>NC_045446.1:106272164-106370958 GCF_002776525.5 Piliocolobus tephrosceles | reverse complement strand
TTCTTTCTTTCTTTCTTTCTTTCTTTCTTTCTTTCTTTCTTTCTTTCCCTCCCTCCCTCCCTCCCTCCCTCCCTCCCTCCCTCCTTCCCTCATATGAAGACCTTCTAACAGAGCTTCAGGGGATGAAGTGGGCTGCCTGGGGATGTGGTAAAGAAAATAATGCTTTAAAGTATGTCTCAACTCTTGAGATAAATAGCTACCTTCTGGACTCAAATGCCTGGCACAATTTATATAGCTCCTTCCTCTGTCTTCCTCTTTTCTGAGGTGTATTGCCACCTCAGTTTCTGGGAATCTTTAAGATGGCATAGGCTGTGTCATTAAAGCCAGAGAAAGAGACCTAAATGTAAGATTTCTAGAGCTCTTGGACCCTCCCTTTCATTCTGAGGGACAAATATCTTTTACAGTGATTGCCAGGGAAGTGGGCTGTAGCATAGTGAAAAGATTCACCCTCTTTTCTTTGAAACAGGATGTAATTCTATCACTCAGGCTGGAGTGCAGTGTTGTGATCACAGCTCACTGCAACTTCGATCTCCTGGGCTCAAGTGATCCTCCCACCTCAGCCTCCTGAGTAGCTAGGACTACAGGTGTACATCATCACACTTGGCTAATTTTTGAATTTTTTGTAGAGACAGGGTCTCCCTATGTTGTCTAGGTTGGACTTGAGCTCCTGGGCTCATGTAGTTCTCTGCCTTAGCCTCCCAGAGTTCTGGGATTACAGGCATGAGCCACTGCACCCAGCCAGGACTCACCCTGTTGATAGCAACCCACTACTGGAGAATTATGAGACATTCATTACTGCCCCAGTTACTTTCATCCCTGGAAGTAGAATGGGCCAGTATAGTCTCACAGTATCTCTGTACTTTTACTATGCAATGTTTATAACTGATATAAGAATTAGCACTATAAAGAAATAGGAGGTGAAATTTCATGTAGTGAATTCTCTATTGTGGCGATAGTCAAGTCAAAGTTTGACAATTACTCATCAGTGAATGTTGCAGAGGAGTTTCTAATAATGTATGGGAATGTGAACTGGCCTAGGGGTTCCTAAATTTGAGCATCAGAATCATTTAGGAAATTTTTTTGTTTTTATTTTATTTCCTTGAAGGTATTATATGCAAATGGTTTTAAGAAATCAAATAATGCCAAAAAGCTTATGACAAAATACAGTGGTTTTCTGTCTCAGCACTCCTCTCTCCCCAGTCTTCCTCCTCAGAGGAAATATCTTTGACTCTTTATCCTAATATTTATACACGTTTTTCTTTTTCTTTTTTTTTTTTTGTTTTTTGTTTTTTGTTTTTGAGATGGATTCTCACTCTGTCACCCAGGCTGGAGTGCAATGGTACAGTCTTGGCTCACTGAAACCTCCACCTCCCGGGTTCAAGCGATTCTCCCGCCTCAGCCTTCTGAGTAGCTGGGACTACATACAGGTGTGAGCTACCACACCTGGCTAATTTTTGTATTTTTAGTAGAGACAGAGTTTCACCATGTTGGCCAGGCTGGTCCTGAACTCCTAACCTCATGATCCACCCACCTTGACTCCCAAAGTGCTGGGATTACAGGCATGAGCCACTGTGCCCAGCCACATTTTTCTAAATAAATATTGATCCCTTTTGATTCATAATTTCAAGATATCATTGACTTCTATTTATTATAGATAAACAGTTATAAGCCCCAATATAGCTATATTACCGTTTATAATATACCAATATTCAGTATTTACATTGTTACACTTATGCAAATATTAATAACTGAACATTGTAGTATACTTTTTTATTTCTCCTGAAGTTAATAATTGTCCTGATTTTTAATTTGCTTAGTTTTATGTGTACCCATTTCCAATTCTTCCTATCTCCTAACAGGTTCTCAGTATGATTTACCACACGGCCAGTTTCTCAGATAATCTGTTAGCCGCATTATGCAAAAAACTAGAGCCATCCCTCCTGAAGACCTCCATTTTTTTTTCAACCTGTGTTAATTACTCTCAAGGCTTGTTGCACCCCTATCATCTGGGTCTTTTCTTTGCTGTCAGTCTTGGGTTTCCCTCACCTCTCTCCTGGGTTGAATTCCTTGTTTCCAAATCTCACGTCTTTGTCTGTCTCATCAGATTAATGGTATAAATGCAAAGGTATGGTGATGATATTCCTATCTCTTGAGTCATAGTGCTCCAATATGAGTTGATTATCTTTCCTGTGTTGTGAACAGTTGTCACTCTGGAGTCTTTTCTCACCCTTGTCCAGGGGATTCCCTTTGCTTCTCTCTATGCCTTCCCCTTTCTTGGCTTACTCTTTTGGTAAGAGACAAGCTCTGTAGCTTCATGAAAATTATGGTAGAGAGAGAAATCTTTCGAGATCTTGCAAAATTGAAAAATCCAATTATTCTACTTCATAGTAGGGGATAGTTTGTATAGGTATAGCATTTATGGTAGCATTATGTATTATTCACCAATATTTCTAGTTTTTCCTTTTCTGAACACATTACAGGATTATATACCCTCAGTTTCTTGAAGTTAGACGTTGTGATGTGATTTGCTTTAGACAAAATGAGAGTAAAAGTGGAAGGTATTACTTGACTTTAAGAGATGATGTGTAATTCACCGTGTTTCCTCTCCACTACTAACATATTTGAGATGCTGGAGGCTCTGTCAGCCTGGGTTCCTGAGCGAGAATAACTTGGGACATTTTTCTGCCCACCAAGTAGCTGAGCAAGAAACTTTCATTATTTTAAGACATAAAGACTTAGGGGTTTATTTGTTGTCACAACATAATCTAATTCATCCTGACAGATATTAAGATAGACTCCCAGGCTGGACACAGTGGCTCACACCTGTAATCCCAGCACTTTGAGAGGCCAAGGTGGATCACTTGAGCCTGGGAGGAGGAGGTTGCAGTGAGCCGAGATTGTGCCACTGCACTCCAACCTGAAGGACAGATGGAGGCCCTGTCTCAAAAAAAAAAAAAAAAAAAAAAAAAAAAAAAAACAGAGAGAGAGAAAGATAGACTCCTAGAAATGGAATACAGTACTGATGAAACAGAAAGCTTAAAATAGATCTGTCCTAGGGGCTGTGTAGTGAACTGCAGGAAAATTTTATTGGTGGTTAGAAGATGGAAATTTATATTATGCAGTGGGAAATATTTATTACAATTGTGTGGACGTCAGATCACATTCTGAGAAAATTGTAACTGAAGATGAAGAAATGGGAAAACAGTATGTTAGCAAATGTTTAGTTATTATTGACTGTGCTTGGCAAAGTATTATAGTAATGAAGAATGTGCTCAGAAAAGAAGTAGCCAATATGCAAGCAGAAATAAAAGTGAATAGAAAGTTTCCAAAATCTGGAGGCCTTGGAATATTTGGGAGAGCCATACTTTCGGATTCCAAATGGTAGAAGGTAAAATTGAGAAAAGTTTTGAATGAAAAAGGCCACTTATAATTTATTACTATGGCAAGGATCAAAATAAGGGCATGGCCACTCTTAAAATCTTTGAATAGGTTAATATGTTTCAGAGTATCTTTCAAGGATATGGCACCTAGTTATTCCTTTAAATTGGACAGATGTCTCAAGGAAAAGAGACTAAGGCTGTGAATATCTACATAATCCTGATAGGCTCAAGGTACACTGATCTTTAGATGGAGAGAGATTTGGAGATGAGAAATCAAAGACATAACTCTGGAATCTGTCTCTAAAAGGAATATGGCTATGGCTACTGGATTCTATTGCTATCAGAATCAAATAGGTAAGAAATTATTGAGATAGTTGCATTGCCAAAAGAACCACCAGTTTGGACTTGGAAAGACTATCCAAGACCTAAAATGACCCTATGTATCAGTAGCAGATGATCTGAGAAAGAGGTTCAGCCCTTAAAGAGAGCATATTCCCTTACATTCACTTCCAATATGGCCAAGGAGAATAATGGAAAATAATTTCCTAGAGGAAGGAGCAATGGAGTATAATGAATGAAGGCGCTCATCTTAGCGCCTATTTGCATGGCTATAAAGGAATACCTGAGGATGGGTAATTTATAAAGAAAGGAGGTTTATTTGGCTCATAGTTCTGCAGGTTGTACAAGAAGCATGGTGCCAGCACTGGCTTCTGTTGAAGACTTCAGGAAACTCCCATTCATGGCAGAAGAGGAGCAGGAGCAGCCATCACATGGCAAGAGAGGATGAAAGGGGAGGAAGGTGCCAGCTTCTTTTTCATAATCAGTTCTCATGGGAACTAATAGAGCAAGAACCACTCATTACTGTGAGAGTGGCACCAAACCATTCATGACAGATCCGCCCCCATGACACAAACACCTTCCACTAGGCCCCACCTCCAACACCTGTTTGACTGGGGATGAAACCTTAACATGAGATTTGGAAAGGACAAGCATACAAACTGTATCATTGCTCTACCCAGGTAGCATAACAGTAGCTAAACCCAGGAATATCCCTGCTTCCAGGGGTTGTCCCTCAAAATGTCTGCCCAGCAAGATTTCAGAATTGCTATGAGTCAGTGTCTTCTGTGTCTTTCCATTCTTTCCTTACTGAATGGTACTGGCTATTGTGGTTATCCTATCCCTGTTCCAACATTGTATCTTGGGTGTGTGGAGCAGAAAATTTAGCTTATGGGTCTCCAGATTAAGAGGAGAGTCACATCTGGATCTAGTGTATACACCATGACACGTTAGTCAGGGGTCCTGAACTTTGCGTTTGTTGCTATGACTGGATGGAACTTTTGGGTTGTTTTCCTAGGGGAGAGGGTGAGCGCATGTTGCTTGGTAAGGTGAGTGAGCCAAATATTTGGTGGCCAGAAGATGGAATGGTAATTCATTCATTCTCATCATTCATTCATATTCATTCTCTCTCTCTGTCTGTCTCTGTCTCTGTCTCTGACTCTGTCTCTGTCTCTCTCTCTCTCTCACTCACTCACTCATCAATCATCTATCTATATCTAATTCTCTGTCTGGGTACGTGGTGGAATTACTCGTCTCTTCTCTGATTCCTTGAAGTTACCTAAGTCTGTATAACTGACTATAGCCAAGGAATGTGAGCAGAAATGATGTGTGTCACTTCCTGTCAGAATTTTAAAAAATGGGTACATAGTAGTTGTACTTATTTTGGGGGTACCTGTGATATTTTGATATACGAATACAACGTGTAATGATCAAATCAGGGTAATTGGGATATTCTTCACCTCGAATCTTTCTTTTATTTGGGAACATTCAAATTCTTCAGTTATTTTGAACCATACATTATTGTTAATGATAGTCACTTTATTGTACTATTGAACACTAGATCTTATTCCTTCTATCTAGCTGTATATTTTTTAAGCCAAAAATCAACCTCTCTTTAATTCTCCCTCTCTCCTCCCCTTCCCAACCTCTGGTAACCACCATCAACTCTCTAACTCCATGAAATCCACTTTTGCTTACCCTTATGAGTGAGAATATGTATTTGTCTTTCTGTGGCTGGCTGTTTCACTTAACGTAATGACTTCCAGTTCTATCCGTGTTGCTGAAAATGACAGGGTTTCATTTTTTAAGTCTAATATTCCATTGTGTATATATACCACATCTTTATCCATTCATCTACTGATGGATCCTTAGGTTGATTCCATATCTTCACTATTGTGAATAGTGCTGTGATAACATGGGAGTGCAGATATTTCCTTGATACACTTATTTTCTTTCTTTTGGTTGTATACCCAGCAGTGGAACTGCTGTATCATGTGGTAGTTCTATTTTTAGTTTTTTGAGAAACCTCCATATTGTTTTCCATAATGGTTGTACTAAGTGACAGTCCCACCAACAGTATACATATTCCCCTTTCTCCAATCTTTGCCAGCATTCTTATTTCCTACCTTTTTGATAATAACCATCCTCTCTGGAATGAGATGATACTCCGTGCTAGGAGAACCACTGCTCTCTTCAGAGCTGTCAGACAGGGACGTTTAAGACTGCAGAAGTTTCTGCTGCCTTTTGTTCAGCTATGCCCTGCCCCCAGAGGTGGAGTCTACAGAGGCAGGCAGGCCTCACTGAGCTGCAGTGGGCTTCACCCAATTTGAGCTTCCTAGCTGCTTTGTTTACCTATGCAAGCCTCAGCAATGGCAGACACCCCTTTCCCAGTCAGGCTGCCACCTCGCAGTTTGATCTTGGACTGCTGCACTAGCAGTGAGCAAGGCTCCATGTGCGTGGGACCACGCCGAGACAGACGTGGGGTATAAACTGCTGATGTACCATTTGCTAAGACTGTTGGAAAAGTCAGTATTAGGGCGGGAGTGTCCCAGTTTTCAAGGTAGGGTCTGTCATGGCTTCCCTTGGCTAGGGAAGGGAAATGCCCTGACCCCTTGCACTTCCTGGGTGAGGCGATACCCTGCCCTGCTTTGGCTCACCCTCCGTGGGCTGCACCCACTGTCCAATCAGTCCAAATGAGATGAACCAGGTATCTCAGCTGGAAATGCAGAAATCACCCGTCTTCTGCATCAGTCACACTGGGAGCTGCATACCAGAGCTGTTCCTATTTGGCCATCTTGGAATGGATCTCCTCTGGTAGCATGTTTTAATTCATTGCTTTTTGTTTGTAGTGTATTTATAGATTTTTTGCTTTGTGGTTACTAGGAGGCTTACAAGTTATTTTAAACAGACAGCAACTTAAATTTGATCACAAAAATAAGAAAAGAAACAAAGGAAAAACTAAACAGAACTTTACACTTTGACTCTACCCTTGCTACATTTTGACTTTCGTTGTCTCAATTTACATCTTTTTATTTTGCCTCTTAACAGGTTACTGTAGTTATTATTTCTGATAGTTTTGTCTTTTAGTCTTCATACTAGAGATATGAGTGGATTACACACCACAATTACAGTGTTAGAGTCCTCTGAATTTGTTCACTTTTACTAGTGAGTTTTATAGCTTCAAATGCTTGCTTTTTGCATCCTTTTCTTTCAGATTGAAGAACTTTTTAGCATTTCTTGTATGATGAATCTAGTGATGAATTTCCTCAGCATTTGTTTGTCTGGGAAAGACTTTCTCTTTCCTTCATGTTTGAAGGAAAGCTTTGCCAGGTACCATGTCCTCAGCAGTTTTCTCTAAAAACACTTTAAACATGTTGTCCTCCTCCCTCCTGGCCTCTGTTTCTGGTGAGAAGTATGTTGCTAGAAAAATTGGAGCTCTTTTATGTATTATTTGCTGCTTTTCTCTTGCTGTTTTCAGGATCCTTTGTCTTTGACTTTTGAGAGTTTGTTACATCTTTCTTTAGGTTTGGAAAATTTTCTTATTGTTTCTTTGAATAAACTTCTTACCTTTGCTGTTTCTCAACTCCCTCCTGAATGCCAGTGACTTACATTTGCTTTTTGGCAATTATTTTCTATATCTTGTAGGCATTTTAAATTCCTTTTCATTTTGTTTCTGTGTATTTTCCAGTAAACTGTCTTCGAGCTGACTGATTCTTCTGCTTGATCTTCATTCTGCTGTTGAGAGTCTCTAATGTATTTTTCAGTTCAGTAAATGTATTTCTCAGTTCCAGGATTTTTGTTTGATTTTTAAAAAAAATTATTTCAATCCTTTTGTGAAATTTCTGATAATTTTCTGAATCAATTTTTCTGTATTACCGTGGAATTCGCTGAGTTTCCTTAGAATTGTTATTTTGAATTCTTTATCTGAGAGTTCATACATCACCATCTTGTTAGGGTTGATCACTGGCTCTTTGTCCATCCGGGGAGGTCATGATTCCCTGTTTGCTGTTGTTTCTTGTGTAGGTACATTTATGGATTTTCATTGAAAGGTTACTTATTCTAGTCTTCACTGACTCGCATGTTCTGGTCTTTCTAGTGTATATTTGCTTAAAGGTTCTTTGTAGATGCCTGCAAGTCTCCTTAATCCTATATTGTTGCCTCTTTTTGGCACTAGGTAGTGACTTAAGCTCAGGTTTCCCTCAGCTCTCACAAAAGTTCAGAGCACTGCCCTTTCAAACGTTCAGAGAACTGCTTGTCCCGAATGGGGAATATTCTGGCTTTGTGGGAAGGCTGGCAAGGAGTATATGCCCAGTAGGCCCATGGAGCATGCCTTCTATAGCATGATGCTATTAAACAGCTACTCTGATTTGGCATCTCCTTTGGCTGAGATAAAAAGCAGAGTTTTGTGGGCTGGGGTTTCTAGTCCCGCCTCCCCTCTTTGTCTCTAGGTACCCTCAGGGTTTTCTCTCCCTGTGGGCACTTGGGAACCCAAGAAAGTGAGGAAGCTGGCTGTCTGCCTTGCTTTCACTTTTTCTAGTGCAGAAAATGTGAGTCTGGAAGAAACAATCCATGCGTGGTGCCTGGATTGAAGGAGGGGCATTGTGGATAGAGAAGTCTGTTTCTCTTGCCATCTACTCAGAGTGTTTCACTTCTCTGTCGTTTTGGGGATTGTCTATCTCAGAATTGAGTTCTGGGATAATGCTGGTGGTAATCTTCATGCTGGATTTTATTTTATTTATTTTTTGTAGGGGAGAATAAAGCCAGGTTGCACTGACTTTACCAATTTGGTGATATCACCTTGACAGAATTTTTGAGAGCCATTTGTCATGTTCCCTTTTCTACTATGGAAATAGGTGAAAACTCCAACAGCCTGGGTCCCTGCTGAACTGAGATGCATGTGTAACATCTGAGATTTTGGATTTGTCTGTTACTGTAGCATAACCAAGCCCATCCTGACTGATACAGAATTCTAATTTGTAAATTGTTTTTCTTCAGAATGTTAAACATATCACTCCTTTGCCTTCTTTAGTATGACTGTTGAAAAGTTTAAAACCATTCTAATTCTTGGTTCTTTAATTGTCTTTCTCTTTTTTTTCTATTTGAATTTTATCTTTAACCTTGAAATCTCACAATGATGTGTCTTAGTGTTCATTTATTTTCATCAATAGTGCTTAACACGTGATGCCCTTTCAGCTTGGAAATGCATGCTCTTTTGTTTTTGGGAAATCTCATGAGTTATTTTATCGATTTATTTTTCTCTATTTTTTCTTTTTATTTTGTTATTGATGTTGAATTTCCTGAACTAGTGTTCTAAGTTTTTTACTTTTTTTAAAGAGGTGGGGTCTCTCATGTTGTCCAGGCTAAAGTGCAGTGGCTATTGACAGGAGTGATCATAGTGCACTGCAGCCTTGAACTTCTGGGCTCAAGTGATCCTCCTGCCTCAGCCTACCAAGCAGCTCACACTACAGGCACATGCTACTGC
This sequence comes from Piliocolobus tephrosceles, assembly GCF_002776525.5. NCBI lineage: Eukaryota > Metazoa > Chordata > Mammalia > Primates > Cercopithecidae > Piliocolobus > Piliocolobus tephrosceles. Next base: position 106,361,760 of record NC_045446.1, on the reverse strand, counting down.
ACCTGTGGCACACTTTTGGTTGCCATAAAAATATACTGGCTACTTTTTAATCTTATTTTCCACCTTTTGCTCTATTTTTAAGGGTATTTCCCCAAATTTATCTTCTGCCTTTTCTGTTGCATTTTTTGTTTTTGCTATCAGAAATTTCCAAGAGCTCTTTTCTGTTCTTTCAGTGTTCTTTTCTTATAGCATTCCATTCTTATTTTGTGGATGCAGTATCTTCTCTTATCTCTCTGAGGACATTGATTTTAACTTCTAAGTTTTCTTTCCTCTGCCTAGTTTTCTCCTCCAAGTTATTTTTTTTTTCTGTTTATTTGCTTTGGCCTCTATTTTTCGTATTAGAAGCTTTCTTCCCTCAAGTATCTGATAATCCTTGGCTGTCAGCTCACGAGTCACTCAGCAGGCTGAAGAGCTGATTATAAGCTCTGAACTTGAGGGGTGCTTGCCAACTTCAATGGGCTGTTTGTTGGAGAACAATGTCAGTGTCTTGGGTCCCTCTTCTTGGGCTGGCTGTATTTCCCAGATGGTACTTTACCAAACTCCTGCCTGAAGGATAAAGGTCTGATTGCCAGCATTCTGGAACCAAGTAGATGATCAGGGCTGGAAGTCTCTGGCTCCCATATTTAGTGTTACACGCTAACTGGTTTCCATTGTTTATGGTCTGGTACTCACCCCCTCATTGGTGCTGTTTGGCCTATAGAGACCCTTTCTAGAGAATAAACTTCGAGTGTTCAGCCATGGGTTGGGTGGGGGGCAGTTGCCCAGCAGCATGGAATGGGGGAGGGAAGAATCAGCGAAGGAGACCGAGAAGGAGAGGCCAGTGAAGGAGAGGGACAGACAGGACAGAGTAGTGTCCCTGAAGCAAGTCACGCAGAGGTTTTGGGAAAGAGGGAGTGATCGCCTGTGCCCAACAGTCTGAGTAAGATGGGGATGGAGAAGTAACCACTGGGCCTGGCAGCACAGAGGTCATTGGTGATCTCAATGAGTGATGTCTCCCGGAGCTCTGGGGATGAAAGCCTGGTCAGAATGAGTTCTAGCGAAAATGGCAGGAGAGGAAGTTACGGCAGTGAGTGTGCAGATCTTTTTCCATTTGATTTATTTCTGTTTCAAAATAACCCTGTGAGATGGGCAATCATCCCCATTTTATAGATTTGTAGCTCAAGAAACAAAGTCTCAGAGAGGTTTAAGTGAATGGCCTCATTGCTAGGTGCTTCTCAAAAAGGCTTTCCTCCAGTCCTTTTTATTTTAGCCACCCCCTCCCCAACCCTCATTCCATAGGTGTCTGGAGCTGTCAGTTCCTGAGGCTTTTGTGGATTTTTACAGTGTAAATTGGGCTAATTCTCAGCTTTTCCTGTTGCTAGCTGTGGATTTAGCATTCTTAGGTCCACAAAGTCATTTATCACTTGTCTTGTCCCTTAGCTTTTCAGCTTCCATAATTTTGTGATTATTGTCTGAGCTGCCAAGAGTGATTTTAGGCCCTGGGAAGCTCTCCTGGACTTTAGACTCCCCTTCTTATCTCCTCTGCTGATTATTGCTCATCTCTTCAAATTCTGAGGGCTCAGTTCTTGTACTTGTTCTCTTCTCTCTCTTCGTAGACAATTTCATCCAGTCCCATGGCTTTAAATACCTCCAAGTCTGCAGGACCCCAAAGTCTCTGCTCCTCACCATGTGGCCCTGCTGCTAGCCTTGAAAATGTTTGCCTAGGCCAGGCTACAAAATAGGCCACCTGTCCCGCTCCCATTTGTTTCTATCAGCCTCCACTGACATCCCCCCACCCTGCCCCAGATCCCCTCATCCTTTTCACTTCCTTTTCCTTGGGGCCAGGAAGGAAGAGTATCTGCACAGAAAGCCTGTTGTCTGCTCATTCTCAGAGTCCTGCTCTGATCACCTCCCTGGGGAAGCCTTCCAGGATGGCAAAGGCGCATTCCTGTGTGCGCGCTTGCTGGGATTCCTCGCACACCTGCTTCCCTGGCATCTGGTCAGGTTTGTGCCTGTGTGAGCTACCGCTTGGCCCTCCCCCTGGGGACAGACCCCATACAGTGTCACTGACAGTCCCCTCTCTTTCCCTCTAGTTCCTTGGACTCTTAACCCTATGGGTATTTGATAACAGGCATGGATTCTCTCCCCAGAAGTGTTGATAAACTCGTTTTGCATCTAATTTCTGGGGGTTCAAGGACTCTCTGAAACCCCTCCATAAACCCCCTCATGATCTCTGGGTAAGAACCTCCAAGCTAAGTGAGACAAGTGTGGATCATGAGCACGTATGCTCCATTCCCAGTGCTTGCCAGGACTTGACTTGTAATAGATATTCAGTCAGTAAATGCGTATCCTGCGTCTACTATGTGGCAGGTGCTGCTCTACATACTGTGGACATAGCAGTGAGGACTGCAATGTTCTTGCCCCAGGGAGCTGGCACTCTAGTGGGGAGACCAACATAAATGCACAGGTACGTATGTTAGCGTCAGGAGTGCTAAGATGTGGGCAGAAGCCAGATCACTTAGGAACTTGTAGCTCACAGTAAGGACTTCAGACTTTGTCCGGAGCATGATAGGACACTGCTGAGCAGGGAGTGATAAGATCAGATTTTGAAAGACCGTTCTGGCTGCTGTGTGCAGAGTGGGCTGTGGGGAATGGTGGAACTGCTGCAGTGGTGAATATTCAGAAGTCAAGCTGACTCACCTGGCTCAAAGGCTGGACACAGGCTGCCCTGCACACCCTGGGCCTTTGAGCAGCATGGCAGTTAGGGGAAGGGGGCCTCCTGGCTCTGCTATAGCTCCCAGAGTCCCCTATCACCTCCTCTCCCCTTACCAGCCTCCTCCCTTCTCAAGCAAATGTCACCAGGGTACCCAGACTGTTTCCTGCTTCCTCTTCCCACAATTTTTCTTCCTGCTTTGGATCTTGCTGTCCTGCCCTGGGCCTGTACTCTATGGATCTAGCTCTGTGCCAGGAATGCAGCAAGGACCCAATCTGTAGTACTTCTTGATTGAATGAAGCATGAGGAGGAAAGTGAACTGGAAGCAATGGCTTTGGCCCCAGGCAAGTGGCCAGATGGCATTTCTTCCCATATATGAATCTGCCTCAGTACATGCTGTCTATACCCACGGGGTTATGTATCTGTACTGGATACGTGTGTGTGTGTGTGTGTGTGTGTGTGTGTGTGTGTGTGTGTGTGTGTGTAGGGGCAATACTATGCACCTGCATGGCTCTGGTGAGTTCACCTTGGTGGATCCCTAAGCCTCCCTGCCCTGAGGTTAGGAAGGGGACACCTCCATCCCCCTGGCTGGGTAGAGGCTCTGGACTCCCTTGCACTGGGAAGGCAGTCTGAGAATCCCACTGTAGGTGGTGGTGGGACTGGCTTTGAGTCTAGGCTGCCACTGCACCCTGGGGAGACATTCCCAGAACCTGGTGGCACAGGGATCATTACAAACGCTGATGAGCAGTTCTGAGGGAGGGCACGGATCAGCAGATGAGGGGAAGGATGTCTTGTTTGCCACTGGCCCCTTCTCATCATCTCCCAGGAGGAGGAGGATGCTGTATAGGCCATCTGCCTCTCCTGCCCCCTCGGCCCCCTCATCAGCATGCAGGGCCTGCTGCCTCAGAGAGGGTTCTTGCCGCCTTTGTGCCTTCAAGGCTGGGGGCAAGTCAGCTTTGGCAGAGAAGCAGAGAGGGGTGCTGGCCAGGTCCCTGCAGCCTTTCTGGGGAGAGTGTCAGTGGGCCTCCCAGTATGTGTGCCTCTCCTCAGTGTCCTGGCCTGAGGAGGGGCAGGGAGGAGGACCTAGTGTTCTTTTATAGAACTCATGTGCCTTTACAAGTGTCAGCCCCTGTGCTAGGCCCCCCAAAGCTCACCATCCAGTAGGAGTGTTAGACCGGAAATAAATGATTGCCAAGGGAGAGTGGCTTCGAGGGAGAAAAAGTATTGGGGGCCAAGAGGTGGGGGCACTTTGCCCTTGTTTCCTCAGGAGGCAGGGGAAGGGGAAAAGGAGTGTTCTTGGGGAAGATGGATAGGCTTCTTCCAGGCAAAAAGAGAATTTCACCTGCACTGACCCAGAGGTATGAATGTAGGTAGGGGGCTCAGGACTAAGAAGGTCTTGGGCTTGGTGGGGCTGGGACAGGGTGTGGTAGAGGGTGCAGTTAGGAGAAGGGGAGGAGCAGTTGGGGTGAGGTAGAGTGGAGGGCTTGTCCAGGTGTGACATGCATTTCCTGACAGACTAGGCACTTTGGCCAATCTCTTGAGGACCCCATATCTTGCATGTTTGGAAGGAGTGACATGGTGAAACTTGTGTTTTTAGGATGAGCGTGTTGGCTTCTTTGGGGAGAGAGGAGGCTAGAGGGGTATAATTGGAGGAAAGGAGACCAGGAGAAATGTCTCTTGGGTGGTCCAGGTAAGAGATGGTGGGGGACAGGGTGGAGGTTGAGCTACTGAAGAAATAGCACCCAGACAAACCTGGGAGCTGGATGTGGCATGGCTTGTTGCCACCTTGCTGTGGGGCCAGATGGAGCTGGACTCTAGGGGCCTTCTGGGATTGTCCCTGGGTGACGAGGTGGATGGTGGACTTATTCACTAAGAGGGAGGATGAGAGATTCCAGGAAGATGATGGTGAGCCCAGCTTTGGACAAGATAAATGGAAACACGCAGGTGCATGTGACCAGCAGGCAGTTGGCAATGTCCAGACCTAAGAGAGGTCTGCAACTGTGGTGAAAGGGGCATCCGAGGTAGGGTGCAGATGAGAGTCCCAGGGAGGCGGAGGGTGGAGATGAGAAGAAAGAAGCAGAGGGTGGAAGTGGCTGCCTGGGAAACAACACCATTGGGAGTAAGGAAATGAGCTCTCACAGGGGGCGAAGGAGGTAAAGTCGGAAGCAGGAGGGAAGCCTGGGGGGCGCCAGGTCATGCGGCCCGGAGAGCGACCTTGAGAAGGTGTCACTGCCGTCCAACACCTCAGAAAGGCTAAATGAGAAAGGCCCAAATGCAGTCACTGTTTCTGGCGACCTGCAGTCCTTGGCAGCCTCTAGAATTTCAAAGTGTTTAGGCTGTGGGAGACTGAGGAGGATATTATCTGGCTCTTCTTAGCAGGTGGTTTTAGAAGCCACTGTGTTGCCAGTGAGCTGTTGTGTCCTTGGCTGATAACACTCCCCACCTCCATGCCTACAACCAGGATGTGTCTCTGGGTTCCAGGGAAAAATAAAAAGGGTGAGAAAGAGCCACTTCATGAGAAACTCTGCATGGCATTGGGGTGTGAGGCTGCACTGCTGAGAGGCCTCCAAGAGGGTCACCCAGTAAGTGGGGGGAGAGGAGAGGAGAGAACCTGATGATGTTCCCCAAAGCAACATGGCCTCCTCTCCTCCCTGGCTACACATACTGGACTACACTTCCCAGCCTCCCTTGCAGTTAGATGTGGCCATGTGACTGAGTCTTGGCCAATGGGATGTGAGCAGATGCTGTGGCCCGGCCTTGTTTAAGGAACCTCCCTTGTGCAATTCTAGCGCTTCCTCCATTTGCCAGCAGAAGGGAGAGGATTCTGGGGTCCTGGAGAAGGGTGGAGCCACAAGATAGAAGGGGACTGGGTTTATGAATGACTGTGTGGGGCTGACTCCCCGCTGGGCGGTGCTGTGAGCACTAGATAAACTTTTACTGCGTTCAGCCAAGTGAGATTTAAGTGTTTATCCATACAGCAGCTAGGGTCACTTGAACGGTTATAGAGATTTTTCTCCCTTTTGCTGGCAACTGCCGTGCAGATGTGACACTTCAAGGCTTAAGAACAGTGCTAGCCCTGTAGCGGTGGAGGAGACTGGAGGGGAGATATCCCAGAGAAGTATTAGTGCCACCAGCAGATGGGGTGGTAGCTGATGCCTACACCTGCACTTGTACTTGAGCACCTGCAGCACTTTTCTTGGGTATGGCCAGAAATACTGCCATCCTCTAGGGACGATCTTGCAGTTACAATGGGGCAGAAATGCAGGTTATTACTCTGTGCAATCCCTTTGCATTTAGTGTATAATGTAGTAGTGCCTGGCGCATAGTGAATGCCTATTCAGTGATATTTACGGCTCTGAGGCTGGTTGAACGGAGGGAATAGGTGACAATGGATGAAGTTCTGCTGAGTTTGTACCTTCTTTTTCCCTGTCTGCCTTTCTTAGATGTGGTTCTGGACACACTGTAGAACTATAAAACGGAAGCTGGGTGCAACCTTACAGGTGACCTGATTTCTCTTACATGTTGTATGTAGATCAGGAAGTTGACACAGGTGATATTCATGACTCCAGATCTGGCTTTGGAGTTAGGCCAGGAGAAGGCATTGTATCAGTGTCCCCGCTAGGGCACAACCCAGATCTTCTGCCTCTCCAGCCAGAGTTTTCAAAATCAGAAAACTAACAAAATAATGATTTTTAAAAAGAAAGAAAGGCCAGGCATGGTGGCTCACGCCTGTAATCCCAGCACTTTGGAAGGCAGAGGTGGATCACGAGGTCAGGAGTTCGAGACGAGCCTGGCCAACATAGTAAAACCTCATCTCTACTAAAAATACACACACACACAAAAAAAATAGCCAAGGGTGGTGGCGGGTGCCTGTAATTCCCAGCTACTCAGGAGGCTGAGGCAGAAGAATCACTTGAACCTGAGAGGCAGAGGTTGCAGTGAGCCAAGATCATACCACTGCACTCCAACCCAGGAGACAGAGTGAGACCCTGTCTCCCCAAAAAAAAAAAAAAAAAAAAGGCGATATCAGTTATATTCAGTTACATTCTCAATGCCTAGAGAGACCACCATTGTTAACATTTTAGTTTATATCCTTCCAGGCTTTCTTTCTTATGTGTGAATGCACCCAACACATTACATATCTAGAGTAATGTATATGCAATATTTATACTACATGTAGACTATACAATATATTCTGCATATTCTATATGCAGTATAAATATAGAATATACTACCTATAAAATGACAATGTTCTGCAGATACATGTAGTATACTACATAAAAAACAATAGTATATTACACATATACATGTTAATAGTATATAATACTAATAGTATACTACATAAACAATATATAATACTACATGTAGAATATGATATATTCTGTGTACACACATAAAATATAAAAGAAAAATTCATGCTGTGTGTATTGCATTATAACCTGTTTTTTCCACTAAGATCACAAAATTATTTTCCAAATTATTAAATACTGTTTTATAATGTTTTATATGGCTGTATCATTTAATCCTTGTTGTTGAACAATAAATGTTTCCCTGTTTTTGCTGTTATAAAGAGTTCCAAGGTAAATGTTTGCTATTGCACATTGATTTTTTTTTTTTCCAGGGGGCTAAAGTCCTATACGTGGACTTCTTTAATCCAAAAGTAAGAAAGATGTTAACACTGTTGATATGCATAGACAAACCGATCTCTGCAAAGGCTGTGCTAATTTAAGTTCCCCTCAGTGGTGAAGGAAGTGGCCCATTTCCTCATACCCTTGGCCAGGACTAGGTGGTGTCTTTTTTCCAAGGGCCCCTCTCATTCCTGAGTGATACCAGGAGAAGGGAAGCAAGCCTTGTTCTGGGCCCTCGTGTCTGTGCCTCCCTGGGGTGGGCAAGCATTGGTGGGAGGCCCAGGCTCAGCTGGAGGGCTGGCAGAGGAAGTAGAAAGTAAAGATGGGGAAGGTGGTGCTTGGAAGAAGGTGGCCTAGGAAGTCTCCCTGGGAATCTGACCACCCTACTGGAGTTCTGGCTGTGGAGCCCTGGGATGTGGCCACATGAGCCTTGCTTTTGGCAGATGGGTTGGGCCAACAGAGTGCCAGAGATGGGACTGGGAGACAAGGTGGATGAGTGTGGAGAAAGACGGACACTACCAGTTGTTGGCTCCAGGAGCTGTAACAAAAGTAAATATTTGGAGGCTAGGATTGCTTAGCTTTCTCCTTGGAATCAGCAGACTCTCAGAGGCTGGGATTAATTTGAAGAAATTTACTAGCAGAGTTTGTGGCAGATAAAACAGTTTGCTTATTTCACACTTGTATGGCCACCTGCTAGGAACTGTTTGTTCAGTTTCGAATTCTTTAATTAAAATCAACATAAAACAGATTGAAAACATCCCAAGAAGGGGATGCTTGATTTGCTGGAGGATATTGCAGAAAGATGGAGCAAAGTGGCTCAAAAAGCGCTTCGTCACCAAGCAAGCGGGCGGCAGGGAAGTGCAGCCTGGCTAACTGTGGGATTCAAGTGTGTGAGTGTGTGTGCCAGAGGTCGGCAGGAAGTGCAGAGAACTCACATGACTTTTCTTCCCATTTTGGGCATTTTTCATGATGGTAGTGGGCTGAGGTGGAAAAGTGAGAGGTCCTCTTTGCTTCTACCCCTTAGAAAAGGCCACTTCCACATTCAATCCCTCAACAAATAGTCATTGAATTCCTCTATGTCAGAAATTGTGAATAACATGCAACCCTTGACCTCAAGCTCAGGATCGGTGAGGGAGACAGGAAAGTGAAATAGCAATTTTAACCCAATACATGCTATGTGCTGCAGGAAGGGTTAATGCTGGGTGCCATGGGAGCCCCCAATGCTGACCTGTGGAAGAGGCGAGGAGCTCAGGTTAGAATTCTAAGAAGACATGACATCTACCTCAGCTGAGATCCAATGAGTGGATAGAATTTATTCAAGTTAAAGTGATGTATCAGCTACTGCTACAATATGCTGTGTAACAAACACCTACCATCTCTCAGTGGCAAATAACAATACCATTTATCTGGTTCATGTGTCTGTGTTGGTTGAGGGTCTGCTGATGTTGGCTGGGCCTGATCAGGCAACTCTGCTCCATGAGCCTCTTATCCTCCTCTGGGACCACCAGTCTAGCCTGGCATGATTCTCTAATGGTGACAGGAAAAGGAGAAGAGAGAAAGCCCAATCACACTTCTTCTAACATTCCGTTGGCCAAAGTCAGTCACATGTCTGCACCCAAGGTTAAGGGGCAGGGAAATCTATTCCATATATTTCATCTCTTTGGTGGGATAACACACACATACCCCGCTCTTTGGAATGGTGACCATTAATGCAACCTATCACATGTGGGATGGATGCAGTGGTGGTGGTGGGATGTTCCAGGATGAGGGACAGCATAAGCAGTATGGGCTGGGCGTGCTGGGCACTGTCTGTAGGAGCTTTGCATATGAGGAGGGGCTTGCAAGACTCCTGGAAGGGCATGCCGGAGGGAAAGAGAAAGGTCTTATGTGTTAGCACCATCTTTGGATTTTGTCCCCAGGGCAGTGAGGAAGCACTGGTGGGTTTTTAGTGGGGAGTGACATGGTCAGATTTTGCCATAGAGTCATCTCTCTGGCTAGCTTCAGAGTGGAGAACAGAGTGGGTAGGACAGAGGTTCAGGGTGAGAAGACCAGTTAGGAGCCTTTCAGTAACAGGTTTCCGCGGGACCTGATTTCATGATCAGGAGACTCAACTTGTGATCTCTTGTTTTTGTAAAGCGTTTTTCCTGGATGCTTGTTAAACTTTAACTCATGGTATGCCAGCTCATAGCAAAAAGCCCTGCTGCTGTTACAGCAAATGGAATCAGTGGAGACGGTTAAGGAGTAGGAGGCTTGCTGGTCCTAACACATCCCATTCACCTTGGCCTTGACTCAGTAACTGGTCCCCTAAACCTCACCGTCATCTTTTCTCAGGCCCCACAGCTCTCAAGCAGGCTGAAGCCAGAGGCTGGTATCCCAGGTAGAAATTGCTCCGCTCGGCCGGGCGTGGTGGCTCATGCCTGTAATCCCAGCACTTTGGCAGGCCGAGGCAGGTGGACCGCTTGAGGTCAGGAGACCAGCCTGGCCAACATGATGAAACCCCATCTCTACTAAAAATACAAAAAAACTAGCCAGGCATGGTGACATACATCTGTAATCCCAGCTACTCAGGAGGCTGAGGCAGGAGAATTGCTTGAACCCAGAAGACGGAGGTTGTAGTGAGCTGAGATCGCACCACTGCACTCCAGCCTGGGCAACAACAGAGTGAGACTCCATCTCAAAAAAAAAAAAAAAAAAATTGCTCCTCTCACTCTGAGATGATCTGTCTACACTCCCTCCCTTGCCCAAGCCCCACTCCCTTTGGGTCCAAGTGTTGCAGACGGTCTGCATACACTGCTGGGCACAGGGACTGCCTGTTGGAGATCTTGGGCCCTGGTGTCCTGTGGGGAAGGCCAGCCCCGTGGGCTGTCCCCAGTCCGCATTTCCTGACACCTGCTTTTAACGCCTGATTTTGAGCTAGCCACTTTATATTTTGCATCCATCCCCTACTGGCTTGGCATAGTGGGAAAGATACTGTAGTCAGAGTCCAAAGACCTGGGTTTGGATCTGACTTCAGCTCCCTGCAGGTCCTGGGATCTTGAACAAGTCACCGGAGCTCTCTGGGCCTCGGTTTCCTTGTTGTTGGTTGATCTCAGCTGGTAAAGTCGCCAAATGTGGCCATGGGTGTGAAAGATCCTGGAGACCCTCTCACTCCTCAATTCCCTGCCCAGACACCCCCACGCATCCTGGAAATGGCAGCGGAAACCTACCTTCTCTTCCTGGAGGTCCTAAGCAGACCTCTGCCAAAGCTCCCCTGGCTTTAGACAGCTCCCACGGAAATGAAAGCCTCTCGTCCTTGTGTTCTCTGTCTCTGAGCCCGCAAGCCCTGGCACAGAACTGGCAGCTCACAGGTAAATACATGTTGAATATGGAGGATAAACTCTTTCTAGCCTAATCCGGCCTGGCAAATTCGCCCACTTCTTCTTTCTCTTCTGAAGATACTTCCTTCCCATGCCTGTTTCTCAGGACCAGGATTCACTCCCCAGGTGCTAGGCAGGCGTGTGTTTAGATTTCCCTTCCTCCTAACCTGCAAGGACCTTCGTAAAGCACTGGCCCATAGGAGCACAGGGGACTGGTGATGGCTTTGCAGCTGAGGCCCAGGATTCAAGACATCTTGACGTCACTGCTCACTGGCTGTGGCTGGAGGAACTCACTGAAATCCTCTGAGCTCCAGTATAAGCGTCTGGAAAACAGGGATGCTAACGAATTTTTTTTTTTTTTTTTTTTTTTGAGACGGAGTTTCACTCTTGTTGCCCAGGCTGGTGTGCAATGGTGCGATCACACCTCACCACAACCTCTGCCTCCCAGGTTCAAGCAATTCTCCCACCTCAGCCTCCTGAGTAGCTGGGATTACAGGCATACACCACCACACCCGGCTAATTTTGCATTTTTAGTAGAGACGGGGTTTCTCCATGTTGAGGCTGGTCTCGAACTCTTGACCTTAGGTGATCCGCCTGCTTCGGCCTCCCAAAGTGCTGGGATTACAGGCGTGAGCCACTGCACCTGGCCATGCTAATGATTTATGGCTATTGTTAACTGTCTCTTTTGAGCAGGTCTTGTGTGCTGGGTATGAAAACCGTCACCGCCACCGCCATTATCACAGTGCTGGGGCTGCCAGGTCTTGAGACTTTGTTATGGTCCTGGCAGAGTTGATCTTATGAAGAATAGCTCATTAACCCACACCAACTCCCCCAAGACCCCCTTTCTTGTTTTTGGGTGCCTACCTGCCTGCTTTGGGGGGTTGCTGTGAGGAGCAAAGGAAATGATGTGTGTGTGTGCGCGCGCGCATGCGAAGGTAAAGGCCGGGAAGTGGGGAGATAGTTACGAGGGGTCTCGATGGGCCCTCCTACTTTGTTTTAGGAGAAGCAGCTCAAGTAACAGAAAACTGTTTGGATTCTGGAGTTGAAGAGAGCGGGTTTGAATCCCAGCTCTGCCATTTTCTACTGTGAAGTTTTGAGCCAGACACTTAGGCACTTTGAGCCTCAGTTGCTCTATATGCAAAATGGGCTAAGATTCCCCACCTTGAAGATGAATGAGATGAGGACCATTACAAAGCAGTCAGCGGAAGGCAGGAAGCACATCAGATGCGCTACACGAAGCCACTTGTAAAGTGGTTAGCAGGTAGCCTAGTTCGTAGGACATACTCAAAAATGAAACTCATTTTCTGTGCTTTTATTTTAATTTGATCATCGTCAAATGGCTTTTGAGAATAGGTAAAGAGGATTATGGTCATCCAGAGGAGAAACTGAGGCTCAGCAATGTCAAGTGACTTGCCCAAGGCCACACAGTGAGCAAATCACCAGGTAGATCCTGATCCCAGGCTTGTCTGACTCTGGGTCCTGCTCACCTCCAGCCTTGCTGACTTTCCTGACCCAGCCACCTGCCTCCCTGACATCTCTGTGCCTGCCTCTTGGTCTGAGGCAGTGGCTGGGACCATGGTGTCCGGTGGCTAGCCTGGACCCTCTGTCCTTGCCCGGCCCCCTGCACCCCATGCCCCCCATCACCAGCTCCCCAGACTCTGCTCCTCGGCCAAGGGGCACACTGCAGGGAATCAGCCTCCTTTGTGGCGTTGATTAGAGGCCTCCTCCTACAAACATCAAAGCTTCAATTAACATGGGCCGCTTGCAACCCTCTTGCAAAACTCTGATAAGAATAGAATTTTCTCTTGGAAAATGGATTTTTATTTAGTTGTGTGTACTGTTGGTTAAATGACCTACTCTATACATTGGCACTGAGATTCTGGGGACAATTAGGGGGCTCGTCAGGAGCTGGTTATCTGAAGGAAACAGGCACTGGGCTGTTTAGCTGTCTAATATCCTGACGGGGTGGGGGCAGAGGCAAATACAAAAAAAGGCTTCACTCCTTCTCTAGACACGGGGAATGGAGGGTGGTGTGCTGAGTAGGGGCTTTGTGGGGTGGGAAGGTGGTCCCTGCTCTCCTGGGAGTGTGGCTGGGTTGGTGGGTCCCAGCCTTGTTTTGCTGAGTGTGACAGTGTGTGTGTGTGTGTGTGTGTGTGCGTGTGTGTGTGAGTGTGCAGGGTGTGCAGGAGTCTCAGATGCTGCTCAGAACATAGCCTGGGCTCAAAGAGGACCCGGGGAGCTGGCTTGGCTGGGTGTGGAGGGGCAGGATTGAAGAACACAGCAGAGCTGGGCGCACCTGAGCTGGAGGCATGGGAGGCAAAGGCTGGTAGGCCCCTGACTTTTTTCATAATCACTCCTCTTATTAAACTTGGCCTTCTTCAAGAGATGGGATGGGTTAATGTTCAGAAAATGCTGTCTCCTCAATCTCATGGCTTCCAGGGGAGGAAAAGAAGCACTCTTCCCCGTCCAGGATCCCTGAGAGGCCACTGACTTAGGCCCCCATCAGGCTGCAATCTTTTTGGTTCTAAAGACCCTTCCAAAAAGGGAAGCCCTCAATTCCTTCCAACTCTCCTTGAGCTTCCATTCACCGACAGAAAAGTTCTTCCTGTTGTCTAACCATATTTCTCCAGCTGCACTTTAAGTCTATCCTGAATGCAGATACATTGGACAGAGTGAGAGACTTAGGGTTAGGGGAGTGACCTGCTTGGGAGAAGGAGAGTTTGGGGTGGGTACGAGGGTGGACAGCTGGCTGGGGAAGGCAAGGTGCAGAAGAGCTGGTCGGCAAACTGCTCTTCTTCCTTGAGTTGGGGAAGTCTGGTATAGCATGACTGTATTGATTCAATTATTCCCTACAATGTAATACTCTGCATTTGTGTGATAGCAACAAACAGAGTTGAAAGACATACAAAAATAAATGATCTGAAAGTTAATATGGCTGAATGGGCATCTATGAATTCGAGGAGAGAGGTTTTGTTTTACATTGTAAAATCAATAGCGTGCAGAACAATGTCCTAACTTCCCCTGGGGACCCCAGCGAACCCGCCCGTATCGATTGCCATGCAAATTAATTGAATTCATGAAATCCACATTGTTGAGTAATTGATGCTTCTTATAATTACCTCCAAGTTCTGAGCTTTTAGGGGATTGCATTGATTCCTGGGCAGTGGGGAGGGTGAGGGGAAGAGGCAGCTTCCTGGCACTGCAGCCAGTGGCTGTCCAGGTGGGCAGTGGGCAGGTAGAGGTTGACCAAGGCTTGAATCAGGGTCATTTGCCTGGTGGTGGTGGGAGGTAGGGGTGGGTGGGATCCTTATCTCATAGTTTGCTCACCCAGGCCAGGTGAGGCTGGGAGTTTAGGGAGACATGAGCAGGTACCCCTGGACATTTGAAAGGCCCCCTGGTAGGAAGGCTGCCCTGGCATCTGGGGTTCTGTGGGGGTACCAAGACTGTCTTCAGGGAATAATAATAGCAAACATTTATTCAGCATTTATTATGTGCCAAGCATTGTTCCAAGTATGTTGCAGACTCACTAAATCCTATAAACAACCACGAGGCATGTACTGTTGGTCCCTTTGGTTGTTGAAGAAATGAGGCACAGAGAGTTAGGTAAGTTGTCCAAGTGACAGAGCTGGAATCCTTGACCACAGGCTAATCCACGAATGGGCTTCAGGAGCCAACCCCCTCATATCACATGAGCAGGCTGCACATTGACGCGCGCTTGTTTCTCAGAGGGAGAGTATGTAACTTTTATCAGATAATCACTGATTTAAATATCTGTTCTAGAAACCTTGTTCCTGTGAATTCCTTATATTCGTACAGTGATGAGTGTTTTAATTCACATTCTTGCAGGACATACTGTGTGACCTTGGAAAAGTCACCTAACTTATCTGAGCCTCTTCTACAACTGCAAAAGCCAGAGGTTGGGATGGATGTTGTCCAGGTCTCTTTGCAGCTCTGGCATCTACGGGTGATGCAGGGCGTTTACTCATATGGACCTCCCAAAAAGCCCTGAGCCAAGGAGATTGCTGGGCAAATGAGGAACCATAGACACACTGGGGCTAGGTCTCTTAGGGAAGCTCATGCGGCAGGTTAGTGGCAGGGATGTGGTGAGGACAGGCGAAGCCAGTCTCCAAGCCAGGTGTACCTCAGGCCTCTGTCTCTTGTCTTCCTAGAGACCTTCCCATGGGGTCAGCCAAACCCAAGGAGGAGTCTGGTGCTGGGTCCTGGAGCCTGCAGTGCCATCCCTCTACCTTGGAGCCACAGGGCAGCACAGCCGGGAAGAGCTCCCCCTCTCTATTGCTGCTGCGTGGGAAAGTTGTCTCCCCTTCTGGGCTCAGTGCTTTGACTTGCAGAATGAGTTGACTTTGGGAGCTGTGGCTGGAGCCAGGGGCCAGGGATGACGTTGGCCACAGGGTGGGCAGGCTGGGTTGGAACCCAGAGGGAGGCAAAGGCTCCTAAAAGATACTGTCTTCAGCAAAGTACTTGTGTAATGCCAGCCCTCTTCCCTGGGCTTGGCAGAAGGTGAGGGCTGGCCATTCATGTCACCCTTCCCTCTTCCCAGGCTCAGCTTTGGAGCAGTTGAGGCCAAGCTCCAGAGAGACTGGTCTCCTGATTGGTGGAGTCTAGCCTGGCCGAGCTGAAGCACCATGAATTATCATCCACACTAGGGACCTGGCCTTGTTCCATGTCCTTGCCAGGGCAGCCTGGGCTGGCCAGGTGGCACACACAGCAGGGAGGCCGGGGCTCAGAATTCAAGGTGGAGGCTGGAGCATGGGGTAGGAAGCTTGGTCCTGCCTGTGGCTGGAGCTTATACCTGGCTCTTGAGGACTTGGTGCAGGGTGGATGAAGCCATGAGCCCCTCGTTGGGCACTAGGCAGTGGTTCTGGCTCTCCATCTCCTGGAAGCTTTGGGACTAGAAGGGTACTGACTCCCTACAGGGTAGCTACCTCTGCAGAGGAGAAGGTGTGTGGCATGCTCAGAGGTTTCTGGCACTGCTACAGCCTTCTTGCCAACCCCAGCCCATGGTGTGGAGGCTCCAGGCTCTGCTAGGGTGTCCTTCCTGGCAACAGTCATAGTCTTGAGAGGGGAAACCTGGGAGGCTTCCCTGACTCATCCAGGCCAACAGGTGGCCAGCTAATAGGCAGGACTGTCCTGCCTTGATCTCGGTGTCCAGATCAGGGGTTCCTGAATGACCTTGATGCTGATCTTCTGGACCCAATGACTCTTGAGAGATGGTAGGGATCTTACAAGATCATCGAATCTAACCTCCTCACCAAAATGAGGTTCAAAGAGGTCATTTGGCTTGTCCAAGGTCACATGGTCAGTAGGTGTCAGAGCTGAATCTTCAGTCCAAGCTTTCTGACTTAAGTACAGGACTTTCCATGACGTCAAAATAATCTCCCAGCCGCTCGGCAGGCATCTCTCTGGGCGTGTCTGGTGTGGGCGGGGAAGGTCCTCTCTATCCTCCTCCTAGAGAATCCTGAGACTTCACAGGGGTCAGGACATTATAGAAAGCTCCTGTCTTGCTGGCTGTGTCTTCGCTCCTGGCTGCTGGATCTCCTGAACCCTGAAGAACACAGGCTTCTAGACCTAGCTAGGACGCCTCTCTCCCTTTCTTCTGGGGAGAACAGCCCATTCTCCCTCTGCACACCCTAGGGCAGAGACGGTGCTATGGCAGCCTTAATAGGGGAAGTTGATGAATGCATCAGAAATGTGTATAATTAAGATTGAAAACTAATTGTGGGATGGTTGATGTTCCTCTCTCTTCTCTCTCCTTGCAGGAGAGGAATTCTCTCTGTATATACTGAGCCCCAAGGAAGGAATAAGGTGAGGTCTGGCATGGGGCCTGGAGTGAGAGAGAGCTGAAATCTTCCTTCCTTCCTTCCTTCCTTCCTTCCTTCCTTCCTTCCTTCCTTAACTCACCCACCTACCTATCCACCTACTCACCCATCTGTTCACCCATCCATCTATCCACATCCACTTACCTACTGACATATTCATCCACACACTCAGGCACCCACTTATCTACCCATCTATCCATCTACTAACCCGTCCATCCATCTATCCATCCATCCCATAGGTTCTTCCCCTATATGCAGTGGGCACTGATGTGGAAGGTGTACTAGTGGGTACAGAGGTGAACACTGGACAGAATGATGCAGCAAGTGATCAGGGAGGAAGACAGATTCTTGTCTTATGTCAGAACTTGCTGGGGTTTCCAGCAGTTAATTATTCGAGGAGAAGGCCTCAAAAAGAGTATAGACTTCCTTCTATAAAAGAAGTCAGGATCCCCATGTTGTTTACATTTTGTGCTACATGAGCATATTTAGTGTTGCAGGCCCTGGTGAAACTGTCATTGGCATAGTTATCCTAAGCATTTGAGGAGAGCCTACTGGGCCCATTTCCCTGAGACCTCATTTAACCCAACCCAACACAACAACCAAATGGATCCAGTACAGTTACTAGCCCTGTTTCACAGATGAGGAGACTTTGAGGCTTAGGTAAGCAAAGCAAACATGCCTCAGTGAGCAACCAGGGTTGTGATGAGAATGGAATGAGGTCAAGGCCAAGATTTAGTCTGCAAACAAGTTGGAAGATTGATATGAATCAGAAATAACCAGTGTGCTTTTAAAAATATTTCCTCTTAAGCTTCGGTACAAATGGATTCTGCCCTTAGGGATGTGGGCCACATGGGAGTCAGAAGGCAAAGAAAAACAGGAGATTCACAACTGAACCTGCTCTCTTGGCTCCAAGGGCTGGGTGGTACCAAAACTTAAGGAGCTCTGACTTTGTGCGATGCTGCATGTTTATTTCATCATCTGACTTTTGTGTAACGAGGCTCTGCCACACTGTGAGAGTATTACCCCACAAAGTTGGGTTTATTGTCACCGTTTCACAGATGAGAAATTGAGGCAAAGAGAGTCAAGGTCACTTGTGTAGGATAAACCAGATAAGTGGAAGACAGGAGTTTGAGGCCAGGTGAGGTAAATGCCTCCTTGTGCTTACTTCTACCCTGACCTGCCTGTTGGCCTAGGTGAGCCACATAGCTGTGTCTATGGGGGTAGAGCCAGGAACAAGGATGACCAACTCAATCTCACTGCCTTTCCTGGAAATACTGAGCAACTCAGAACCTGCCCATGCCCTACACAGCCAGGCCTGCTCTGAGTGTCATTTGGAGCTCCGGCTGTGGCAGGACCTGTTGATGCCCTGCCTGGGTCCCTATGTCTCATTTCCTCACCCCGCCCACTGCCATGGACACTGACTGGGTCACTGCTGTGGGTTTGATGCTCTATTAGGAGTTGTGACTCCAGACCTAGTCACAGGCCCCTGTATTAGCTATCCACTGTAACAAATGATCCCAGAATTCAGCAGCTTAAGACAACAATAAACATGAATGATCTCATCTAGTTTCTGTGGATCAGGAACTTGAGAGTGGCTTAGCTAGATGTTTTTGGCATGAAGTCTTTTGTGAAGTTGCAGTCAAGATGTTGGCTGGGGCTGCCATCTCATCTGAAGGCTTGACTGTGGCTGTGGGATCCACTTCCAAGATGATTGACTTGCCTGGCTCACAAGGCTTCCTGGCTACTGGCAGGAAGCAGCTGTTCCTTGCCCTGTGGACCTCTCCATAGGACTACTTGAGTGTCTCCAGGGCATGGCTTTCCCTAGAATGGGTGATGTGAGAGCGCAAGATGAGCCCAAGAAGAAAGCAGCAATGTCTTTTATGGCCTAGTTTCAGAAGTCACTGTAACTTCTAGCACATTCTTTTTATTAGAAATGAGTCACTAAGTCTAGCCACATTCAAGTGGAGGTGAATTAGGGGTTTTTTTGTTTGTTTTGGAAGGAACACTGAAAAAAATTGTGGGCGCATCTTAAAACCAGCATACTCTCAACTGTTCTTTTTGGCTGGTAATGGTAAGCCACCCAACTCTTAACTAGACACCAATCAGAGCTCCACCAAAGGCTCTTCGGGGACAGTTCCTCCTGACTGTGGCTCACAGCTGCTTCTGATCGTGGGAGGTTAGGGTGTCTTAAAACCCCCTTTCCAGTCCATTTCTAGCTACTTCCTTTTATTCTAGCTCACTGTTTTCTATTTATTCTTCATAACAATGATAGCTACCCTTAATTGAGTACCTACTATGTGCCAGGCACTGTACAGATATTATCCATAATCCTTAAATTTTGCAAGGTGGAGAAAGGAAGGTTCAGAAAAGTTAGGTGACTTGTCTTGGGCCATACACTAGTCCCTGGCAGACCCAGGGTCACCCTGGGCTTCCCTGGCCTGCCTGCTGTGGTCTCCTACTGCCCCCTACCTGATGAGCCTTCCCTTGTCTCAGTCCTGCCCTGACTTCAGGACCTGGCTCAGGCATGGCTCCTTAAGGGAGGCTCCCTCTGATGGGCCCCTGGCTGGCAGTGAGTGATCCGGAAGTCGCTCCGTGTCACCATCTTCTTGTTGTTTGTGTACACACCTCGTTTCTCCCACTAACCCATCAGTGTCTTCAGAGTACATGTTTGTCAATGGTCCCCGTGTCCCCCAGAGCGCCCAGCAAAGCACCTGGCACATAGCAGGACTCAGGATTTGGGACACGAGTGATTGGAATGGTCCCCCCGGCCAGAAGCTGAGATTCATCGCCTTTAGCAGGTCTCAGGGAAAGGATCAGAAACCCAGGCTCCCCACACCAGTCTGCTGTGACTGTTTCCTGCCTGTGCCCCGCTGTCCATAGCCAATGGCCCGGCCCCGCTCACTTCAGCACGGCCATGTGGGCTGGCTATTCCTGGCTGCATTGCTGCTGCTTGCCCCGCTTCACCCCCCTTTCTCCTATCGTAGCTCCCAACTCCCTGCTCCTTCTTCCCTAAATTGATTCTCAGTAAACTCTCTTTATTCTGACTTCTCAGGCCTCTTTGGGTTTGTTCCTGGAATCTTTTGTCCCTCTCCCTCCCACAGCTCATCCGGGCCACTCTCCTTGGCCTCTGTCCCCACCTGCCTCTCCCCGGATTGTGGGACCTGTTGCCACTCTCCTGCTTGTGTCCCCACCCCCTGCCATGCCCCTCCCTGTACCCATCTCCTTGACTTTTGTCTCCAAGGTTACCTGGCGACTTTGCCTATCTCCGCTCCCTCTTCTCGCCTCCCATTTCTGAGCAGTTCCTCCACGGAGGGTTTGGGGGGGGGCGGCTGGGGGTGGGCAGTGGGGAAAGATAGTCTTCCGCCTTCCCCCTTCTCCCTGGCCCTGTAACTGCTGGTCCATCCTTTGTCCTCTCCTCCCCTCCCTGCTTTGTAACCTTCTCTTCGGGTTTTTCTGTGTGTCTCTTTTTCTCCTCTTTTCCCCATCTTTCTTTTTCTGTCTCAATTTCTACCTCTCTCTGTTTGAGTCTTTTTCTGATGTGCTTGATACCATTTTGTCTTTGCCCTCTTCCTCTCCAAATTCTTGTTTCATACTCACAATAAAGAATTATCCCAGCTCCAGTTCCCTGGGGGGCCCTCATCAACATCCCATCCTGTTCTCTTTAGGTATGGGTGCTGAACGGTTTTGCAGGAAGAAATTGAAAGTCTGAAGCCCAGTGTGGGGCTGAGTTCTGTTTAGGGCCGGGCATGCAGTGCTTTGGAAAGGGAAAGGGTAGGACCCCACACAAGCATGTGTACCCCACTCTCCAAATATATGCCAGGCCAAAGGCAGACTGGAACCCCACCTACCTTCTGTGTGGCCAGGCAAGCCTGCACAGGCAGAGGCTGAGGCTGTGAGACACCCCCAGGTGTCAGTCAGAATGCTGTCGGTCTATCGAGGGCCCGTGTGGGCTGCCTGCGCTTGGAGTCTACAGGTGGACCTATGTCTATCACACCAGACAATGCTCACAAAGAGCCCAGCCCGGAGCCTGGCATACAGCAGGTGCTCAGTAAGTGCATGTCTCCTTTCTGATTGGGGTCAGAGGGAGGTGCACAGGGCTTCTGGCCTCCTTGTCAGATAGACATGATGCACCATTCTGGGAGAAATAAACCTTTTTTTCCAAGAACCTTTTGATGGACTTTTCCAGAAAACTTAAGAGAAGAATTTTTTTTTTCTTTTCAGAAATGTTCATTCCCCCCGTTGAAATTTTCCATTTTTCTGACTTTCATATCTGTACCTAAACATAGTAAATGGCTTCCATATTTTAACGTGATCATTACATCTTAATGCATCTTTATGTTCCTAAAGTAACAGTGATTTCATAAAAGACCCTAGAAACAAGACCGTGCAGAAATTTGGACCCCTCCCATTTTCCCCTTGGCCTCAATGTTTCTGTCCCACCCCCCAACCCCCACTCGCTTATGTCTCTAGACTAGAGCCCTGGGAGATCAGGCTGATATGACAGGTACTACAGTCTCCTAAATATGGGAGTAAGAAGGAGATTCTCAGCTAAGACCCAGCCCAGTCAGGTCCCATCTGTCCGCCCAGGATGGTCAGGTCCAACCACGCCCAGCCAGGCCTCAACAGATCCAGTTAGGCTGATGGAGGCTTCAGCTCTTAGTGTCTTTCCTGGCCCCGTAGGGATTCTTTTTGGCTTCTTCCCAGATTCCCAGGACAAGGTGAGGAATCAGGGTCAGGGATGGGATCCTAGCTCAGGTCCCTACAGGCATAGAAGGACAATCTGTACTACTCTGCCATTCTCCCCTTCCCTACAGGTATTTGGGAACATATCTTTACTGTGTGCAAGGTCTAGGCCACCCTCCAGCTCCTAGGAATGCTTCTCATCTAGTCTGTTGATCTGTTACAAGTGCCTTTTCAAAAATGGATGTATAACTCACCTCTTCCTGGAAGCCTTCCCTGATTAACTCCATGCATCCTTCAACATGCATTTATGGTGTCTGCCACATGCCTGGACTATAATGGGCAGAGGGAATGCCTTGGTGAACAAGATGGATAAAGTTCCTGCCCCTATGAAGCTTGCATGGGAGAGACAGGGAGTAAACAGGAAAACAGGTACCATGGGTGACAAATAGGGGATCTTACCCTAGCTAGAGGGTCAGGGGAAGGCCCATCTCACTCTCAAAGGAGAAAGACGCTGTCTTGAGAGGGAAGGTCTAGTCCATCTTGGCCACAAACTAGTGGTGTGACCTTGGGCAAGTCACCTGTCTCTGAGCTTATTTTCCTCAACTGTGAAAGAAAGGGTCCCTTTCTGCTCTAGAATTATGTGTTTACTTAAAAGCAAATTTGCTTTCAGGCAAGTTTATAAACAAATTATTTCTTGAGACTTGGGCATTGTAGAAAAATGTGAACTTCCAATTAAGCATAAAGAAAAAATAATAGAATAATCACAATGAAACAGTCAACCTAACAAAATCATTCCCATCACCCACAATTCCGCCTCTCGGACAACTGCTCCTGGCATCTTGGAAATCTCAGCTCATGCGGAAGCAGGTAGCAAACAGTCTGCTGAGGTCCCTGGAGGTGCGCCCTCTCCCACTCACCCACCTCCTTTGTCTCTGCTCTGCCTCATTGCACACACCGCGGGATGGAGTGGGGGACCCCGGCCAGCCCTGGGCCCCTTGGGGCCCTCGCCCATGGTTTCTTTGCAAGGGCAGAAGGTGCCTCTGTGGCTGCGAGACTGCTCTGACATCTTGGGCCACATTTGATGGAGAGGCCGCCCTGCCAGGGCATGCTGGGTAGACCCTCTCCAGGCTCAGAGACGCTGTAGCACCGGAGAATGGGCAGCTGGAGGCCTGGGGCCCTGTCTCTAGCCAGGTCCATCCAACCGGGCGGGTGGGGATGCAGTGCAGCATGCGGCCAAAAGATGGCAGCACTGCACTACCTCAGGCCCGTGCTGCCGCGGGCAAAAGGAGGGTTCTGCCAGGCAGGTGTATGTGCTAGGGTTTGGTCACGGGGCTGGCCCTTTGTCCTCCAAGGCTCTGGATGGGAACTAACGCTTTGGCTGGGCCTCCTGGAAGGCGCTTGAGTGGCCTTACCCAGAGCAACAGGCAGATGACTGCATTCCAGAGGCCTTGGGCCCTGACCTCCACCCACCACTGAATTGCTCCCTAAGCCCCTAAGGTCATTTGCTGTTTCAGTGTGGAACGATCTGGGAGTGGGAGATGAAGACCCTGCCTCATCTTGGGCCAGCCCCTCCTGCGTCTTTGCCCAGCAGATCTTAGTTTGTGATACCCGAATGGGCTGGAAGAGGGGAGGGGAGGGGAGGGGAGGGGAGGGGAGGGAGAAGGGGCAAGGGGCAAGGGGCAAGGATGGCCAAGATCTCAGGCTGCAGTCTCACTTGCTGGGCCTCCAAGCCAAGTTCCACTTGTTTGCTGGGCTAACTCGAGCAAGTGACTTAACATCCCTGAGTTATCTCTAAAAGAGGGTACAATGAAAATATTAGGCTTTATTATTAGCTATTTTATTGACAACTCTAAAAGACCTAACCTCCCCTAGTATATTAGGTCGATCCAGAAGCATTTCTCCATGGTCTTATTTTCTAATAGTCCCTGTGCTTGTCCTGTGTCCTCCTCTTAGGACCCCCACCCTCTGCCCATCTCTATTTCATAATAACTCAGGGATACCCACCATTTATCGGGCATGGACACCATGCTTGGCACTATGTTTGCCTTCCAAGGAACTCTTTGAGGTACCACCTTTTACAGATGGGGAGCTGGGGCTTGGAAAGATGGAGTATGTTACTCAAGGCCTCACAGTAGAGCTAGGATCCAACCAGGTGTCCCAGTCCTGATTCTCTTCCTTCAGACCCCTTGGCCCCTACTCTGCCAAGCCGGGCTGTTTTCTCCTCTTCGGATACCAGTCAGGGCCCTGAGCCCCCTTCTCTGGGGTTCTGATCTTGCTGTAAACCTTGGGTGCTGTTGGTACAGCGCTAAGCTCCTGCGTGTGTAGGGCAGAGGCAGGTCGGAGCCTCGGCTGCCCTTGGGTGTGTGTCTTCTGGGTGGGGCAGGAGGGGGGTGGAATCACTCGTAGAAGGCGGTGCCCAGTCCTGCCTGGTGCTCTCCCACCCCCCGGCTAGTGCTGACTTGTTAGGCCGAGGGAGCTGACATCCTAACAGCGCCTGTCAGACTCCAATGAGTTGATGATGTGGAAACTGGTTATTAAGTGTAATAACAGTGGTTTGGTTCTTCCACGGTTCTGCCTGTAAGTGCCTAAGTGACAGCTGGCTTGTGCCACGGTGCTGCATGCTAAGTGGCCTGAGGATGGGGCACAGGGGAGGGTGCGAGGGGCTCTTCTAGGGTTTTGGTTGGAGGGAGGCCAGGAGGTGCTGTTGCCTGTGCCTCTTCTGTGTGGGCGAGGCCTTTCAGCCCGTATAGGACAATGGACCCTGGCTTCTTGGCCCGGGCCTGGACTGGATGGAATGTGTGGATTCAGGATGCCAAACTGGGTGGTGATGTGTCCCGAAATCTAGCGGGTCCTAATATACACAGTCCCCCTCACTGACCTTGTCCCCTGGACCAACAGTTTAAGAACTGGATTGGAAATCTGGAAACTTGGAGTTTAAACTTTGCCCCTCATTGCTTGTAACCTTAGGAACATGGCTTAACTCTTGCAGTTGCCCAATCTTCACAATGAAGGGTTCGAACAGGGTTAATTTATTCATTTAACTACAAGTGTCAAACCAATGGACAATGGATAGAAACTTCTGTTAGATGGATAAAGAAAGCCTGGTAGACACATACAGTGGAATATTATTTAGCCTTGAAAGAGAGGGAAACCCTGTCACTTGCAACAGCACAATGAACCTGGAGGACATCACGCTAAGTGAAATAAGCCAGTCACATGTATATGACACATTAGAAAGTGATTCCATGTATATGACATATCAGAAATTGTCAGACTAATAGCAGCAGAGAAAACAGTTGGCTGTACCAACCCAGGGCTTGGAGCAAATTGTCAGGGGCTAGGGGAAGAGGAAAATGGGGAATTGTTATTCCATGCAAGTTTCGGTTCTGCGGGGTGAATAAATTCTAGAGATCTGCTGTACAACATAGTGCTTATAATTAAGAATCTGATGTTGTGCACTTCAGAATTCCTTAAGATCTCATGTTAAATGTTTTTACCGCAAAAACCAAACAAACCCAAAGGAACGTGAGAAACTTTGGGAGGTGTTGGATATGCCTATTACCTTGATTGTGGTGATGGTCTCATGGGTGTTTGCATATGTCCAACTTCACCAAATTGTACACATTAAATAGGTACAGTTAGTTGTATATCAACTATACCTCAACAAAGCTGGTAAAAGAAACTTGCTGTTCAGACATATTTTGTTTGGCCTACACAGTGCTTTAAATTTAAGTGTCTACATAATCTGGAATTTCTGATAGAGATCCACATTTCTGACCCTCTTTCAAAACTGTAAGAATTGGTAACACTGGGCCTGCATGTCCACGTGGCAACAGTTGGCCGCAACCTTTCTCCCCTCACACAGGGTTTACACTTTCCTAACTTGCCACAGTCCCCACCACTCCCTATTGTATCCCCCACACAGGGGCTGAGTGCTGATGGCTATTGACTTACTGCATCTGATCCTCCCCACTCTCTTGCATTCAGTGCCTGGCCCTGCATCAGATATTCACTGAGGGCCCATTTTGTGCATGTCATCATGCTTTTTACATCAGAAATTACGATGATAAAGAGCTTAGAAGAGGGCACTGGGACCTGGGTATAATGAAATCATAGACATCTCCAACATCATTTTCAGCTGAGAATTCTAGAATTCTGTAATACAGGAAGTCTTTGCCCCTCTCTCCCTGAACTGTAAAAACGAACATTTTTACTAAGGGTGATCTCCATCTCCATGCTCAGGTTGGGAAGGGAGACTGTTTCCTTCCCCCTGTCCGCATGCCTTTATCCTGACTCTACAAATAATTTAGCCCCTGGATGTGTGGGTGGGGAGCTCTCATAAGCTAGCCCTGTACTTTCTCTCTCTCTGTCTGTGTCTCTGTTAGTTTCCTCATCTGGAAAAAACACCATTGGGTTGTTGAAAAATTTGGAGTTGGGGCTTGAGTTTTCCAGGCTACATACTCTATGACTGACCTTGGACAAGTCATTTCACTTCGGAGTCTCCTCTGCAACATGGGAATAAATACTATCATTCTTGTATAGGAAAATGTGTTCTGGAAACAGGAAAGTACTACACAAATGAACAACTGTTACTAATTTTATACATACAAACAGCAGAAGATATTTCTTCCTCCTTTGTATCAAGGGGATGGCAGAAGAATAAAGTGAAATGATATGCATGTCACTGCCTTGGAGGGGAAATTGTTCCAGTTCACAAGGGATTCTTGTATTGTGATTATTAATATAGTTCACCAAATGGTCTTGGCTGGGAGCCTGAAGGTGTAGCAGCTGCAGGGACTTGAAGCTCTCCACCACTGTGGCTCCTGCCTGCCTTCTCAAGACAATATCCACGTTTTCCCCTTCTCTAGGCTGGCTTTCCTCTGTCCCCCAGAACCCAGCTCTGATCGTCCTTTTCCCATGAGTTCTGGATGAACCCCACTCTTCCTGCACCCTATACCACCCTTACTTTCTGGGTGCAGATGTCAAGGACTATTGAGTGCCATCCTGGAGGGGTTTTAATGATCACCTCATGATTCTGCTGATGGACATACTATTTTTTTGAGCCCCCATCATGTGCCACATACTGAATTTGTGTGAAAGAGAGGAATAAGACATGAAGCTCTTGATCTTGGAGATAACAGTGGGGAGGAGACAGAGATAACACACAAGGGAGCAAGTGAGTACAAATGCAGAGATAATTAAGCAGTGGTAAGTTCCATGAAGAAAATAAAAGAGAGGCGATGTGCTCCAGAGTGCTTGGGTGGTGGGGAGTGGTGGTAACGGAGGGTGGTTATCTCTTCTTGGAGGAGCTGACATGTGAGCTGAGATGTGAAAGATGGAAAGGAGCAGCCATGGGGAAAATGAAGGAGATGCATTCCAGGTAGAGGGAATGAGGTTGGCTTGTCCAGGCTTCTTAACCGATGAAGACAGAGCAGGGAAGTGTCTTGCACGAGGCTGTGCAGCTAGTCATCAGCAGCAGAGCAGGACTAAAATCCTGTTCTTTGGACATCCAGGCCCATGGTATGCTAATGCAACCCTTATTTCTTCTTGGCAAGCCAGGCCTCTATGGAACTCCTTGCCTGTCAGTCAGCTTTCCACACCCTAGCCAGGGTCCTCCCGGTGCCCCCACCCTCTGTCCAGGGTAGCTTCAAGCCTGCTATTTCCCTGCTCTCCAGAGGTAAATGGTACAAGACAGGAACAGAGAGAAAGCAGAGTGGCTGAGTGGTTTCTGCCATTCACTGCTAAGCACAGTAAACCCAGTGGAATCCCAGTCTTAGAATGGCCTTGTTTAATTAATGCTAAATGACTGTGGGACCCGTATGGATTTATACATTAGATCCACATTAACACCAAATCGTTTGATCACAAATAACTGTTAAAATAATGAACACAGGCGCTTTACAACTAGATTAGAAACATAGGACTCAGCCTCCTGCCCAGCCTGGGGGGTCAAAGCTCCCTTCCCAGGATTCTGCCTCCTTTTCCTCCCTCTTGTTTGATAAGCTGTGATTTCCAAAGGGTGTTTATTGAGCCATCCCCATGCCCAGCGCTGTGTGATGGGGGTGGGATGGGGCACAAAACTTCCCCTCTGGAGCTTGCAATGTCGGTGAGGAGGTGAGCTGTACACTTGAAAATGAAGCATATTACTAGAGAAGTATGTTCTGGGAATTTACAAATATCTCATTTAATCCCCTCGATAATGGGAGGTAGGTACTACAATCAAGTCTCAATTGGCAGATGAAAAACCTATGCCTGTTACAGATGAGGACCCTGCCTCAGGTCACCTACTTAGAGGAGGCATAACTGGAAACAAAATCTACACTTAGACTCCCACCCCTTGTTAATGCCACAGCATAGCCTTGCTTCCTAAAACAATGGACTAGAGAGCCTGGTTCTCGCCCTTGGGTAGACTTCAGGCTATTATGGCTGGGGCAGGCGGGTGGAGGCTTTGAAGGGTGCCTGTAGGCATGTGGTAGGAGTAGGGGGCGGTGGATGGAACTGCTGGGTAGAAAGAGGAAGGGGGGTTTCTTCCCTCCCCCTCCCTCACGCAGTCCCCTCTGTCCCTCTTACTCTCTGTGCTCAAACTTTGTCCCCACAGAGTATCCAAGTCCTTCTTCTGAGTGGCTTCTCTGACACTCCTTCCCGAGAATCGGGTTATTCGGTTCGGCTCACGGGAGAAAGGCATGCCCCAGCCACAGTGAGCGTGCTGCGTGCGCAGTCTCGCGCCCCGCTGTTTGCTCGGTCACACACGCATCCCGGGCTTCAGCAGGAGCAGGCAGCAGTGGGTGAAGGACGGCGAGCCTCACAGGAAGGAGGCAGGATCAACCCCTCGCTGCGCATTCCCGCATTTCCAGAGAGGGAGGAGTGGAGCCCAGCTGCCCAGCTCATTTCTCTGTCTCCTCCAATCTCTAGAAACCTCACTTCCTACTGTTTCACCTGCCATGATTTTCCCCACAGGGGTACTCTCTGGACAAGGGATGTTAGAAATGTCCCTGGGAAGGTTTGACAGTGGTCCATAGGAAGCTGTTGGAGCAGACGAAATGCCACACGGCTGGGGAAGGCGGAGCAAAGATTGCCACCCCCGTCCCTAAGCGCTGGAAATGAGGTCATGGCCTGAAGGACACACAGGCCCGGTCCTGGGGTTTTGAGCTCCAGGAGGGGCTTGATAATCTGTCCAGTTTATTCCTGCCTCTATCCTTTGGCGCAAGATTTTCCATTTTTTGCAGCTCTGTTAGGCTGTTATTTATCCCTTAAGACCCACATCAGTCACCTCCTTCAAGAAGCCTCCATACTTCACTCTAAAGAATCAATCACTTCTTTTCTGCGTCTTTCTGGCACTTTGCCCAAGCAGAGCACAAATCTTGTATTGCGTTCATACATACCTGCCTTCCCCACCTGCCTTTTGGGTGGCTGTGTGTTGCTGCTCACCCAGATGGAGAGGAAGGACATCTCTTCTGGAGTCTCTCTGACCAGAGATCCCTGGATATGCTAGCTCTGGCAAAGCCCAGACATTACCATTTGGGTAAAAAGATGCTGGGAAAGAAGAAAAACTGGGGACTAGGAAGATTTTTCTGTTCAGTAACCCATGAATTGTTAGGTATGTGTGTGTGTGTGTGTGTCTTGGACTCAGAAAGCCCTGGGGGCCTCCAAGGGGCATTGGGTTGGCATTTCCATGGGTTCACAGTCTGGGCTTAGTCCTCTTGGCTGGGCTGACCTGCCTGGCCACCTGCCAAATCCAGCTGCCTCCAGCAGGTGCCAGAAGAGCTGAGAGGACCAGGCCAGTTGGCAGGCGAGAGGTGACCCTGTTTAATCGTCCACAGCTTGAACAAATGGGTACAATGTTTTTGGTTCCTTTTCCCTTAGCCGAGGCATAAATCAACTCTCTGGAGTGGGATCAGATCAATGTTTTGTAATTGGATTCCAAAAATGGAGATGAACCCCAGGGAGCCTGAGGACTGACCACCTTCATAGGAGCTTGGCTCGGGTGGACCTGAGAGTGACGTGACCACCACAGGTGACCATGCTGCCTCCAGCACAGTGCGGCTTGTTTCAGTGTGCCTCTGCTTAGCTTATTCTGGAACTTAGGCTGGACATTTTAGAATTGATTCCCTAGGAAACGGGACCATTGTAGGATGAGACTAGATTATGGAGGGTCTGGAATGCCAGTTTAGATTCACTTAAGGCAAATAAATACCTGACATGCGTATCACGATTGTCCTCTTTCCTGCTGTTATAGGCTGCATGTTTATGTCCCCTCACTCTTCCTATGTTGAAATCCTAACCTTTAAGGTGATGGTGGGGTGGGGACTTTGGGAGGCGATTAGGTCATGAGGGTGGAGCCTTTATGAATGGGATTAGTGCCCTTAGAAAAGAGGCCCTGGAGAACTTCCTTGCCCCTTCCACCATGTGAGGTCACAGCAAGAAAGCATTGTCTGTGAACTGTGAAGTGAGTCCTCACCTGACACTAAATCTACAAGTGCTATGATCTAGGACTTCCCAGCCTCCAGAACTGTGGGAAATAATCATTGCTTAAGTCATCTGATAGTCTGTATTTGTTTGTTATAGAGTTACATAGTTTGTTTTGAGACAGGGTCTCACTCTGTTGCCCAGGCTGGAGTGCAGTGGTGCAATCTCAGCTCACTGCACCCTCTGCCTCCCAGGTTCAAGCAATTCTCCTGCCTCAACTTCCTGAGTAGTTGGGAGTACAGGTGTGTACCACTACACCCAGCTAAATTTTATATTTTTAGTAGAGAGAGGGTTTGACCATGTTGGCCAGGCTGGTCTTGAACTCCTGACCTCAAGTCATCCACCTGCCTCAGCCTCCCAAAGTGCTCGGATTACAGGTGTGAATCACCGTACATGGTCGATACCTTTGTACAGTAAATCTGTACTTGTCCTCAGAGGCCTATTTCAACTCAGGGCTTGAGCTAGCTGTTATAACTGCCTGGAGTTGGCATTCAAAGGAAACCTCTGGGTCCAGGTTTCTCACATTCTTATAAAGAAACTGAGGGCCGGCCGGTCGTGGTGGCTCACGCCTATAATCCCAGCACTTTGGGAGGCTGAGTTGGGTGGATCATGAGGTCAGGAGATCAAGACCATGGTGAAACCCCGTCTCTACTAAAAATACAAAAAAAAAAAAAAAAAAAAAAATTAGCTGGGCATGGTGGCGGGCGCCTGTAGTCCCAGCTACTTGGGAGGCTGAGGCAGGAGAATGGCGTGAACCCGGGAGGTGGAGCTTGCAGTGAGCCGAGATCACGACACTGCACTCCAGCCTGGGCGACAGAGCGAGACTCTGTCTCAAAAAAAAAAAAAAAAACAAAAGAGGTGGAGGGAGTTGTGTGTCCACCCCAGGGCCATCCTTAATTTAGGAGGCAGATGGGACACTAGCAAATCCTTGGGCAGGAGAGGGCCATGATGGAAGCAAGAAGAAGAATTTGGCAACATGGAGCCATGTGTGCTGAAGGGAAAAGTGGTAAGCTGGGGGCAGGCTGGGACTAGGCTGAGGCAGGGAAAATGTAAAGAAGCATCACTGTCAGGGACTGATCCTGAGGGTGATGATTCCTTACACTTTGCCCCCTAGGTGCCGTACTTGCCTCACCCTAGTCCTGGCCCTGGCTGAAAGACCAGTTAGATGCTAACTTTTGCTGAATTCAGGCATCAAATGGAGCAGCGACAGCAGAAACACAGGAAACTGGTCAGAGCTGACAGGGATTATGTAGGTAGAGCCATCAGATGACATACTGGCCATCAAGGATAAGGGCAAGGGTCAACTTTGAGCCATGAGGTGACCGTGAGGATGGTGATGCCCTGACAGGAACAAGGTTAGGGCTTATCACTTGGGTTGTGATTTTGGCTTTTGGTTGAGGGTGTAATATTGGCCTACTCTTTTACTTTTTCATTAAATTTTTTTTATTGGAGTCTAACATATGTATAGGAAAGTGTACAGATTGTACAATTGCACATTTCTGATTTCCAGAAGGTAAACTGAGTCACATAACTTCTATCCAGATGCAAAAACAAAACACTAGAAACTCCCATTATGTCCCTTCTAATCACTACCCCACCTTCCGAGGGTAACTTCTGTCCTGACTTTTAACATCATAAATTAGTTCTGTACTTTGTATAAATAGAATCTTATAATATATAAGGCCAGGCACAAAGGCTCAGGCCTGTAATCCCAGCACTTTGGGAGGCTGAGGCAGGAGGATGACTCAAGCCCAGGAGTTTGAGAGCAGCCTGAGCAACATGATGAAATTTTGTCTCTACAAAATAATGATTAAAAAAAAAAATAGCTGGACATGTTGGGGCATCCCTGTAGCCCCAGCTACTTGGGAGGCTGAGGTGGGAGGATTGTTTGAGCCTGGGGAGGTAGAGGTTGCAGTGAGCCGAGATTGAGTCACTGCATTCCAGTTGGGTAACAAAGTGAGACCCTGCCCTGCCCCTCCCCTCCCCCCCCCCCAAAAAGAAAAAAGTATCTGACAGTATATATTCTTTTGCATCTGGTATATTTCACTCAGTGTTTGTGAGATTCATTCATATTCTTGTAATTCTAGATTGTTCATTGTCTTTGCTGTATGACATTCTATTGTGTGAAAAACTACCATGTAGCTACTCGTTCAACCATTGATAGATCTTTGAGTAATTTCCAGTTTGGGGCTATTATGAATAGTGCTGCTCTGAAGGTTATTGTCCTTTTGGGGTTTTTTTTTGTTTTTGTTTTTGTTTTTTGAGACAGCGTCTTGCTTTGTCACCCAGGCTGGAGTGCAGTGGCGTAATCTCGGCTCACTACAACCTCTGCCTCCCAGGTTCAAGCGATCCTCCCACCTCAGTCCCCTGAGTAGATGGGACCATAGGCAATCCCCATCACGCCCAGATAATTTTTGTATTTTTAGTAGAGACGAGATTTCGTCATGTTGCCCAGGCTAGTCTTCAACTCTTAGCTCAAGCAATCCACCAGCCTTGGCATCCCAAAGTGCTGAGATTACAGGTGTGAGCCACTGTGCCTGTCCTGTCCTTTTGTAACAACATGTCTACATTTCAGTTGAGTATATGTATAGAAATGGAATTGCTGGGTCCTGGGAATATGTGTGCCCAGCTTTAGCATGTGCTGTGCTGGCTGACTCCTGAGTGTCATGAGGTATATTAGAGCTGGACATCCAAGGAGGAGAGGCCAAGCTGGGCTTAGGGGCACAAGAGCTTCACTGTGGGAAGGATATCTATAAAGGACAAAGAGGGAGCAGGCAGGAGAAGGCAGAGACAGCCTCAGACCTCAACACTGGTCTGACCCTGAGAAAGGACAAAGGAAGGAAGGAGAATGGGATAGGAAGAATCTCAGGCCCAGTGCAGGTCTCAGAAGGTGTTGGCCAGGCTGATGGGTAGCGTCAAGACAAAGTTGCCACTAGAAGAGGCCTGAACTAGTACCAGCTGTGCTTAGTCCTTGGCTGAGAGCAGCCTGAGGGAAGCTTGGCCTTAGCACTAATGTCGTGGTGGATCTAGAAGAATGATAACCACACTCCCTGCAGCAGGAGATCTCAGCTGTTCACGTGCATGACTGCTATGTGAGAACTGTGAACTCTGTGGGTGATTGACAGAGTACAATGTAGCGCGACGGCCTGAAATTTTGAATCAACCAGGCTGGGCTCAAGTCTCAGATCAATCATTTTTAGCTCTGTGATCTCTACTGGTTGCCTAACCCTTCTGAGCCTCAGTCTCCAAGTCAGTATAATGGAATTAATAATGACTAACTCATATGGTCATAAGAATCAAATGAAATAGTACAACTAAAGCACTCAGTGTATAATAATCAATAAACAGTAGGACTTCATTATTCACATTTACTGAGCACCTTATTTCATTGAGTTCTTTGCTCAAATGTCACCTTTTTTAAGGAACAGTTCTAGGCTTGGAGGATGCTGCAGTGAGCAAAACTGAATGTACATTCTAGTAGAGGAAGATAAACAATAGACAAGCAAAATCTAAAATGTTTTAGAGAATTATAACTGTGATGGAGAAAAACCAGGAAAGAGGGAAGGTTCTATCCTGTGTTACTAGAGTGATTAATGAAGACTCCTTAAAAAGGTGACATCTGAGAAGAGAACTCAATGAAATAAGAGACCAAGCCATTCAGATGAATGCAGTGTGCATTCCAGGCAGAGGAAACTGCAAGTGCCAAAGCCCTGGGGTCAAAACATGCTTGGCCTGTTAGAGGGACAGCGCAGAGGCTGGTGGGCTGCAGCAGAGAGAGGGAAGGAGAGGGTGGCTGGAGATGAAGTTGGAGCTGTAGTGGGACCAGGAATTGCAGACTCTTGTGGGTTAGAGTGTAGACACTGGATTTACCCTGAGCAGCAGGAGAAGTCAGTGTAGCTTATCTAGGGTTTCCATTTCTACACATTCTTCTAACACATGTGTTATCTGACTCAATTTTTCATGCCAATGTTATGGCCATAAAGTAGGATTTTCTTGTTTTAATTTGGATTTCTCTTATGAAGTGAGGCCAAATAGCTCTTATAAAAGTTTTATTCATTTGAGTTTCTGCTTCCATGAATTCCCTATTCATCTCCTTTGACTACTTTTCCGTAGGATTTCCCGTCTTGTTGATTTGTGTTTCTTGCATTATATATCGTAACCTTTAATGATTTTAGACTTTGAAATATTTTCTATCAGTTGTCACTTGTTTGTTAATTTTGTCCATAGTATCTGTAGTAGGTTAAATAGTGTCTCCCAAGAATTCATGTCCACCTGGAACCTCAGAATGTGACCTTATTTGTAAATAGGGTCCTTGCAAATGTAACTAGTTAAGGATCTCAAGATGACGTCCTCCTAGATGTAGGGTGGGCCCTAAATCCCATGACTGCTGTCCATATAAGAGGAGGAGAGAATACACAGAGACACACAAGAAGGTCATGTGAAGATGGTGGCAGAGATTAAAGTTATGATGCCATAAGCCAGGGAATGCCTGGGGCCCTCAGAAGCTGAAAGAGGCAAGGAAGGATTCCTTCTTAAATGCTTCAGGGGAAGCATGGCCTGCTGACACCTCGATTTCAGTCTTCTAGCCTCCAGAACTGTGAGAGGATACATTTCTGTCTTTCTAAGCCACCCAGCTTGTGGTACTTTGGTATGGCAGCCCTAAGAAATGAATATAGACTTTGTTACTGGGAAGTGAGTGCTGCTGTAATACATACTTTTGAATTTCCTGATAGAAAAAGCCTAGTAGCATTGAAGAAGAGATTGTTGCTAGAAATATGGATGTTAAAAGCCATTGTAGTGAAGGCTTAGATGGAAGTGATGAGAATGGTTGAGAAAGCTTCTATCATCTTAGAGAATATATATAATCATATATATAGAAAGAATGTTGCTAGAAATAGGAACATTAAAGGTACTTCTGGTGAGACAGTAGAAGGAAATGAGGAACATGTTATTGGAAACTGAGTAAAGGTGATTCTTACAAGGCATCAGATAACTTGGCTGATTTATGTTCTGCTGCTGAGCGAAAAGCAGAATTCAACTTGGATGTTTAGCTGAGGCGATTTCTAAGCAAAATGTGGAGGGTGCAGTCTGGTTTCTCCTTATTGTTTCTAGTGAAGTGCAAGAGGAAAGAGATAAATTGAGGAAAGAATTGTTAAGCATAAAGGAACCAGTACTTGATGATTCGGGAGGTTCTTGGTTTCTCTGTTGAGAAAGCACACTGTGGAGAGAGCTCCAAGGCAGTGGCTGTACAACATTTTGCAAAGAGATTAGGTGTGTGACTCATGATTCCAATCAGCCATCACAGTAGAAGCCAGGAATAGAGGTGGGGTTAATTAGGAAGTATCTATGGAGAATGCTTCTGGCTAATGATGTATATCCCCTTGGCATACACAGGAGACCCACAAAATTTTTCAGAATATTATACCAATAGGAACACGGCCAGCCTGGACTGACAGAGACTATGAAATGAAGAAAAGCTGCCAGACTTCTGGGATTCTATAGGCAGAAAACTAGTTGATAGAGCTGCTCAGCTGTAAACATGTGCTACTGTTAAAGGAAAAGGATGAATGACTGAGGACAGACCCACAGATGTGGAGGTAGAGGCCAGAGATGCAGGCACAGAGAACATAGAGGATTATTCTCAGAGCTTGAACCTATTGACATTTTTGCTGCTGGGTTTTGAACTTGGCTAGGAATGGTGACCCCTTTATTTCTTTCAATTCCTCCCTTTTGGGATGGGAATATCCATGCCATGCCTGTCCACCATTGTATTTTGGAAGCAGAAAACTTATTTTCTAGTTTCACAGGTCCACAGATGGAAAGTCTCACCCATACCTGATTTAGATAATTTGAGTTATGAGATTTGAGACTCGTTCAGTTGATAATATTTAAATGCCATTTTAGACTTGGAATTGCTGTTGGATTGGGTTAAGAATTTTGTGAATGTTGGGATGAGGTGAATGTATTTTGCACGTGGAAAGGATGTGAATTTTGAGGGGCCAGAGGGCTGACTGTAGTGGGCTGAGTGCTGTCTCCCAATAACTTATGTTCACTTGGAACCACAGAATGTGGCCTTATTTAGAAATACAGTTTTGCAGATATGATTTTAAAGGATCCTAATATAGTTTGGATGTTTGTCCCCTCCAAATCTTCATGTCAAAATGTGATCCCTAATTTTGGAGGTATGGCCTGATGGGAGGTGTTTGGTCATGGGGGAAGATCCCTCACAAATGGCTTAGTGCCCTTCCTGAGGTAATGAGTGAGTTCTTGCTCTTAGTTCATGTGAGAGCTGGTTGTTTAAAAGAGCCTGGCATCTTCTTGCTCTTGCTCTGGCCATGTAACACACCTGTTCACCCTTCACCTTCTGCCATGATTGTAAGCTCCCTGAGGCCTCACCAGAAGCTGAGCAGATGCCGGTGTCATGCTTATATAGCCTGCAGAATGATGAGCCAGATAAACCTCTTTTCCTTATAAATTACCCACTCTTAGTATTTCTTAATAGCAATGCAAAACAGATCAAACCATGTTCATAACATGGTGATATGGTTTGACTGTGTCCCCACCCAAATCTCATCTTGAATTTTAGCTCCCATAATTCCCACATGTAGTGGGAGGGACACAGTGGGAGATAATTGAATCATGGGGGCAGTTTACCCATATTGTTCTTGTGGCAGTGAATAAGTCTTACAAGATCTGGTGGTTTTATAAGGGGAAACCCCTTTCACTTGGTTCTCATTTCTCTCTTGCCTGCCACCATGTAAGACATGCCTTTTGGCTTCTGCTGTGATTGTGAGGCCTCCCCAACCACGTGGAACTGTGAGTCCATTAAACCTCTTTTACTTTATAAATTACCCAGTATCGGGTATATCTTTATCAGCGGCATGAAAACAGACTAATACACATGGATCCCAAGATGGAATCAGGTAGACCCTAAATCCAATCCTGGTATCCTTATAGGAAGAGAAGAGGACAGAAAGAAAAGAAGGCCATATAAAGGCGAAGGCAGAAATTGAAGTTATGCTGTCTGCTAGGGTTTGAATGTCCCCCCACAGGGTATTTTCAAGTCCTAACCCCTGATACCTTTGAATATGACTTTACTTGGAAATGAAGATGGTCTTTGTAGATGTAATCAAGTTAAAATGTGGTCTTTAAGGTGGGCCCTAATCCAATAGGACTGATGTCCTTAAAGAGGAACAGAGGCACAGGGAGAAGAGGGCCATGCGGTGATGGAGGCAGAGACGGGAACAATGAAGCTACAAACCAAGCAAAGCCAAGGGTCAGCAGCAGACACCAAAGGCTGGAAGAGGCGAGGAAGGGTTCCTCCTTAGAGGTTTCTGAGATAGCCTGGTGGCTGGTGGCTGGCGGCTGGCGGCTGGCGGCAAACACCAGAGGCTGGAAGAGGTGAGGCAGGATTCCTCCTTAGAGGCTTCTGAGACAGCCTGGTGGTCGGTGGCAAACACTGGAGGCTAAAAGAGGTAAGGAAAGGTTCCTCCTTACAGGTTTCTGAGACAGCCTGGCCCTGCTGGCACCTGGATTTCAGAATTCTAGCCTCCAGAACTGTGAGACCATAAGTTTCTGCTCTTTTAAGCCACCAGTTTGTGGTACTTTGTTACAAAAGTCCTAGAAAATGAATACAGCATCCTTTCAATTAATAGAAATCTTTATTTTTGATATAGTCAAATTAATCAATTTTTATCTATGGTTTTGGCTATTTTTGTTTTGTTTGTGAAGTCCGTCCCTGCCCAAGAGCATGACAAGAGCTTTATTTGTTTTCATTCAATTAGGTATAGCATTTCACTTCCAGTTTTATGTCTTTAATCTATCCGGAATTCACTTTTATATATGGTATGAGGTGGAGATTTAATACTTTGTTTTGGTGAACTCTCAACAAAATAAATTATCCTTCCTCTACTAATTTGTGACATCTTAATCATATGTCAAATTCCTACATATACACAGGTCTATTTATATATTTTAAGTTCTGTTTCATTGGATTTATATGTTCTTGAGTTAATACCAAACTTTATAAAATCATATAGTTCTGCAGTATGTTTTAATATCTGATATAGCAAATCATCATAGTTTGTGCTTTTTAAAAAATTGCTTTAGCTATTTGTGAACTTTAAAACTTCATTTTTCTATATATTAATTTTGGAATCAATTATCAACTTAGAGATGAGTAAAATTTCATTGAATTATGTGCAGATTTATAATTGGCTTGACCAAATTTAGGATCTAAATCTATACCTACCTGTCAATCTAGATTGATAGAAATATAGATATACAATTTTGACAAGACTATCTCACAAGTGGGTTATGTTCATCCTTCAAGAGGAATATAATGACAGTGTCTGATTGGCTCTCCTTTAATGATTTTAGTAGCCATTGATGATCAATGTCTAGATCAATTATTAGCAGTTGCAAAAAGATGATTTTAATTTAATGTACTTTCATTATTGATTTTATTGATTTCTACTGCTTCTTTTCTGTGATCTTTTTTTCAAATTCCTAAGTCAAATACTTAGCTCCTTTCCCCCCATCATTGCTGTTTTTTAAATATATGTAACTATAGTTAAAGCCATTAATTTTCCTTAAGTCTTGCTTTAGCTGTATCCCATGTATTTTGACATGTGGTGTTTTTACTGTCATTCAGTACTAAGTATTTTGTAATTTTCCCTATTATTTCCTCTTTAACACAAGTGTTATTAAGTAGCTTGGTTTTTGAGTTTTTCTACCTCTGGTATTAATAAAAACCTGTCTTTTTGTTATTGATTCCCATTTTTATTACAGTGTTCAGAAATGGTTGAATAATCATCCTTTGTAACCTAGTTAATCGAGGATTTTTTTGAATGTTTCAGGTGAGTTAAAAAATAACATACTCTTCATGTCTTAAGTCTAGTCCTTTATTACATTTCAGTTTAAGGTTATTAGTAGTATTGCTTAAATCTTCTATTTTGGCTCATTTTTGTCTCCTTGATCTGTTAGTCGCTGAGAGGGGTATGCTAAATTCCTTAACTATGGTTTTTTATGTATCTCTTCCCCCCATAATACTGTCAGCTGTTGCTTTATAGTCTTTGAGGCCATATTATTATTAAACACATAAATATTCATGATCCTTATATCTGCCTGATCTATAGTTCTTTTACAGTTTATGACATCCTTCTTTGTCCCTTGTAGTTTTCTTCTTGGCCTAGAATTCTACCTGGCCTGATAACAAAATTGTAGTTTGATTTTTGCAAGGAATATCTTTTTCTTTTTGCACTAGTAAAGTTTGGATTCAGTTTCAGTCAAAGAAAACCCAAATACCAATTCCCCCAATAAGGTCGAAGTTATTTCATAGAAGTCCAGAAGAAACCTAGCATTCGTGCAGCTTTCACGTGACTGATAGAAGTTTCTT
This sequence comes from Piliocolobus tephrosceles, assembly GCF_002776525.5. Classification (NCBI taxonomy): domain Eukaryota; kingdom Metazoa; phylum Chordata; class Mammalia; order Primates; family Cercopithecidae; genus Piliocolobus; species Piliocolobus tephrosceles. The sequence goes on along the minus strand of NC_045446.1, from coordinate 106,322,701 downwards.
AATGAAATTACAGGCAGGCACGAGCAGTTGTGGTGGCCCCATAAAAGTCCTTAGGGATCCAGGGTCCTTCCACCTTATCTTTCCATAATCTCAAGGTTGTGTCTCTTGTCCTCATAATTTAGGGAGAAGGAAGGAAGAAGGGGAGGTAGAAGGGCATGCCTCATTTAAGAACAGTACCTGGAAGTTTAATAAAGTCATTACTGGCTGGGCACAGTGGCTCACGCCTGTAATCCCAGTACTTTGGGAGGCCGAGACAGGTGGATCACCTGAGGTCAGGAGTTCGACACCAGCCTGGCCAACTTGGTGAAACCCCGTCTCTACTAAAAATACAAAAATTAGCCAGGCATAGTGGCGGGCGCATGTAATTCCAGCTACTCAGGAGGCTGAGGCAGGAGAATGGCGTGAACCCGGGAGGTGGAGCTTGCAGTGAGCCGAGATCTCGCCACTACACTCCAGCCTGGGTGACAGAGCGAGACTCCGTCTCAAAAAAAGTAAAATAAATAAATAAATAAATAAATAAATAAATAAATAAATAAATAAATAAAAATAAAGTAATTATCACTTCCATTGTTTAGAACTTAGTCATAGGCCACTCCATCTGCAAAGAAGGATGGGAAATACAATGTTTATTCCAGGAAGCCATGTGCCCAGCTAAAAGTTGTGTTCTATGGAAGAAGGGAAGAATGAGAATGTTAATAATTGACTATCCATCTCTGCCGTATCATCCCTTTATTTTTCATCTTTCCTGTAGATTTGGTTTTTTATTGAAATTTTTATTAATGTAACTGTAGATTCACATGCATTGTAAGAAATAATATGGGGAGATCCCATGTACACTTGAACCAGTTTCCCCAGTAGCAACATTTTTGCAAAACTCTAATATAATGTCACAATCAAAATGCTGACATTGAGACAACACATCAATCTTATTCCTTACCCAGATTTCCTCACAGTAATGTGTGTGTGTGTGTGTGTGTGTGTGTGCACATTTAGGTGTTTTTTTGTTTGTTTGTTTTTGAGACAGAGTTTCACTCTGTTGCCCAGGCTGGCGTGCAGTTTTGCAATTTCCGGTCACTGCAACCTCTGCCTCTCAGGTTCAAGGGATTCTTGTGCCTCAGCCTCCCGAGTAGCTGAGAGTACAGGCGCTCGCCACTATTTTCGTATTTTTAGTAGAGACGGGGTTTCAACCATGCTGGTCTCTAACTCCTGACCTCAAGTGATCTGCCTACCTCTGCCTCCCAAGACATTTAGTTCTTTATGATTTTGTCACACATGTAAGTTTGTGTATCCCACAACAGTCAAGACTTCGAATATTTCCATTACCACAAGGATCCTATTCTTCTGTGGCCACACTGACTTTCTTTTTTTAAACTTTTTTCTTTTTGAGATGGAGTCTTGCTCTGTCGCCAGGCTGGAGTGCAGTGGCGACATCTCGACTCACTGCAACCTCCGCTCCCAGGTACAAATGATTCTCCTGCTTTAGCCTCCTGAGTAGCTGGGACTTACAGGTGCGCACCACCACACCCAGCTGATTTTTGTGTTTTTATTTATTTATTTATTTTTTAGTAGAGGCGGGGTTTCACCATATTGGCCAGGATGGTCTAGATCTCTTGATCTTGTGACCTGCCTGCCTTGGCCTCCCAAAGTGCTCGGCTTACAGGCATAAGCCATTGCACCTGGCCGTCACACTCACTTTCATCCTCCCTCCCCGACCATCCCTAACCTGGGCATCCACTAGTCTGTCATTTAAAAAATATTATAACAATGGAATCGGATAGTGTGTAACATTTTGAGACTGACTTTTTTCACTCAGTGTCATTCCCTGGAGATTTATTCAAGTTGTTGTGTGTATCAGTTGTTTATTCTTTCTTATTACTGAGTAGCACTCCATGGCACAAATGTACTGTTGTTTAACCATTCACCTGTTGAAGGACGTCTGGGTTGATTCCAGGTTTTGGCTACTATGATTAATGCTTTTGTGAATATCTGTGTACAATCTCTTTTGGTGAACAGAAATTTCCATTTCTCTGGGATTATACCCCAAGAGTGTAATTGCTGGGTTGTATAGCAATTATACATTTAGTTTTATCAGAAACTGTTTTACAAAGTGGCTGTACTATTTTACATTCCCACTGGCAATGCATGAGTAACCCAGTTCTCCACATCCTCATTAGCATTTAGTGTTGTCTTTGTTTTCTGTTTTTAATCATTAAGAGAGGTATATGGTGATATCTCATTGTGGTTTACATTGGCATTTCCCTGGTAGCTAATGATGTGGAACATCTTTTCCTGGGCTTATTTATCATCTGCCTGTCCTCTTTGGTGAAATGTTTGTGCATATTGTTTGCCCATTTACTTTTTAAAAAAAAACTGTTAGAGAGTTCTTTATATGTTCTAGATACTAGTCCTTTGTTGGGTTGTGGTTTGCAAATATTCCTCCTGACCTGTAGCTTATCTTTTCATACTCTTCACTTATGTTTTCACACAGCAAAAGTTTTTAGTTTTTATGAAGTACAATTTATGACATTTTCCTTTTAGGGATTGTGCTTTAGATGTCAAAACTAAGAACTCTTTACCCAGCCCTAGAATTAGAAGATTTCTCCTTTTTCTTTTTTAACCTAAAAGTTTTATAGTTTTACACTTACATTCTTGATCTGTTTTTAATTTTCTTTCTTTCCTTTTTTTTGGCGGGGGGCGGGGGGTGGTGGAGACAGAGTCTTGCTCTGTGGCCCAGGCTGGAGTGCAGTAGTATGATCTTGGCTCACTGCAACCTCTGCCTCCTGGGTTCACACCATTCTCCTGCCTCAGCCTCCTGAGTAGCTGGGACTACAGGTGTATGCCACCATGCCTGACTAATCTTGTATTTTTATTAGAGACAGGGTTCCACCATGTTGGTCAGGCTGGTCTTGAACTCCTGACCTCAAGTGATCCACCTGCCTTGCCCTCCCAAAGTGCTGGGATTACAGGCATGAGCCACCGTGCCTGGCCTCTTGAGTTAATTTTTGTATGATCAAGGTTCATTTTTGACTTGGAGATCAAGGTTCATTTTTGACTTGGAGATGTCCAGTTGCTCCAGCATCATTTGTTGAGACGGCTGTTCCTCCTCCATTGAATTTTCACCTTTTTAAAAAATCAGGTGAGCATATTTGTGTATGTCTATTTCTGGGATCTCTATTCTTTTTCATTGATCTATGTCTTTATTCTTATGCCAATACTACATTGTCTTGATTACTGTGGCTATACTTGTATACAAATCCTTAATATCAGATAGTGATTCCTCCTACTTTGTTCTTCTTTGTCATAATTATTTCAGCTATTGAAGGGCCTGTACCTTTCTGTATAATTTTTATAATAGACTTGTCTGTTGTGATGATTAATTTCTACGTCTCAAATTGACTGGGCCATGGGGTGCCCACATATTTGGTTAAAAATAATTCTGGATATGTCTGTGAGGGTTTTTCTGGATGAAATGGACTTTTGAGTCAGTAGTCTGATTGTCTTCACCAGTATGGGTGGACGTCTGATCCACCGAGGGCCTGAATAGAACAAAAAAGCTTAGTGAGGGAGAATTTGCCCTCTATGGCCGACTGTCTTCAAGCTGGGACATCAGTCTTTCCCTGCCTTCAGATTCAGACTTGGATTCAGATTGGAACTTATATTATCAGCTTTCCCGATTCTCAGGCCTTCAGATTCAAACTGGAATTTATAGCACTGGCTCTTATTCTCAGGCCTTTGGACTAGGACTGGAACAATGCTGCTGGCTCTCCTGGGTCTCCAGCTTGCTGACTGCAGATCTTGGTACTTCTCAGCATCCATAATCATATGAGCCAATTCTTTATAATAAATATCTGGTTTATTATAACTAGAGATTATATTAGCTCTGGAGAATTTTAATTAATACCTCTATATTTAGAAAAACCTTGATGGGATTTTGATAGGAGTTGCATTAAGCTTATAGATCAATTTTGGAAGAATTGACATCTTTACTATGTTGCATCTCCCAACCCATGAACACAGTATGTTTCTTCAGTTATTTAGGTCGTCTTTGATTTATTTCATCAGGATTTTGTAATTCTCAGCATACAGATTCTATACATAAGCTTGCATAATTATTTCATTTTCTTTGGCGTGATTATAAATGGTATTGTGCTTTTAATTTGTTTTTGCATGTTTGTTAGTATGTGGAAATATGATTGATTTTGTGAGTTTTATCTTTTTATTTTTTTGGAGACAGAATTTCTCTCTTGTCACCCAGGCTGGAGTGCAATGGCTTGATCTCGGCTCACTGCAACCTCTGCCTCTCGGGTTCAAGCAATTCTCCTGCCTCAGCCTCCCAAGTAGCTGGGATTACAGGCACTTGCCATCATGCCAAGCTAATTTTTGAATTTTTAGTAGAGATGGGGTTTCACCATGTTGGCCAGGCTGCTGTCGAACTCCTGACCTCAGGAGATCTGCCTGCCTCAGCCTTCCAAAGTGCTGGGATTACAGACATGAGCCACCGTGCCTAACCGTGTGTTTTATCTTATATCAGTTTTGCTGAACTCACTTATTAGTAGAAATTTTTCTTCTGTAGATACCTTGGGATTTTCTACATAAACAATCATGTCTTCTGTAAATAGAGAGAGAAGTTTTATTTCTTCCATTTAACTCTGTATGCCATTTTTTTTTTTCTCTTGCCTGATTGCAATGGTTAGAATTTCCAGTATTATGTTGAGTAAGCATGATGATAGTGGACATCTTTGTCTTGTTTTGCTCTTAGGGGAAAAGCATTCAGTCATTTTCCATTAAGGATGGTGTCAGCTGTAGGTGTTTTGTAGATGCTTGTTATCAAGTTGAGTAATTGCCCTCTACTTCTAACTTGCTGAGTGTTTTTATATTAAATGGGTGTTGGATTTTGTTGAATGCTTTTTCAGCATCAATTGATGTGATCAAATGCTTTTTTCTTTTAGCTTATTAATATGGTGGACTACACTGGTTGATTTTTGAATGTTGGACTAGCCTTATATGGCTAGAATAAATCCCATAAGTCATGATATATAATTCATTATATAAGTTGCTGAATTCAGTTTGCTATTTTATTGAGGACTTTTTCAACAAATTTCATGAGAGATACTGGTCTGAAGTTTTCTTTTTTTGTACCATCTTTAGTTATATTATAGGATAATACTAGCCTCATAAAAATGAGTTGGGAAATTTTTCCTTCTCTTCTGTTTTTGGAAGAGATTGCGTAAAAGAAGTTTTAATTATTTCTTAAATGTTTGAATTAATTTTCCAAAGTTTGGGTGTTTGAATATCAGATGATGTTATGATTTTTTGTTTCAATCATTGAATATGACATGAAGCTCATGAAGAATAGTCTTTTTGTATGTACTAATATTTCTGTCCTTTTGACGGTTCTTCCTTCCTGATGCTCCAAGATTCTTTTATCATTTCCTTTCCATTGAAAGACCTTCTTCAGTCAATATCTAAGTGTAGGTCTGGGGTCTGGTAGCAACAAATTATTTTAGTTTTCCTTTGTCTGAGAATGTCTTCATTTCACCTTCATTTCTGAAGGATACTTTCACTGGATATAGAATTTGCAGTTGATAGTTCATTTCTTTCAGCACTTCAAAAATGTCGTGGGGCATTCTTCTAACCTCCAGGATTTCACACGAAAAATCCACTGTAATTTGGAATTGGTTTTCTCCTATTAGTAATGCATTGCTTGTCTCTGGCTGCTTTCAAGATTTTTTCTTTGTCTTTGATTTTCATAAGTTTAATTGTGATGTTTCTTGACATGGATTTCTTTGTGTTTATCCTGTTTTGGCCTTGCTTGGATTCTTGAATCTGTAGGTTTGTGTCTTTGACCACATTTGAATAATTTTTAGTGTTATTTCTTTGAATGCCTTTTCAACTTCACTCTCCGCCTTCTACTCTGCAGCTCTGATGATGTGAATATTAGACCTTTTGTTACTGTCTCCCAGATTCCTGAGGTTCTGTGCATTTTTATTTTCTGTCTGTTTTCTCTGTGTCATTTAGATTGGGTGGGTGATATTTACTTATCTGTCCTCACATCCACTGATTTTATCTTCTGTTATCTCCACTCTATTTATTGTTGAGCTCATCCAGGAAGTTTTTTAAAAATTCTGTTCTTATATATTTTTAAAACCTCAGTGTTATAGTCTGTATTATTATATTTTTAAGTTCTATAATGTCCACTGGTTCTTTTAATATATTTATACATATCTATAAATACATTTATTGTAAAGCTTCGATCTTGGCTAAGAGTCTCTATTTTTTCATTTGTTTCAAGAAAATTTGAGGCTGGGCACAGTGGTTTACACCTGTAATCCCAGCACTTTGAGAGGCCAAAGCGGGCAGATCACCTGAGGTCAGGAGTTTGAGACCAGCCTGACTAACATGGTGAAACCCCATCTCTACTAAAAATCCAAAAATTAGCCAAGTGTGGTGGTGCATGCCTGTAATTCCAGCTACTCAGGAGGCTGAGGCAGGAGAATCACTTGAACCCATGAGGTGGAGGTTTTAGTGAGCTGAGATCATGCCATTGTACTCTAGCTTGGGCAACAGAGGGAGACTCTGTCTTAAAAACAACAACAACAACAACAACAACAACAAAACGTAATGGATTGTTGAAGCATTTACAAAAATTGTTTTGTCAGGAAATCAACTCAAGATGGATCAAAGACTTAAACATAAGAACTAGGACCATAAAAATCCTAGAAGAAAACCTGGGCAATACCATTCAGGACATAGGCATGGACAAAGACTTCATGTCTAAAACACAAAAAGCAATGGCAACAAAAGCCAAAGTTGACAGATGGGGTCTAATTAAACTATCTTTTGCACAGCAAAAGAAACTATCATCAGCAAGAAACTATCAAAAGATAGTTTCAGAGTGAACAGGCAACCTACAGAAGGGGAGAAAATTTTTGCAATCTACCCATCTGAGAAAGGGCTAATACCCAGAATCTACAAAGAACTTAAACAAATTTACAAGAAAAAAGCAAACAACCCCATCAGAAAATGAGCAAATTATATGAATAGACACTTCTCAAAAGAAGACATTTATGCAGCCAACAGACATATAAAAAATGCTTGTCATCACTGGTCATTAGAGGAATCCAAATTAAAACCACAATGAGATACCATCTCACGCCAGTTAGAATGGTGGTGGTCATTAAAAAGTCAGGAAACAACAGATGCTGGAGAGGTTGTGGAAAAATAGAAATGCTTTTACACTGCTGGTGGGACTGTAAACTAGTTCAATCATTGTGAAAGACAGTGTGGCGATTCCTCAAGGATCTAGAACTGGAAATGCCATTTGACCTCGCAATCCCATTACTGGACATTTACCCAAAGAATTATAAATCACTCTATGATAAAGACGCATGCACACGTGTGTTTACTGCAGCACTATTCACAATAGCAAAGACTTGGAACCAACCCAAATGTCCATCAGTGATAGACTGGATTAAGAAAATGTGGCACATATACACCGTGGAATACTATGCAACCATAAAAAAGGATGAGTTCATGTCCTTTGCAGGGACATGGAGGAAGCTGGAAACCATCATTCTCAGCAAACTATCACAAGATCAGAAAACCAAACACCACATCTTCTCACTCGTAAGTGGGAGTTGAATAGTAAGAACACATGGACACAGGGAGGGGAACGTCACACACCAGGACCTGTTGGGGGTGGGGGGCTAGGGGAGGGATAGCATTAGGAGAAATACCTAACGTAGGTGATGGGTTGATGGGTGCAGCAAACCACCATGGCACGTGTATGCCTATGTAACCTGCACGTTCTGCACATGTAACCCAGAACTTAAAGTATAATAATAATTTTAAAAAATGTTTTGTCAGATATTCCCAACATGTGATTCATCTCATGGTTGGTATTGTGGATTGCCTTTTGTCATTTGAGTTATGATTTTTCTTGATATGAAGGGTAATTTTTAAATAATTGTAACCTGGAATTATAGAAGACTCAGGGTCTTAGTTAAACTTTTTCATTTTAGCAGGTGGTCACTCTGTTTAGGTTTCTCACACAGGTCTTGGTCTCTATCTGTGGGTGATTATTCCAATGGCAGGTAGATTTTCAGCACTTTCCTAGTGTTGTTTTGGTCCATTTGGTTTATCTGGTGCTGCTGGGGATTCTGCTGGTCCCTGCTCATGCTCCCTGAGGGGTAGAAGGAGTTTTGCAGGGCTGGGTCACAGGAGGGCTCTCCCAAGAGAAGGGGAGCCTCAGGTCTAGGAGGGAAGGACAGTGCTTTCCCAGGGGTGTGTCTGTGCCACCTATCAATCACAAATTGGTGCTGAGCTTACCTGTTGTTGTCAGAGGAATTCTGTTTGATGTTGGGGAGGAATGAGCCTACTTCCCTTCTTTGCTAGGTTGGGATTTGGGAAATGGTGGGTCTGGTAACCTTCTGTTAGATGGGGAACATGAGATACCTTGCTACTTGTGATCTCCAGTCCTAGGTCATAGACCCATTTGCTTTCTCACCCCGTTTCAGAGTTCTCTTTTGGTTGCTTCTGGCATCATTTCCAAGGTTTATAGCTACATTTGGTGGGGACAAGCAAGGAAACGGTTCTACATCATGTTCTCCAGACTGAAGTCTAGATTTTGTTTTAAATATAACTCTTACAGAAAATATATTGCTGGGTTTTGCTTTTTAAGATAATTAAATATACATATGATTTCCCATCTTTGTTATAATTTTGATTTATTTTAGTACTCCTTTCTGTCATCTTGTTTCATGTCGCATAATTTTTTACCCATTCTCTTTTATGACTTTCATTAATTAGAGTCTGTTTTCTTTTTCTGGTTTCAAGGATGTTCCATCGTCCCCACAGGAGGATGACACAATCCTGCCTATTTTCCTGTGACTTGCAGCACTTCCCTATGGGTTGATGATACTTTCCTACCCCAGTAATGTCATGCATGGCCTAAGACTTGCTTGGCGAGTGGAATATGAATCAAAAAGATCTGTCCATGACGTCTGAGTAGCCTTAAGTACCATCATGTGGTTCCTGCATTGCACTTGTCTCTCTGCCATCAGACTGAGATAAGGCCTGTTTCTTTAATCCAGTCCTAGAATGAGAAGATACATGACACACATGGCAGTGGCTGGCCTGCAGCCAACATCTGAATGAGAAGTAAACCTTTGCCATTGCAAGCCACTGAGATGGGGCAGCTTGTTACTGTAGCATGACTTCGCAAAAGCTGACTGGTCAAAAGTAATTCATTCTGTTTTTAATTTTTCTGGTGGCTGCCCTAGGAAGACCTCTAATTATATTTATTTTTCTTTATTAAGTTCTGAAGTAACTTTCTCCCCCTGAATAAGGCAGGAACCTGTTGCCTTCATGGTGACTCTCACCTTGTCCCACCATGTTAGATTTGTTTAAAATCTTAGTTCTAGATTGTTGTGGATGCACTTTTGTTTTTGGTGCTTACATTTTTCTGGTTTACCTATATATTTCCCAGCACATTCCTTAATTTATTTATCTTCTTGCCCGAGTACTTCCTCCAAGACTTTTTCAAAGAGAATATTTTGAGATCTCATCTGCCTGATACTAACCATTATTTTTGGACTTATTTTTAAAATGTAAGTTACTTGGATTAAAAAATCCTAGGTTTAAAGTTTTTTGCCTTGCAACACTGAAAATATTACTCTATTTCCTTTTTTTTTTTTTTTGTATTCAGGATCACTGTTGAAAAGTCTGATGTAAATTTGCCGCTTGTTCATATGTAGTTTATCTGCTTTTCTGGGGGCAGGACAGAGTCTCACTATGTTGCCCAGGCTGATCTTGAACTCCTGGGCTCAAGTGATCTTCTTGCCTTAGCTTTCCAAAGTGCTAGGATTATAGGCATGAGCCGTCATGCCTGGTGAATCTGCTATTTTGGAAGTATTTAAAAATGTTACTTTTGCTTTTGATCTTAAGTTATTTAATAATATAGTTTAAAAAAATTCATCCTGTTTGGTACATTTGAACATTTTCAGTCTGAGGCCTTTCAACTTTCTCTCAAGGATGCACTGCCCATCACTGAGATGTTATCACTCATTATTCCTTAAAATATTTCCTTCCTTCTGTTCATTTTTCTCTCCTTCTAGGACTCTTACTAAATGTATATTGATATTTTTACTTCTATGCATCATATCTCAACTGTTCTATTTTACAACCCTTATTCCTCTTAAAACACTGTTTAGCATCAACCTCATCTTCCACTTTACCTGTTTGTTCTTTAGCTGTGTCTATTCTGCTATTTAATCCATCTGCAGAATTCTTTATTCCAACAGAGATGTTTTCCACACTGAAATTTCCAATTGCTGCTGCTTTATAACTGCATGTTCCCACTGCAGGCCACCAATATCCTCCCTTATCTCTGATAATAACTATTATAAAACTATTTTAAATTCTTGTTCTGTTTAGTTTTTTACTTCCTTTTTTTGCTATAGTTTCTCAGGTTTTTTTTTTTTAAAGTACGAATTGTCCTCCTCAGATAGTTCATTATTTCCCCTGTGCATGCATGTTTCCCAGAGTTATCTGCCACTTTGGCTGTTGCAGATACTAAAGGGCATTAAATGGATCCTGGGACCCTGCTTGTGCCTCTCCAGGTGACTTTAGAGTAAATGGGGTGGGGTGGAGTGGTTAAATACACCTCAGTGTGCAGAACTGTGTAGTGTCCAGTCATTGACCATGAACTGCTGTCATCCCCTTCCCCCTGCTAGGTGACCCTAGCCCCCAGGGGCACTGCCTTCAGTTTTAATCCTAGTCTTTATGGTGTGTGTATGTGTGTGTGTGTGTGTGTGTGTGTGTGTGTGTGTGTGTGTGTTGGGCTGGAGGGGGCACTCAAGTTCTGACTTGTCTGCTGTACCTATTGTCAACTTCTCCCTCTACCTGGGCTCCAGTACCACCTGGCTGTGACTCTACTGACTCAGCCTACTTGGGGCTTGAGCTGCTGTTTTCTGCCCCATGGTGATAATAGGCTGAGCAGAGGTCTCCTTCCCAAGGTGATGTGGGTTTCTACTGCAGCCATTTCTACCCATTCTCATGTCCTTGCTTTCACATTCTTGCCTGTACTTCTTTCTCTTGCTTCTGCAGTGACCACAAGTCTGGGCAAGGGGAGGGAGCTGCTGGCCCCTGATGTTCACTCCCTTTCTGCAGATGGGAAGTTGGCTTCTGACTTTGCGCTCCATCCCTGCTCAGCTGTGATTTTCAAGGGCTTCTTTGTCTCAAGTGGGATCTCCTTTCATAGGTGTGGGCAAAATCTTGGTGTGGATACACTCTGAATCCAGAGTGCCCCAAGTGGAAGAGTGGGGGTAGCTGGAGCAGGAAGGGGGCCTGTGTATTGTTGCCAGGCTAGGGCATCCCTGAGGACCAGCACAAACGCTGCGAGCATAAGCCATCCTCCCCTTCACATGTCCAGTCACTCAGCCCTGAGGGAGTGGGACTCTGGACACCCCCTGCTTTCCTACACTGGTGGGTGACGCATGGGAGAAAGTAGATCTGAGGAGGGCAGGGGGCTGAGGAGACAGGTGCAGCTTCAGAGCTGGACCCACTTGACCCCTACCCCCACTCCTGCTTTACACTCAATTTGGACAGGGTCATGGAGGCAGCCTTAGTGATGCTGGGGAGGTGAGAAGGCAGCAAGGAGCCTCCAAGGCCCCAAAGGCAGGTGACACAACGGGGTGGTTCTGTACATTCATTTCATTTATCTACTCACTGATAGGCTTGTTTGATCAATATTTATTGAATACCCACTAGGCACTGTTTTCAATTCAGGGATACTGCCATGAAGGGATCGCTGCAAGACCCTGCCCAGTGGAACCGGCAATCTGTGAGGGGGTTGGGGGGTCCTGCAGTGCTGGGGGACCAAGGAGCAGTATCCTATTCCTCAGGGAGAGGCTGGTGAGAATCTTGATGGGGTGCTGAAGGTCCTGGGAAGGGAGACGCCTTGAATTGTTTTATAAGGGCACGGTGTATGTCTGACCTGTTTGTCTGCGCCTCACTGTAGGACAGCTGTTCGGACACATGGAACCCTGACTGGCCGACCAAACCCTGAGGCAGAAGTACCTTAGCCCCGACTGAGAGGGCAGGAAGCTGTAGGCTTGGTGGGCACATGGAGGCGCCAGATCTCATCAGCACCTCCCCACCCTGGTCTGCCTCTGCCCGGGAACTAGAGAGCACAGAGCCTTCAAGGAAGGGCATCAGCAGTTCCAACCTGGAGAGGAGGGGGCCCCAAGAAGGCAGAGCCTGACCCCCAGCCCTACTCCTCATGAGACCAGAGGGTCTGTGTGGGTTCCAGCCCTACCCAGATACTTCTCAGGCAGGGAGCCTCTGTGTGTCCTTGGAAAGTCTTTTAACCTCTTTCACCCTCAGTTTTCTCCTTGATCCTCAAACTGGATGATCCCTGTGTGATGCCCCATCCCTGAGGTTCCCAAGTGCAGTGAGAGACCCCCATTCTCATTCCTTCCCCCTGCCCTCCCCATGTTGGAGCCCCAGATGAAGCTGTATCACACTTTGGGGTGACAAACGATGGGCAGTGCAGTGTGAAGCCTCAGCTTTTCCATGCACCCTTCCTGCTGTTGATTTGCAGCTTGGAGTGGGTTGGCTGCCAAGTCAAGTAATCAGGAGGTAATCGCCTGGTATCAGATGAATCCCCAGAGCTGGCAGCCAGGGCTGGAAAACCCCGTTCCCGTGCCGCCTGCACCGTTCACAACCAGCAAAATAATCGTGTAAAGCAGGCTCGGATCAAACCCAGCCTGACATGGTGCAGTGTAAGAGGAGCTGGCACCCTAGTCTGATGTGGTTATTAGTGTCTTGCTTGGGGGCAAAGTTGCCCAGAGTGCCCGGCGTGCTGCGATTCACTTGCCTGTGCAGATCCAGCGCCGTTCCTGAACCTGCGGGGACATCTCTATCCTGCTGCCTTGCCCAGCAACCCCTGGTTTCCCTCTGGTTCTCCCCCATCGCCTGCTCCGCTGCCTCTTGCCTTCTCCCGTCTGTCCATCGTTGCTGAAATTCTCGCAAAGTGCTGATTTTATTGAGTGCGACAAGTGGCAGTTCATTAAAAAGTGGGAGCAGATGGGGAACGGATTGTGGAAGAAGATTAATGATGCACACAGACCACTAAATAGGGCCAGGTTTGGGAGTAAACACAATCACTCCGGCTCCCTCCGAGTGGGTAATCCTGCTCTGTCAGATCCGTTCTCGTTAGCTTGCTAACGTCGCAGGGCCCAGGAGAGTTAAGGAGAAGCATGCTAGCCTGCTCTGGTGGAGGGGCTGTGCTCTGGGCCAGGATGGGGTAGGGAAGGGGTACAGAGAAGTTCTGTGAAGCAGAGGAGCAGCGCCTTTGGGGTTAAGGGGCCTGTCTGTGTATCTGTTACAAGATGGGGAGAAACTGGCCATCTCTTTTAATGGCTCTGTCAGACCTGTACCTGGGCATAGGAGTTGGTATATCCCACAAGGTGGAGTTTTCTTGTGAATCCCTAAGATTTGCCTGACTCCACCTAGAGATTCAGGGAAGAGGCCTATCAATACCCCTCCTGTGAAAATCCTTCTTGTCCTCAGTTGTCCGCCAGCTTGGCATGGAAATCTGGTCCAAGGCATCAGAGCCTTGGTTGCAGGAAGGAAACCTCCCAGAGAGGCAAAGGTGAGCTGCCTACCAAGAATCCTGTACTTAGAGTCCAAAAATTCCTTCTAGAGATTATGCTGTCTAGACGCTTGCCTGGGTGGTTTGGGACAGAACAATATGTCACCATTCTATTCCAGGATGGGGGGAGGTAGTTACAGAGAGAGGACAACACTTCCTTTGAATGGCCTTCTGGAGCTCGTGCATTAATATAATAGATGCTCTTTGAGTACATATTATCTGATAAACCAGGGATGGCAATTAGCTGATGTCTGTTTCACTGTCCTTCCATGCTTTCCCATGGCAGACATCACAAATTGATTATAACATTCTTTTCCATACAGCCAAGAGGAGTCCTCAGAATCCTTCTCAACTCAGCATTTAATAAGAATGAGAATTGAAGAAGGGTCTCCTTCATGACACTCATTTGTACACAAGGAAAACACTTGCTAGAAGATGTTCAACCTCTGGACCCTTCATCCTTTGCTGGAGGTGAGGGTGGGGAGAGGAGATTGGGAGCAGCTACTCAGGCCTTGCCTTCCCTGTCACCAGCTCTCCCCACAAGGAAGGCACGTGGAGTATGGCCAAGGCCAGAAGCCAAGCTGGGAAAGCCTGCTTGATGTCCTGGGACAGGAGAATTTGTTCCACCTCCTGTCTTTTCAGCCAGGGGAGCCCCTGCAGTGTTCTCCAGGGAAGGCTTCCTGGAGGTAGTGTGGGGATGTCTGACCTTAACCTCCTATCCTGTGCACCCATCAGTGACTCTGGGCCCAGGGTCCCATTCGCCTGGTCTCTTCCTCTTGCCGGGTGTCTCCTGATGTGCAGTGTCAGCCTTTGCCACTCTTCACTCCTCCACGCATGTGATAGACAGAGCCTGTTCTCTTCCCCTTTCAGCCCTGGCTCAGGGGTTCTGGTCTCCAAGTCCTCTTTCCCATCCCCTCATTCCACTCACCCTCTGGAGCCGGGGGTTATCTCCAAAGCTTGACTCCAATACAGTGGGAGGTGGGATTCCCTGGCTGTTGGAGGAGCAGGGTCCCCAGCAGCAGATATCTTTCTCTGGTTTTAGAACCAGGCTTCATCTTTACCCCAAAATCTCCTCTTTCCTTGGACTTCCTGAATTTTGCTCCTGGACTATTTATTGACTCGGGCCCCTGTACTCAGTCTCAGAATTATCTCTGATTCCCTGTGCTAGAGACTACTAGCCACTCTCCAATACCCATCCCTCCTTTCTCCTTAGTAACAAATCCAGAATGTACTCAGGACATGGCGGGTCCATCCAAAAGACTACATTTCCCACCCTCCCTTGCAGCCAGTGCTGGCCATGTGCCTAAATTCTGGTCAGTGAGATGTAAGAGGGAGTGTTCTAAGAGAAAGTGTGAGGATTCCTTAATTGGAGCTGTCTCAGAGGGAGACTTTTGCCTCCTGCCCCCTTTCTTCCTCCTGCTGCCTAAGATGTAGAAATGATGGCAGGAGCTCCAGCAACTGTCTTGGTCCATGAAGTGACCTTGGGAATGGAAGCCATACACTGGGGTGATAGAACAGAAAGTAAAAGAACTAGGATCCATGTTAAGTCTGGACCCATCATGTCAGTCCTGGCCTGGTTTTCTTTAGACTTTTTAGGCATGAGACGCTATCTTGGGTTTCTGTTATATTCAACCATACCTAATCCCAGCTGATATGCTCCTCTTTCTGCTTCGTGCACCCCTGTCTAGAGAGTAGTAAAGCCCAGCGAGCTCTTTCTCCAATACACCTAGTGCACTCTCCTGGCCATTCTCTCAGTTTTGATCATGTCATTACCCAAATCAAATACCTTTCCTAGAGCCCCATTGTCTTCTAAATATCAAGTTACTTCCCCTGGCAACCAAGACCTTCCATCACTGAGTCTCAGCTTATCTTCCCAGTCGTATCTCCTGCATCCTGTAGCTCAGCCAAGTGGATTTCCACCATCCCAGACACCCTCTGCTTTTCTGCCTCTCCTCCTTCGCTCTGTTCCCCAGCTTGGGTGCCCACTTCCTCAGTCTTGCCTGCAAAATTCTACCCATAGTTCAAGGCTTATCTTAAAGTTTCTTTTTCATGAAGCGTTGCCAGAGCCTCTGGGCCAGGAGTGATAGTTCTCCCCTCTGAACTCACTTAGTAAATTATTTCTAGCTCTCAGGATCTACCTGACATTATTGTCTATGTGGCTGTTTTGATGTTTTACCAGACTGAAGTCCCTGTAGGCTGAGTTGAGTCTTGTTCATTTCCATATTCCCTAGACAGCCTGGCCCCGGGCCCACAAGCGGTAGATCTTTGGTAAATATTGACTAACCAAAGTGATACTTCCTATCTCTGGTCTCCGTCATGGGCAGGGCCCATGCAGCTATGCAGAAGTCCCTTCCTGAGGTGGTGGGGCTGGCCTGACACCAGCTGCCACTCTCCTCTGCTCACCCTTCACTGTCACCAGGTGCCTGTTTGGCACTGGCTGCCAGGAAGGGGGTGGGGGAGTAGGATCTGGGCAGGCAGACAGACAGGTACTGCTGCCAGGGAAAACAGAGATGTCAGGTTAGCTTCAGGGAGCTGGGCTGCTCATTAGATCTGGTAGCTTCTGTCACAGGCTTGTTCCCCTGCAGTGACACGGCTCACCTCTCCCGACCTGGGCCCCATGTGCACATGCCGCTCCTGCCCCGTCTCTTGACAGCACTGACCTATCTGGTTGCTTCTTTCACTCACTAAGCCAAAGGCCACTGAGCATCAGGACCGTCTCCATGGAATACAAGGCCATTTGTCTTTTAGGAGGGATGGCTCCTCCCTGGTGGGACAGCTTGTAGCTTTTTGTCGCTCTGTGGCTGCAGTTGCAGTTGGAGGAGCCAGGGGAGAGATTACTGGCTTGTGCCAACCTTGGCCCTGGATTCCAGGGGTTTGGACCCCCTCGTGTTTGCAGCAATGAGTTATACCTAAGTGATGTTTCAATTAAAACAATAAATTATTATCAGGATAAAGAGTAGTGGGGCCATAGGGGATTGAGTCCAAGTTTGAATATGATAGGCCTATAAATTACAGCAATGAACAAAGCTGCTCATCAGGGCTGTGGGGACTAATGAGCGTGCACATGGACAGGGGTTTGCGTGGCCACGGTTGGAGGCTAGAACTTTTCTACTCTAAGAGTGCAGTAATATAGCAGTTAAAGCACAGCCTTTGAAGTAGAACTGTCAGGGTTCAAATACCTGCTGGGCTAAGCAATAACTGTACTTGGGCTTCCTTAACTTTTCTGGATTTCAGTTTTCTTATCTGTAAAATGAGCATTCCCAGATTTCTCGTGCAGATTCTATAATACAAGTAAAGACCTTAGCAGAGTTTCCAGCGCATGGCAAATGCTTAATAAGCTGTGATTACCCACTGGAATGTAAGCTCCCAGAAGACAGGGATCTCATCCATACTGACCTTCTCAACATCCCCAGTACAACAAGCTTGGCCTACCACCTGGGAGAGTCAATTACTAGTTATGAAATGAATAAATGTGCATCTGGAGTGTCAGCTTTGCAAGGAATGGACAATGTTTTTTTTTCTTGTCTCCCATCTCCCTTAATATCTGCTACAGCACGTTCATACAATGGATGTTTCATAATTAGTGATACATTTAAGTACAAAGTATCCTTGCAATTTTGGAAGGTATCTTATCTATAATAAAGAGTTACAAAAAGATATCAAACAAATGCTGCCCCATGAGGATTTCTTGATCTTCCCAGGTTTCTTCTAGGTCTACGGCTAAGTCACCAGATGGTATCATGGGAAGGGTCCAGGACTGGATATTGGGAGATCTGGGTCCTATTCCCAGATCTTTAATTGTTTTACCATTTGGCCCTGGGCAAGCTGCTCCCAACTCTGAGCCTCGGTTTCCACACCTGTAATGGGAGGGGGTTTGTCTGGATACTTTCCCAGGTTTCTTTCAGTTTCAGCCTGTGGGATTCTCATTTTAAGCTGCCAGGCTCCCGTCAGACCTAACTCTGGGCCATGTATGTTTCTGTTCATGCTTTCTCTGGAACAGTGACCCAGGAGTGTCCTTTTACTTTGTGTCTCTCAGGGACAAACCAACTGTGCAGGTTGGAGAGGCGCTATGGAGGTGGGGCCTGGCTCCTCCTGAGCTGGATCTGGGGGAGAGAGCTGCCATGGCAGGGCTGAAGGGGACTGTTGGTGGTGACGGTGGGTTGTTGTGAGGGTCTCATGTTTCTGAACCACTCAGACCTGACCCCTGGGGCACCAGGGTAGGAAATCCACAGCCAGACCTGTTGGCCCCTCCTTACTCCCAGTGCTAGGGCACAGAGGGTGCATGTGTATAGTGGAAGGCAAGGGGAAGAAATCAAGAGTCAGCATTGTCATCGTGTTTGTCCCAGCCATCAGGACTGTTTTCTGTGCAGAAGTCTCATTGGAAAGTATCTAGGCTGGGCCCATTGAAAATCCCTCCTCTGTAACAACATGGCCCAACATAGTATTCATGTTGCATGCTTTCCTTCAGCCAGCTCTGACCCTACCCTGTCGCTGGAGTCTGCAAACCCAAGGATACTTTCTTTGTGGAGTCCAGGGTTTTGCTGCCAATGAATTCTACAGAAAGGATGTCTTATTTTCTCAAGTCTCATGGAATGACCTGTCCTAACTCAGTTATGCATACCAGAGGATGGGTGTGTGGCTGCGTCTCAACCCTCCCAGTTCCTGGAGATTTTGTGTGCCATGTGATGGAGGAGCTGCAAGCCTGGATGGGGCAGGGAGTAACAGAGCACCCTGAATGTCCAGGATCAAGCTGCGGCTCTGCTGTGTGACTTTGGGCAAGTCACCTGCTCCCTAAGCCTCTGTTTTATAATTGATAAAATGGGTATAGTGATAGATGCTTTGTAGTGTCCTCTTAAGAGGAGATGAGATAAAGAGGATGAAGAGGATGTTGCAAGCTGTAAAGTGCTGGGCATGCATTAGAGGTGGCATGGGGCTGACATAAATTAGGGTCCTGACTCCTGGGGATGGACAGTCCCCTTTGGAGTGATCGGCTCATTCCCACAGAGATTTCTGTCCCCCAGGCAGATCGTTCCCCACCCCTAGAGCTCTCTGTTACAGTTTAATTCACCTAATTGAAAGACTGCTGGATGAGGCAAGGAATTGATCAAAGGGAAGGAGAGAAGAGACTGGTGCCATTTGGCTTCCTGCACATTTGTCCTTTCAAATCCTTATAGATAATTCCATTTCTGCATTAGGATCAAGACTAGAAATTTGGATGAGAGGGAGAGGGAGGAACAGGAGAAGGAAAAGGTGGGGAGGGATGGAGGCCAGAGACTAGCAGAGGCCATCAAGGCTTATAAGTGTGCTGGTTTGGGGCTATCTTGGGTAGAGGGAGGAACAGGAGAAGGAAAAGGCGGGGAGGGATGGAGGCCAGAGACTAGCAGAGGCCATCGAGGCTTATAAGTGTGCTGGTTTGGGGCTATCTTGGGTAGAGGGGCAGTGATAATGCAGGAAGAAGTGGGGGTGTAAGCAGGAAGCCTGCAGGGCATTGCTCAGCCCATATGGGACCTTGCTGAGAAGGCATGTGGGGGTGACACCAGGCAACTGCAGCTCCTCTGCCTCCTAGAGATGAGGAGGCTCAAACTGCCCTGGAGCCAGCTTTCGGAGATGCTACTTCCTGCACAGAAGTCAGTGTAACACTAGGCACCTGCTATGTTCTTCTATGTATGTGTCCCCCTCAAATTTATAAGTGTCATATGTTGACACTTAAGCCCCAGTGTGATGGTATTAATAGGCAAGGTCTTTGAGAGGTGATTAGGTCATGAGGGTCCCACCCTCATGAATGGATAAGTGCATTTATAAAAGAGGCGTGACAGAGTTTGTTCACCTGTTTCCCTTGCCACTTCTGCCACATAAAGACACAGCAAGAAGGCACCATTTCTGAGGACTGAATCTACTGGTGTCTTGATCTTGGACTTCTCAGCCTCCAGAACTATGAGCAATACATTTCTGTTGTGTATGTATGAATGACCCAGTGTAAGGCATTTTATTATAGCAGCAGGAAGAGACTAAGACTCTGCCACATTTGTGGGGGAAGAGAAGGGCATAGTGGCAGAGGCCTGACAAGAAATTCCTCTAGAAGGACCCAGCCCAGCCTCACATAGTGAATGAAGAGTGTCTGCCTTCACTGGGAAAGGAGTGAGGGGTATGGGCATTGGGAAAGGAACAGGATGAAGGGGAAATGGCAGGGAGGGAAAAGGTGGGGTCATACCACAATATGGTGGATGCTATTCATAAAGTGGAAAATTCCATCCCCAAGCAACCCCAAGATAAGGATATTATTATATTTTATGATGGAAGAAACTGTGACTTGGAGAAATTTAGTACAAGCAAGTGGGGCTAGGCTGAGCCTTCGAGGGTGGGAGATGAGCGGGCCCAGCACAGAAAGGACTGGGGCAGTCAGGGGCAGGGTGGGTGGAGTAGGACAGAGAGAAAGTGGGGCTGGATGGGAAATTCTGGGAGGCTGGACTTATGTGTCCATGCATCCCTTATGCATCTGGAGGAACAGGCATGCAGGAAACAGGGAACAGCACTTTGCCTAGGGATCTTGCAGTCCAGGGAGAAAGGCAGATTGCACTCTGATAAACAGAATGTAGCATGTGAGTTAGCACTGGAAGAGGACGCATGAGTACACACTGGGGGAATCCTGGGGGAAGCTATTGATTAGTTTCCTGATGAGGGGTCAGGGCCAGGAAAGGTTTCACAGAGGAGGTGGCACTGCTCCTATTGAGAATGAAGAGATTGGTTCTCAGGGTGTTGATACAGGTCAATGATTTTCTAGGAGGAAGGAGTGTCTGCCCTGTGATTCAATATATTATCACATATTCTCATAACAGCCAAGTCTTTATCCTTCCCACTTCACAGGGAAATATTGAGGTTTAAATGATGTAACGTGGTTTGTGTCTCCCACTGGGAGGACTCCGTGTGAATGGACCCTCTTGCAGGGGCATTGGTGCCCTTTAAGGGACTGTGGCAAACAAGAAAAGCCTCAGCACCTTGGACAGGGCCCAGGGGCTGGGGAAGGTCCAAGTCTCAGGTAAGACGTTGGAATCCAGGGGGATGGTCAGTGAAGCTCCTTTCCAAAACCCAGGGCCCCTGGAGTGCACACCATTATTTGTAAGATGATATAATTTGAGGTGCAAATGAACTTGAGCTGACAGACCACTGGGCTGATCTGTGACTGCTGTATTTGGAGACAGGTCTATAGCACAGGGGATTAATGTGCTACTGTGTGTGTGGGGGGGGGGGGGGGGGGGGGGGGGGGGCTGCATTTTGTCCCTGTGCTCCCAAAGTTGTATTACCTTTGAGGGACTGGGACAAGCTTAAGAGACCCTGTAACATGCAAATATATTAGCTAAGAGGAGATGTAGCACAGGTCAGTATGTTTTGATGGAGGGTTGATGAAAGGTCTGGATAAAGGGCCACTGTCCAGGGGGAGTGGGCTGGGGGGTGTTGCAGAGTAAGTGGCCCCATGGCACCCAAGGAACAGCAAGAAGGGGCCAAGAGTGGGTGAGGGTGGAGGGCTCACTGAAGACAGTCATGATAATGTTGCTTCCATGATCTGTGCCAGAGGTCAGGGTGGAATGGAAATCTTGGTCAATGAATTCTCCATTCCTGAAAAATTTACAAATGAGAAAGGTCACACAAAGACACATACATCCGAGGAGACCCCAGGAGAGAGGAATGAATGCACAGCTACGTACATATCACTAACTGCACAGGAATGATTGAAAGGCCTGTTTGCACTGTTGTCTGCATGTGTGCTGTTGACCAGACATCACAAGGTGGCATCTGAAGCTTGAGAATGATGATGATGGTGAGGATGATGAGGATGCTGGTTTTCAGCTTGCTAAGTCTTCTGTACTCTCATTTAATACCTCCAAAAATCATGTTAAGTAGAAAATATTCTTTCCTTTTCTCAAGTGAGAAAACAAGCGCAGTGTAGATTAAACAACTTGCCCCAGGTCATACTGTAAAATAGGACCAGAGCTACCGCTTGAAGACCCCAGGTCTTCCAATTTCAGTTCAAGAGCTACTTTTACTGTACCTCAGAAAGAACCAAGAATCTCAACAACTCCTGCTTCTATGGCCCAGAATCGCTTCTCCAGGTCATATGGAGAGTCTACCAACGCATTTGGGAGGGTTCCTCTAAAGGCACAGACATTGGAGAAGGACACACCTGGGTTGGAATTTTGGCCCCTCCTCTCATCGCTGTGTGATCTTGAGTGAACTAGTCAGCTTCTTTGAGCCTATATTTCATCAGCTGCAAAATGGGGATAGCAAAATTGATACTGCAAATTGTATAGAACAAAAGAGGAGATGACATGAATGAGAGTGTATAGAGTTACAGAGAATTCTATTTACTCTAAATGTCCAGAATATGCCCCATTCCAGTGGGAAGAGATTGACCTGGCAGTGGAGTGTCCTTCTTTGGAGGAATGCCACTGGAGGGGAGGTGGCAAGGGGAATTTGGTAGAGCTTTCCTGACATGGGAGCCCGACCTCTTTCTGATCCAAGGGACCTCAACCCTGGAGATGCGAAGCAGGGCCTCATGGAGACATGCCATCTGGGCTGAGGCAAACTCCCACGGGCAGCAGCCAGGGCCTTCAGGAGGCAGTCTGATGAGGTTTTGTGCCTAGAACCCCAGGGTGGGGGAAGAGCCCCTCCCCGCCCTCCAGGTTCTACTTGGGGCTCTGCCTGCAGTTCCCTGTTGTCAGCAGGCAAGACATGGGGCAGCCGTGTGGGCGCCGGTGCATGCGAGGTGATCGCCCCTTTAATGTTTAATGTGCTGAAAAACCATTAGACCCCGAAATGGACAAGTTCTCAGTTGGTAACTTTAATTATTGTTAAGACTCGGTCACGCCTGCTTATTAGCAATTATGCATGGCGTCTCCCAGGGTGCTCTAGGCCGTCTTCCCCTTCTTCCTTCTCCTGGGGATGGCAGGTTTACGGACCACTGCCTTCAGGAGGCTGGAAAGGCAGTGCCAAGCACACAGGTGGTTCCCATCACTCCCCTCTGTAGCTTGGGTTTGCTTAGGGCCAAAGAGGACCATCAGCATCTTCTGAGAGGAGAGGAGAGAGAAAGACCTTCCCATGCAAATGAGGAGGGTCAGAGGGATCATTGGATAGCATGATGCCATTCACAAAATATTTTGCTTCCATTATGTCATTCCTTCTATCACCCCATTTTTTAAAAGACATTCTTGCCCTGTTGCCCAAGCTGGAGTGCAGTGGTATGATCTCAGCTCACTGCAACCTCTGCCTCCCAGGTTCGAGCGATTTTCCTGCTTCAGCCTCCTGAATAGCTGGGATTACAGGTGCCTGCCACCACACCTAGCACATTTTTATATTTTTAGTAGAGATTGGGTGTTTCACTATGTTGGCCAGGCTGGTCTCAAACTCTTGACCCCAAGTGATCCATCCACCTTGGCCTCCCAAAGTGCTGGGATTACAGGCATGATCCATTATGCCTAGTCAACACCACCTCAATTTTATAGACAAGGAAACCGAGCCTTAGAAGCTTAAGTCATAGCAGTCACCTCTTAGAGGGGCTGCCTGGCCTATACCCTGTTCTTGTACAACTGGCCACCGAAGCCTTGGGTCTAACTACCATGAAAATCCTATGTGATTTCAAATCCTCACCTCCCCTCACTGTATTTTCGTAGCTCCCTGGACCAGGGATGGAGCTGGCCAGAGCTGGCCACTCAGAGGCTCTTTCCTGGAAATAGGGAGTTGGGACACTGTGAATTGGATGGTAGACCTGTGAAAGGATGTAGAAAAAGGAACACATCTGAGATCAATGCACAGAGGAAGAAAAAGAGAGGTTAGGGAATGGGGAAGGGTGGACAGAAAGAGACAGAGAGAGAATGTGAAGGCCCAGAAAGACACAGAAAGCAGCCTTGGATCCCAACTCTCCACTCCCTTGTAAGGGCTGGCTGTACTCCCTACTCTCAGGTTCCAAGAGATACTCCCTTATCCTTCTGATAACCCCCACCCCCCCACTCTTGCTTGAGATACTTTCCTATCCCAAGTCCCTTAGTAGAGCTCAGACCTAACGATGCTGAGGCCAGCCCTGGAGGTCAGCCGGAGATTAGTGGGCTCTGGTGTCCCCTCAGACTTCAGGGACCAGCTGGGCCCCAGGAGAACAGTGGGCGCAGATCTAGGATTGCAGTCTGAAAACGGCAGAATGGAGGCAGCCCCTCACTACAGACCACCAGCAATGTCTACATTCTGCAGAATCTTCCTGAAGGACCGCCTCTCTCCTACCACCCCTCGCCCAATCCCTGACACCCTAACACTGGGTTGTGTGCAGGTGAACTGCAGAGAAATGCCATGTGCTGGCAGCCTGTCTCTCTCTGGACCTGATTTTGAAGGAAGGGGGAGGAGGGGAAAGCAGAAAGAAAAAAGTGAACATGAGTAATGGGCCTGGAATGAGGCATACGAGATAACACTGAATAATAACACGTCAAAAACTACAAGATGTATTTTTTTTATTTCCCAGTGGAGTTTCCATTGCGCTAATCCATCACTGTAGAGCAGGCAAGATTATGTGTCCCCAAAAAAAACTCTGGGAGATAAATGTGAGTAAATTAGGGTTTATTATATTATTTGGGGTGATATAATTTCCAAGCAGGCCCTTATTAAATTACTTCCTCTGGTGCTGACACCTCCTGCCTCACAGTCTCTGCACCTCCGCTCCACTTTTCCTGTCTGAAGCTGCTTTGTATTTTAATATCTCTCATTGTTTTTTGGTGGGGGTGGGTTGCCAGGGGGAGAGAGCTGGGAGGAAGTGCTGAGTCACTGCTGTCGGGCTGAGTTTCTTCCTTGCCGGCTTCTCTATGGTCACAGAGCCACGGGCTCACACATCCATGCTGGCAAAACATGGAGATACCCAGTCTATACCCTCATAGATGGGGAAACTGAGACTAAAGGGAGAAATGTGGCTTAGGTCTGCAACTGGGTAGAGACAGGGTCAAGACTGGTACCCACATGCTAACTTCCAGGCCAGTGCTCAGTCTCTGTGTGGGATCTTGTTTTGTCTGTCAGCCTTGGCTTCAGAGCACTTCAAGTCTAACAGCAGAGGCCCATGTAATTTTGGGGTCTTAGTCATCTATGAAATATGCACAGAGACCCACAGAAAGATATGAGAGAAGACCTCGTATAGTCTAGGTTTGGCTTGATCAGAAAAGGCTGTACCACTCCAGGCAAGGGACTTGACCTGTCTGAGCCTTTATAGTAGGTTCATCACATTTACAGTAAAAGGGCTTGGAGCAGATGAGCAATTTGCAGACTATGCTTTTAGCAGTGGAACCTCTTAAAAATGAAATTTTATGAAATGAACTATAACATATGCAATATTTAAATAAGGAGTTACTCTGATTGAAGAAGGGGACTGTGGGGTGGCGAGGGGGCACTGATCCATCCCAACCCTCAGGATTCCTTCTTGCTTCTTACCCAGTTTGAAGCTACAGGGCCCAGTTTCAGCATCTGACCCTGATTTCACTGTGCAATGCTCTCCTTGCATCCTCACCGAGACTGTGCAGTTTCTGGAGATGAGCCACCAGCATCTCCTCCAGCCCTGACAGTCTCAGCAAATGCCATGTGACGCATCCACACAGCCCTGTTCTCTTGATCTCAGGAAGTGCAATCCAATTGAGCTGAACAATGGTTAAGGACATAGTTTTGCCATTTATTAGCCGAGTGACCTTGGGCCAGATATTATTACTATTATTATTTTAGGTAGAATCTCACTCTGTCTCCCAGGCTGGTGTGCAGTGCTGCGATCTTGGCTCACTGCAACCTCTGCTGGATTTAAGGGATTCTCCTGCCTCAGCCTCCTGGAAGCTGGAATTACAGGTGTCTGTTACCATGTCCGGCTAAGTTTTGTATTTTTAGTAGAGATTAGAGATGGAGTTTTACCACGCTGGCTGGGCTAATCTTGAACTACTGACCTCATGTGGTCCACCTGCCTCAGTCTCCCAAAGTGCTGGGATTATAGGCATGAGCCACCGTTCCTGGCCAAGTTATTATTAATCTCTCTGAGTGTCTTATTTTTAAAATGGGATAATCACAACTTTGACTTCATAAAATAGGTTTAAATGAGAAAATACATGTGAACAGGTAGCATTGGTACCTCACATGCTGTAAGCTGTAGTTATTATCTTCATGAATTCTACCACATAGTTATTTTTTGGTGAGGCTCATCTGAGATAAAGGCTTTTCAGTACACAATAGATGCTTAACATATTACTTTTCTATTGTTGCACAACTTACTATAAATTTACCAGTTTAAAACAATGCATACAAATTCATAGACACAAAAAGTAGAATGGTGGTTGCCAGGGACCGAGGAGAAGGAGACATGAAGAGTCATTTACTGGGTACAGGGTTTCCATTTGTGAGACAAAAAGTGCTCTGGGGACAGATGGTGGTGATGGTTGCACAGCAGTGTGGACACTGAAGACTGTTGAACAGTGTATTTAAAAACGGCAAAGATGGTAAATTTTAGTTAGGTATATTTTACCACAGTGAAGAAAAAGAGGACAAAATGAAAACAGCATCAACAAAAAGTCATATGCCAATGTATGATGTCCCAGTTCTGTAACTTAGAAGTGTGGTATGGCTGAGAGTATCCATGAGGCTGAACTCGAGATGTGGGGCAGAGTTCCCATCTGGAGGCTGTGGAAAACAATCCACTTCTAAGCTCATTTATGGTGTTAGAAGTCATAGGACTGAAGTCCCCATTTCCTTGCTGGCTATTGGCTGGTTGTCACTTTCAACTCCCAGAGGCCACTCTAGGTCCTGTCCACACAACTCCCTCCACCTTCACGCCAGCAAGGTGTGTTGAATCCTTCTCATGCCTCCTGTCTCTCTGGCTTCCCATCTGTGGACAGCAGAATAAGCTCTGCGTGCGTGCGTGTGTGCGTTCGTTCATTCGTTCATTCATTCATTCATTCATTCATTGAGACAAAGTCTCACTCTGTCGCCCAGGGTGAAGTGCAGTGGTACAATCTTGGTTCACTGCAACCTCCACCTCCCAGCTTCAAGCAGTTCTTGTGCCTCAGCCTCCTGAATAGCTGAGATTACAGGCACGTGCCACCATGCCTGTCAAATTTTTGTATTTTTGGTAGAGACAGGGTTTCGCCATATTGGTTAGGCCAGTCTTGAACTCCTGACCTTAAGTGATCCACCCACCTTGGCCTCCCAAAGTGCTGAGATTACAGGCGTGAGCCACTGTGCTTGCCAAGCTCTGCTTTTAAGGGGTTCAGCGATTGGTCAGTCCCATCTGGACAATCCCTGTCTCTTAAGGTGAACTGATTTGGGAGGTTTTATCTGCAAAATTCCTTACTGCAGCTCTGAGGTTCGTGTTTGATGATATACCCAAGGGTTGAGGAATCTTGGGGGCTGACCTGGGTGTTTGTGGGGTGGGTGTGCTGTGTGAGCGGGAGCAGAGCTGGTGGACGTGGGAGATGCTGGAGCTCCCCACTGAGAGAGGAGCTGCTGAAGGTATGTAGGAATAGGAGTGGCCTCTTGGGGCAGTTTAGGAAGAGAAGGAATAGGGGCCCTTTGGACCAGAGTAGTCTGAGAAAAGCAGAAATGTACTTCTCTTTTTGCCTGCAAAAGAGGAGCATAGTTCCCTTCTCCCTTCACTCCATTACTCTTCATCCATAGTAGGTATTATGGAGTGCCTACGATGAGCCAGGCCTTCACTGGATTTCGAGGACAGAGTGGGGAACAACATGGACGGGACCCATCTCCTCTTCCTGCTGCTAAGAGTTTTCCCGAGGGGAGAGATGAAGCAGAGGAGCTTCCTACACAAAGGGGAATGCAGTGATAGGGGAGTCATTGGGTGCTATGGGAGGTGGGGAGGGTCCCGACCCCAGGTCCTGGTTTCAAGTGGATGGAGCAGGAGCTCCTCATCCTCGTTCAGGGGGCTGGAAGGTGGAGGAGTGACAGAGGTCCTGTGAAGGGCTTCCGGGGGCTCTCACCCAGGCCCCTTCTCCCTTTCATGCAGGATGAAGGCTGGGCTGGCGTTGGGAGGAACCCGAGATGGCCCAAAGATCACAATTCTGGGATCATGGGAGCAGGGGGTGGCAGAAGGAAGTACAAAACTGTGTGATCCTCAGAGTCTGGCCCTGGCGAAGAGCTAAGTGTCTTTTTGCTGACAGCTGCAGCAAAAGGTACAATCATTAGAAGGTGGCATTTTGCATTAAAATTGTCCCCATCAGCCAGTGACATTTTCTTGTTCCTTCTGGTCAGGAGACCTTTCAGTGCCACAGATTCAAATGACTCAGATGTCAGAATTTCTTCCCCTCTGGGAGAGAAACCCAGTGTAGCCACCCTGGGGTGGATGTACACATTAGCCAAGGTTAAAAAAGCAGGTGAACCGGTGAGCACAGCAAGGACCACAGGCTGTGTGTGAGAGCATGGAAGGAAGCATCAGCGCACATCTGTGTTTTGTGAAGTTGAACCATTTGTGCCTATAAGGATGACAAGCCTGGAGTATCAGTCCCAGCAGGCATGTGCCCTGCCAGTGCACTCATTCTGTGGAAAGAAAGACACACTCAGAGGCTCTCGTGTGAGTATGTGTGTCAAAGAGAGAAATGAGCAAGCGTGCACAAGAGTGTGTGCCCATGCGAGTGCAGGCGGGTACCCACTAGCGTCTGGGCACAGGTGAGCTGCCTAGCTCACAGCAGTGGTTAGGTGCTCCACCTGAAGGGCAGTGGCTGTCTACCCCTGTCCTTCCCTACTTCCATATCCTTCCCTGTCTCAGCAAAGGGCACCACACACACCCAGTTGTCAAGAGAAACCCAGGAGTCCTCCTTCCTTTCTTTCATCTAAAGTTCAAATGTCTCCTCTCCAGATAGGCCTTCTCTGCCTACATCAATGAAAATAGCTCCCGATCCTCTCTGTATTTCCCATCACTGCACAAGCTTCCTTTCCTGGACACATTATCTCTATGGTGAATTATCTGGCTATGCGGGTGTGTGTGTGTGTTCATATCCTCCTGCCTCCTCCAGAAGGCAGCTCCCTGAGAGCTGGGCTGTCTTTCCTGTTCACTTCTGTACACTCAGTACTAGCATGACTCGTTTCCTTTTGTTGCCCCAGGCTGACTTGGGGGAGTGGGCTAAGTATCCTTTGGTGCTAAGGATGCCATGACACAGAACAAATTGGTTTATGAGAGAATGAGCTCATTGTCACAGAAAGCGTTCAAATAGAGACAAAATGAACACTGTTACATCTCACACCTACAGTGCCATATTGTGGGACACAATGATCATCAAGACTGGTCCCATTGGCCTCTCCGGCCTCGCTGTTTTCTGATTGCGTCCTGTTTGTTCACGCCTCCCTGTCTGCTTGTGTTGTTATTATGCCTGGAAGGCCCTCCCTTTTCCTCTTGCTTGGAAACTCATTCTCACCTGTATTTGAAAAGTCATGCCCTATGAGGTCAGCTTCTACCCATCAGACAGAACCAAGTCCTCCTCTGTCCTGCTCTTGGGTTTCCTTTGGTATGCTTGGCTGTAGCTCTAACCACTGTGGATATGTTTCCTTGTGTGTTCCTGGCAATAGGCCCAAACCTTCTATGGCCAAGGCCATTAGCTCAGCATCCCCAGGCCTAGCATGGGGCTGCTATGGTACCCAAGGGATGCTTGGCAGTTGTTTGCAGCAGAAGCATGATGGGAGTTTTGGCAGGCAGATAAGATACACAGCTCCCCTGGTAGACTCTTCTGCCCCTGCCCATGCCTCTCAGCTCCTCTGATTTTGCAGTCACCTGTTGGTCCTTTCTGGTGACTCTGGGCTCAGCTTGAGAGCCTCTCAGGTGTCTTCTCAGAAAAGATGTTGAACAGGTTACTGTCCAGATCCCAGATGAGCCCAAGTCCCAGCTCAGGCTACTGACTGAGAGCCGGTGCCTGGTGGGGAGCCCCAAGCCCGAGTCCCCCTCACAGGGCCCTGATGGATTGTTCTGGGGAGACCCCCCACAAAGACATCTGAGAGGCTGGGCTGGCTGAGGATAAAAAAGGTGAGCCCTAAAGATCCTCACTCTTAGTCTATACCAGAGATACAGAGAACAGAAGCAGGAGCAAGTGGGGGAGGGTAAGGGAGGGGTGTTCTAGGGGTGAGTCAACCTGGGCTCCTCCATGCTGAGTGTTTAGGGGAACTTGGGCCACCTGAGGCAGAGTGCCAGTGTTGGGGCAGGCTGGGTTCATGGGGTGCATGTCTGCAGCAGACAGCACTGGAGGGACACTATGGAACAGCGCCCTGAACCTGCAGTCGGGAGCCACGGGTTCCAGTCTGGCCCTACCACTTCCTAAGCATATAGCCTTGGGCAAGAGTCTCAAACTCATTCCAGCCTCAGTTTTCTCATCTGCAAAAGAGGATTCTAGGAATTTAGCACTATGTTGTGCACTAATGATTTAATCTTCATGATGTCTCTGTGAGGTAAGCAGTATTATATTTCCCAGATGAGGAAACTGAGGCTTAGGTCACGTAATCTGCACCAAGCCACACAGTTGCCCAGTGCTGGGATTGGAACCTGAACCCTGTCTAGCTGTGAAGCCCAGTTTTCAGCCACTGCTCCACATTGCCTTGCAATGCCTGTGGGGCCTCACTCCCAGGGTTGCTGTGACCATCTCAAGAGATGATAGCTGATTACGGCTGAGGGGCCCAGTATAGTTCAAGTGCAGGACCCCTACTGTGTGGCCTCAGGCTGGGGACACCCACTTCTTCCTGGCACTGCTCCCCTCCTCCTCCCAGCTCATGCTGGGCCACCCCTGGGGGCAGGTGCAGGCTGGTGCCCTCTCTGCCTGCTTCTGCTGCTGCTAAACTTTACACTGGGCTCTGTCATTAGCTCGACAACAAGCTCCCTGTTTGACTAGCCCTGTCCAAATTTGCTTGGTACGAGCAGGAGCCCATGGTAAGTAAATGGTTTTCTGTTGATATTTGAGCACTAATGAAGAGGCAGCGAGCGGGGCCCATTAATAACTGAGGAGATGATTGTGTTTGCAGAAGGCCCGTATACAGCGTGTCAGCCTGCCAGGCAGGGCCCGCCTCCTTATTGATTTCCCAATAAGCCGAAGTGGAGCTCTTGTTCTCATCCCAGGCGGGAGGCGTCTCTGTGCAGCCCCTGGGTTGGATCTCCTTTCCCTGGGTGCTGGAACCCTGGAGAGGCACTCAGTCTGGGTTTCAGGTAAAGATAGGGTTTTCATTCATTAATTCATTAATTAATTCATTCAACATGCATGGATTGAGTATCTTTTATGTTTGGCCACTTTACCAACAGCCAAGTCCCTATCCTTACCTAGAAACACAGCCTGCCTTTGACCTCAGTGGGGGGCTTGGTCCCTGTTACCTCTGGGCAGACATGTGGGCAAAAGCTGAGTCCTTGTCTGCTTGGACTTCGGATCATGCACCAGGTGGTACCTGTCGTCATATGTTGCCCATCAGGGTCCCCTGCAATCATTTTGAACTGACCAACTGCCTGGCCTGTGACAGGAGATGGCCTCTGAATGGCCCTATGGGATGGCATCTTCTTCCTCATGTTGTCCTTTAACCTTGAGATCCAACAGGCTCAGCTTGGGAATTTCTGGCTTTAGGTTGGGAAAAGGGTTGCCGGGCAGAGCGGAGGCCCACTTGTCCTCCCTGTTGGGAAACTTCCAGGTCCTGAGCTATGCAGGGAGATGCCACAGCAGGTCCAGGTCCAGGGCTCCAGGAGGGCTCCCAGGACTCCCAACCTGAGCCTGGTTGGGTGGGTAATTTCTAGTCTGTCTTGCAGAGGACACCCAGGTGATCAAGGCCAATGTCCTAGCTGATGAGCTGGTAGTCTGATAGAGGAGGCTGACCTGTAAGCAAAAGATTGGAGAAAAAAATATGTTGAGAGGCATGAATCCAGGGATGTGGGAGCAGAGAGGGTGGAAGAAGGCAGGAAAGATTTCCCAGAGGAGGGGACATTTGAGCAGGTCCCTTAAGGCTGGCTGGAGGCTGATAGAAGCCACAGTGACTGCTCCCACTGGTGGAGGAGGAACAGGATAGTCTGCCATTGGCTGCAGTCTTGCAGCAAAGAGACCTAGACTTGTGTCTCCTGGCCAGGGTAGGTTTTTTGGGTAGGTTTTTTAACCCTGAGATCCAACAGGCTAAGCTTGGGAATTTCCGGCTTTAGATTGAGAGAAGGGCTGCTGGGCAGAGCGGAGGCCCACTTGTCCTCCCCATTGGGAAACTTCCAGGTCCTGAGCTATGCAGGGAGATGCCACAGCAGGTCCAGGTCCAGGGCTCTTTCCTGTCTTCTACCACCCTCTTTGCTCCCACAGCCCTGGATCATGCCTCTCAATATACGATTTTTTTTCTCCAATCATTTGCTTACAAGTCAGCCTCCTATATCAGCCTACGAGCTCATCAGATAGAATATTGGCCTTGATCGTCCTGGTGTCCTCTGCAAGAAGACTTGTGTCTCCCAGCCAGGGTAGATTTTTTCCTGAGAAAGCCCTCTCAGGAAGGTCCTTGAGTTGGGATTGGGGTCTCCGGATTGAGGCTGGGGTGAGATACTCCTGGAAACAAATCCTCCTGGACTGGGTGTTAGTGTTCACATCTCTTCCCCCATTAGAGAACACGTGGAAAAGATGAAGGAAGGTGTGGGGTAGAAGTCAGGAGACTCAGACGCTCATCCTAGTCCTAGCATTAACTGGGAGAGTGACTCCCTTCTCGGAGCCTCTGTTTCCTTGTCTGTAGAATGGAGCTGATAATACCTACCTCAAGGCATTCTGGGGAGAACTGACTGGAGTAATAAGTGACAAAGAAAAGCCACGCTGCTCTAAGAAGCTGTCAGTGCACTGAGAAATGCAACCTGAGCATCTGTATTTAACTTTGGTCCCTAAATAGAGACACATGAATTCCACACACTCTGTACCAATCCCCCCTTGCTACAGCCTTGGGCTCAGGGTGCATCGCTAGATAACAGAAGGGACTGTACTGCTGGAGCCCAGGGCCAGAATATAATGCTGGGGTCCAAGGAAGTGGGTGAGGAGGACTGAGGCAGATGCTGAGCTAGTCCTAAGGAAGCCTGGCTTGCATGGTGTCCTCTCTCATGGGACACAGAGGCAAGGCTGCTGGCTCCAGTATCCTCTACCAGAGGGCCCCTAGTGCTTGGGATCAAGGGAGTAATCCAGAGCCTCCTTGGGGACCTAAAAGAATTTCGAGAATAAGTGTCTACCCTGGGCCTGCTCCCTTAGCCTTTTCTTCTAGCCCGGAAACTACCCACTATTTTTCTTACCCATTTTCAAGTTTCAGGAAGTCCAGCCAAGGGCTGTAGAGAGGCAGGCCTTCTGCTGGGCTGAAATCTCCAGATCAATGGGCATCTCTTTGGCCTATTTATTCTAAGGCAGAAGATGGGGTCCTGGCAGTAGAGACCTCCTTTCTACCATCCTCACGGCTACACTGCTTTGCATGCACTACTTACTGTTTGTCACTGAGAGATGAAAAACACCAACCCCAGATCTGCCATCAATTCCTATCCCCCAGGCCCAGGACAGTAAGGAAGTTTGAAATGGAAGGCTGCTCAATTATGCATCTGGACCCCTTTCCCAGGATGGGGACATGTCTCTCTCCTGGGAATCTGGTCTATACCCAGCAGAAGAACATCTTTGGTAAGACGGAGAAAGTGACGTTCACTTACACTCGTGGTTCCCAACCCTGATTGTACTTCAGAATCACCTGGAGATTGCAGGTGCTGCCGGGACCCCACTCCAGACCAGCTGAATCAGTGTCTGTGGGGTGGAGCCCAGGCATCTTTATCCTAAAAAGTGGCCCGCCGCTGGGCATGATGGCTCATGTCTGTAATTCCAGCACTTTGGGAGGCCAAGGTGGGAGGATCACTTGAGCCTAGGAGTTCAAGACCAGCCTGGGCAACATAGTGGGACTCCATTTCTACAAAAAATCAAAAATCAGTCAGGCGTGGTGGTGCATGCCTATAATCCCAGCTACTCAGTAGGCTGAGTTGGGAGGATTGCTTGAGTCTGGGAGGTAGAGGCTTCAGTGAGTTACGATTGTGCCACTGTGCTTCAGCCTGGGTGACAGAGTGAGACTCTGTCTCAAAAAAAGAAAAAAAAAAAATCAGCCTAGATGGTTTTGATGCATAGTGAGGGCAGAGAACTTCTGAGTTGGAGAAGGTTTATCTTTTGGGTATTGTCTCTCCTGTCCTGCGGGTAGGACTTGCAGGATCTGAAGTCCCCTTTGATTTCCATCAAGGGGAAAACGGGATGAAACCTACTGCCTGAGTGCCTGAGACAGAGGTCAGGAGGAAGAAGCACCTGGACCCCGGGAGGGAAGAAGAGAGGACCCAAGATCTAAGAGGGGATGAGGGAGCAGAAGGATGAACCCCCAGATATCAGTCGAGGGGACTTGGTAGGGAGACAGGTAGACAGCTGCTTTGTACTCTCTTCTGGTCTGTGCGCGTGCTTGACTGTGATGAGAAGATTTATTTCTGAGAATGGGCCGACCTTGTGCTTCCAGCTGCTAAGAGCACAGTTAGGGGTACATTTGGGGAGTTACCCTTTGGAATTTTGGATCTAACATCCAGGGCCCTGCTGCACTGCAGATGAACACTATTTGTGCTGAGATTCTGTTCTCACACTGTCTGATTGCTGGACTCGGGGTACAGAGATGGAGGGAGAGTCAGTGTGAGCTATGGAATGCCACCAGCAGTCCCGAGGGATGTGGGCACACCCACACTGAGACGGGAGTTGTAATTTGAGAAAGAATTTCCACGTGAAGAGCCAGACTCCTAGGGCACTCAGAGCACTGAAAAAAAAGGACTAACAAATTCCTGTGTGAAATTATCAGCTGGAAATTAAAAAAAAAAAAAAAAAAATGTAGCCTTAATGGACAAATGGACATCTAATTCCTAAAGAAGTTCATCTTTTTTTTTTTTTTTTTAAAGGTTAGAGGAGGTCAGGGCAGAAATACAGGAACTCATTCCTGGCTTTTGCCCTGCACCATGATCTGAGGCCAGACCTCCTGGGGTCCTGGCTGCTGATATGGAACTGGATATTGAGGGTCAAGTCAGCTCTGGAATCACTGGTACTAACTGCCAGTTGGTGAGAACCAGTAGTTCTTCCAGAGACTGGAGGAGGGTACTAGGAGTATGCTGCTGAGAATGAAAGAAAAATGGTTTGAGTCAGAGAATCTGCGCAGAAGTGACAGAGGGTGGCCAAGCTTATGTGTAGGGAGATGCCGCTGTTCAGGGCACACGAAGAGTAATATGCCCCCTCACAGGAGCTGTTCATGGACCCAGAAGCATGCAGACTCACGTGTCTGCGCAGTGCTGGCCCCCTGCCCTGGAATGAACACATGGCCGTGTGGGAGGAATGGCTTTCTCCTCAATCAGCTTTTTACCTTGGCCCATTATAGAGGAACTCCAGCCCTTTTGGAAACAGTGATCAGAGCTGCTTCTGCTTATCCCTCCATGCTGTCAATTGCTCTCTCTCCAAGTGGGTAATGTGATAAGAAGGGGGCCTGCACAGGGGTGGCACAGGCACCCTTCCTTGCTCTGCTGTCAGGGCTGCCCTGCCTTCAGGGAGCCTGCATTCTACCCCTCCTCACTGGAGCAAGGTCTACCCCTGCACGGAAAAGACGTGCAGTTCTGAGTGCAACTGAGAGTATCAAAAGCCCAGCTGTGGATGGAGACCCAAGCTATGCTTGCCAATCCAGCCTTCTGGGTAACAAAGTCGATGATGGCTCCTGTTCCCATGAAAGGGACTGATATTTCATCCAAGCAGCAAAGAATGACCCACTTGGGTTAGGGGAGAGAAAGCATTGAAGGAAAGGAAGGTGGCATGAGTGAAGCGGTGGAGGGGCCCAGAGAAGGGTACTAGCAAACAAGGCAGAAGGAGAGGCAGGAGGCTGGCCACCATGGGCCTTGGGTGCCATGCTGAGAAGTTCAAGCTTATTGGACAGAAATATAATAGCTATGAAAGTTTGTTTGTGACAAAAATCAGAATCTAAGATTCTGACAACCTGGCCACTGACTAGAAGGAAGGAGTAAGAGAGGTCATGGGGGCTGAAGGGTCATGGGGAAGTCTGGGTTTCAAGTGTGGTGGCGTGAAAGCTGCAGATGGCATTCTGAGAAGCTGGGGGTGAGAAGGAGGAGGGTGGGGAAACGACAGTGACCTTGGTGGCAGACATTTGGGGACTGAGCTGGTGTAGGACAGCCAGAGAGGAGGGTCCAGCAGAAGCCTTGGGAGGGAGGCTGGAGCCCTCTCAGGAGGTGGAGTAGCCTGGGGTTTAGTTAGGAGAGCCATCATTATGTGAGAATGGAGCTGTGGAGGGAGAGACAGCATGGTGGGAGGGGGCATCTGCAGATACAGCGATGAGAACACACTCACATGGGACTCAAAGACAGAAAGAGGTGGTGAAAGGGGCCGACAGGGACGGCCAGAGGGGCAGGAAGCGGGAAAGCAGCTGTGGAATACTGCCCAGATCAAGGCCTGGGAGGGCTCCAGACTCTGAGTTGAACTTAAGAACAAGAATGCTGTTCAAAGTGAGAAATGCCACTCAGAAGTCAGAGAGGATGGGGTCTCAGATGGCTCTTAGAAGTGGTCACTGGGGGGGGGGGTCATTGGTATCCTCAGCTGTATCAATAGTCAGACTACAGGGGCTTGAGGGACCACCAAGTGGGGAGGAAGTAAATGGGCCAGGTCAGACCCTACTTGGAAGCTGGTAAGGGAAGGGGAGAGGGAACCAGAGCTCAGAAGTTCAAGGGAGAAGCAAATGTGTGTGTAGAAGAGTCTGGGAATGGAAGGATGTGTAGGTCGTGGTTTCCTCACTGGACTCCCTCCTGGGAACTGGATGTTTCCCTTCCTCCTGGCAGAGGGTGAGACAGCAGCCACCTTAACAGGGCTCGATGGCTGGCCAGGCTGCTGATTGCACAGTGAGTGTGGGGACGATGCGATTCACCAGGAGGTGATTGGGCCTGCTCCAGGCCTGCTTCTCTTTATGCCCATGGCTGGTGGCTTCATTCTGAGCTCCTGGGAGGGGACCGAGTTCATTCCCTCCTGTCTACGTACCTCTGTCCTTGCTACCTGGCCCACAGAGAGGCAGTAGTCCTAGCTCCTCACGTGCTGCTGCTGCTGCTGACACCACCTATGGCTCTGAGAGTGCTCAGGAAACCTGGTGGCGCCATGGTGGGTTTGAAAGGCACACAGCAGTGCTCCTAATTAGATGTATTCCAACTCACTCCCACGTATACTAGGACATTCCCATGTCCTCAAAATCATCCTTATACAAACTAGACTCCCCTGTTTCCCACTGAGGTTCAAGCTCCTTAGCACAGCCGATAAGGGCTGGCACCATGTTAGCCCTGTGAGTTTTTTTTCAGCCAGACTTGGATTTCTTATGTCCCTTGTGTCCCCATCTCTCCAGTCCTGCCAAATATTTCCTGGTCCTTTGAACATCTTGCTATGCTTTTTCAGATGCTGAGCCCAGTGCCTGGGATCACCTTCTCCCTCTTGTCTCACAGATAATTCCTGCCCGTTGTTGAAGACTGATATGGTTTGACTGTGTCCCCACCCAAATCTCATCTTGAATTGCTCCCATAATTCCCACATGTTGTGGGAGGGACCCAGTGGGAAATAATTGAATCATGGGGGCAGTTTCCCCCATACGGTTCTCATGGTGGTGAATAGGTCTCACGAGACCTGATGGTTCTATAAGGGGAAACCCCTTTCACTTGGCTTGTTTTCTCTCTTGTTTGCCACCATGTAAGACATGCCTTTTGGCTTCCGCCATGATTGTGAGGCCTCCCCAGCCACGTGGAACTGTGAGTTATTAAACCTTTTTTTCTTTATAAATTACCCAGTCTCAGGTATGTCTTTATCAGCAATGTAAGAACAGACTCATACAAAGACCCAGCTCATAGCCCACCTCCTCTGGAGAGCTTTCCTGTTGCCCCCGCTTCCCTTTGGAGATCCTATTATGGGCACTGTTGATAGTTTACCAAGTTCCAATTTCTTTCTTTCTTTTTTTTTTGGTAGAGGTGGGGTCTCACTATGTTGCCCAAATTGATCTTGAACTCCAGGCTTAAGCAATCCTCCTACCTTGGCCTCCCGAAGTATTGGGATTACAGACATGAGCCACTATGCCCAGCCCTCATTTCCACTTCTAAAAATTCACAACAAATCCTGATTTTGTTTGGGTGCTCTCCACTCTCCCACACAGCCAGTGGCTTTAGGGGAACGTAGACTCCCCATGACTCCCGAGCTTCAGAGGTGAGTCTGATTGGTCCAAAATAAACCCAGTCCCTTTGCCAGTGACTGGTTCAGGAATTGGGAATGTATCCTATATTTGGGCCAATAAGATGCACAAAATGTAAACTAGGGAGCTTTATGAAAAAAAATCTTATTGCTTCTAGAAGAGAGCTACGGGAAGAAAAAAAATCAACCTTCTTCTTTTATGCTGTACACTGTTAGGTCTGGAAGGCATGCCTCACCAAACTGAAGGGTGAAGCCAAAATCTGGAGGAAGGATCGAGGAAAGACAGAGGCCGGGTGCGGTGGCTCACACGTGAAATCCCAGCACTGTGGGAGGCCACAGCAGGTGGATCATGAGGTCAGGAGTTCCAACCATCCTGGCCAACATGGTGAAATCCAATACCTACTAAAGATACAAAAACTTAGCAGTGCACGGTGGCATGGGCCTGTAATCCCAGCTACACGGGAGGCTGAGGCAGGAGAATTGCTTGAACTCGGGAGGCGGAGGTTGCAGTGAGCTGAGATCGCACTATTGCACTTCAGCCTGGGTGACAGGGCGAGACTTCATCTCAAAAAAAAAAAAAAAACAGGAAGGACTGGGGTTTCCATTCACACTGTCAAGCCCATGAATCAGTCACCTACTGCATCCTGTCTGACCCCTGAACTTCCTACTACATTAAATAACACATTTTCGTTATTATATAAGTCAGTTTTGTTTTTTGTTACTTGCAGCCAAAAGCTTGCTAACTGATACAGTTCCAATAGTAGTTTTTTTCATTTTTTCTTTTTTCTTTTTTTGAGATGGAGTTTCACTCTTGTTGCCCAGGCTAGAGTGCAATGGCATGATCTTGGCTCACCATGACCTCTGCCTCCCAGATTCAAGCGATTCTCCTGCCTTAGCCTCCTGAGTAGCTGGGATTACAGGCACACACCACTGCACCTGGCTAATTTTTGTATTTTTAGTAGAGATGGGGTTTCTCCATGTTGGTCAGGCTGGTCTTGAACTCCCGACCTCAGGTGATCTGCCCGCCTTGGCCTCCCAAAGTGCTGAGATTACAGGTGTAAGCCACCATGCCCGGCCACCAGTAGTAGTTTTTGCATGCTCAGATCATGTCATATTCCAGACTGGGAGATTCTCACTGGGTCACATTAATGTCTCTGTCCCTGGATCTTGGAATGCAGGTCAAATGTGGATTGAATAAGTGAATGGATGGGCTCAGGCATTAGGGCGTTCTGCCCCGAGTCCGCGGTAGCACCAGTTCCCTCCCTCTTCAAGAAGTTTCAAATCCTTCACCAGCATTCTGTCCTTGTTCCCTTCTTGGTATGGCTGGCCTGAGATAGAGAAAAAACAGGCTTCAGGGGTTTTCTTGATGCCATGCTGTGGGCAGGCATCAGAGCTGGGGGCACATGTTGGGATTTTTGGGTCCTGGACTGACACTTAGAATGTGCCAGGAACTGTGCTAAGGAGGTAGAGATAAATGGCATACAGTTCCCGCTTCACAGATTCAGTCTCCAGTCAAACAAGTCAGTAAGGAAACACAGGCAGAGGCACGATACAGTTGCAACTGGTGTGAACCACTGTACAAACCTGCAGCGTAAGCGCAACCAGGTTTTGAAATGTGGTTTCCTGCAACACCACCTTCCTGATTAGCAGGTAGCCTGGGATCTCCCTCTGGAGGCTCCCTCCCCCAGGCTTCTTGAAGTCTTCATTGACCCTGATAGCATAGTTTGTCCAAATGGGGTTGCCTTCTTCCAAAGCCAAGTGCAGAGATAGCAGCAGCCTAATGGCCCAGCATGACTGGGACTTGCTGCAGTGTTCTGTACGGCCCACGGGCTCCAGTTCTCAGACCCTAGGACCTCCGCCAGACCACAGTGGGGCGCCAGGGGCTTCAAACCTTCGGCACTCAAGGATCTCACTCATACCCTCAGGGGTTATTTCCAAAGTACAAACGCCATCCAGTGGTCTCTGGGCTTGGAGGATCTTCTGTGCCACTCACATGGTTTGCCCAAACCAGTACTCTCCCATGAACTTCTGTGGACCTCTTTCCGGCCCAGATCACTCACCTGGACATCCTTTTTGCTCAAGATAACTGAGGGTCCTGAATTTTACAGGACATTCGTTCAGCAACAGATCTCCCTGACCTCAAGTCTTAGAGAGCTCAGGAAGTTAGGCCATACATCTCTTTCCTCCCAAAAGTCTCTGGGCTTTTTATGCAAATTGGGCTTCTGCTTCAGCCATAAAAAGGTAAGGTAAATATTGTTAAACTACTTCAAAACAAAACAACAACAATAGAATACTCAAAGCACAGATTTTGTTACATCTTGATCCTTTCAACAATGAATGCTTTCTAGCCTCATCTTTGCCTATGTAAGAGGGTTTGTCAGTTGACACTTGGCAGGACAAAGATCAGCTTCACAAGGCAAGAGCCTATATAAGTGACCACTTATTATACGGAAGCGAGAGGTGAATTGTTTCCAAGATGGGCATATAGAGTGAGGGGAAGGCAAAGGAGAAACGCGTCAGAAAAGTGAGGCTGTAACAAGAACCCCCCATCCCCTGACATTTTATTATGAAAATTCTTAAGCATGCAGAGAAGTTGAAAGAATTTTTCAGTGAACACTCAACCCACTGCTTAGGTTCTACTATTATCATTGTATGACACTTAATTCATCAAAACTATCCCCATCTGTCAATTAGCTTTACTGATTAACGGCTTTACTGCTAATTTTATTCATACCATAAAATTCACCCATTGTAAGTATACAGTTCAATGATTTTTAGTAAGTTTGTACCTTTATGCAACTATCACCACAATCAAGTTGTAGAATACTTATTAATACTTCCATCACTCCCAAAGACTCCCTTCATGCCCGTATGCTGTCAATTACTACTCCTACTCCAGGCTCAGGGCAACCACTGACCTGCCTTCAGCCTCTATGTATTTAACTTTTCTGGAAATTTCATGTAAATGGAATATGTAATACAGCGGTCCCCAACCTTTTTGGCACCAGGGACTGGTTTTGTGGAAGAGACTTTTTCCACAGACCAGGGTGGGGATGGTTTCGGGATGATTCAAGCACGTTACACTTACTGTGTACTCTATTATTACATTGTAATATATAAGAATTCTATAGTTCACCATAATGTAGAATCAGAGGGAGCTCTGAGCTTGTTTTCCTGTAATTAGACAGTTTCATATGGGGGTGATGGGAGACAGTGACAGTGTTAGATCAACAGGGCATTAGATTCTTATAAGCATGCAACCTAGATCCCTTGCATGTACAGTTCACAATAGGGTTCGTGCTCCCATGAGAATCTAATGCCCTACCGACCTAACCAGCAGGCAGAGCTCAGGTGGCAATGTGAGCCATGGGGAGTGGCTGTAAATATGGATGAAGCTTCACTCACCTGCCGGCCCCTCACCTCCTGCTGTGTAGCCAGGTTCCTAACAGGTCACGGACCAGTAAGGGACCTCCGATATAATATATAATCTTGTGTGTCTGTCTGCTTTCACTTGGCATAACGTGTTTTTGTGGTCCATTCTTGTCATTGCATGTAACAATAGTTTGTTTCTTCTAGTTGGTTGCTGAGTTCTATTCCACTGTATGGCTGTACCACAGTTTGTTTATCCATTTACCAGTAAATGGGCATTTGGATTGTTTCCAGTTTGGGGCTAGTAGGAATTATGCCACCATGAACCTTCCTGTAAAAGTTTTTGTGTGGACATACGTTTTCTTTGCAAGATTTTAAAGGCTAAGTAGGAGCTGACCAGGTTTGTTAAAACCAGAGGTAAGCATTCCTGGTGGGATGCATGTGCAAAGACTCAGAAAATTAAATCCCTTTGTGTGTGCGGGGGATGACAGGAGTTCAGTGTCACAGAGGAGTGGGATAAAGAGGTAGCAGGGGCTGGACCACAAAGCCTGGGGCACCATGCTCAGGGGAGGCAGGTGTGGATTATATCTTAAAGGCTCTAAGGAACCTTGAGGAGTTTTATTGGAACCAACACGGTCAGAAGTGCTCTGTAGAAAGATCATTGAGTTGTAGCTTAGAGAATAGGTGAGTTAGAAAAGTATTGTAATTGTTGGGTGAGAGACACAAGGTTCTAAACCTGGTCCTGGGATGGGGGCGTGGGGGTTGGTGGGTGGATTAGATGGATTGAGACTGTGTGTATGTGTGTGTCATCAGGGAGGGGAAGACATGGGGTGTCGTGGGGGCAGCTGAGTGATCCAGCCTTTCTCAGTTCCATGAACACCCCTTCTCCAGCAAGGAGGCATCCCCAGCTCTCTTCTCACCAACCTGTGTGTGGCTCTCAAGGTTAGCACCATGGGGGTCAGTGCTGTTTAAATGTTGATTACAGAGATGGTGGGAGCTGCTCAGATTTCTAATTAAGATTAAAGAATGTACCCGGCTTATAAATGGTTCTAGGAATGTATAATTTGATTAGCCTGTTTTCTCCGGGCGCTTTAATTTCTGGATCAGTGAACGTGGCCTCTGACTGCGGTAGGGCTGCTTACCTACTGCACGCAAAGTTTGGGGCCTTACAGGACATTGGGAGCTGGGTGAAGAAGGGCAGATGGTAGGGCAAGACGAAGAGAGTGAGCTCTGGGGAAATAGGCCAGGCCAGAGTGGTACTTCCCTTTCTTCTCCTCTTTTTTCCCCACTTATAGAGAAGAATGAAGGATGTGCAACTTCAGATCAAAAAGGACCCAAAATATTTACTATAAAATAAATGTGCTCACCTGGACCTCACTT
This sequence comes from Piliocolobus tephrosceles, assembly GCF_002776525.5. Lineage (NCBI taxonomy): Eukaryota > Metazoa > Chordata > Mammalia > Primates > Cercopithecidae > Piliocolobus > Piliocolobus tephrosceles. The sequence continues at coordinate 106,280,059 of NC_045446.1, read as the reverse complement.
ACATTCATTTACTGCTACCCAAAGGCACAGAGACCAGGTCCTCCCACTCCTACATCCAGTCTTCCTTCTTCCCCCTTTCTCATTTTGAGTGCAGCCTGCCAACGTTCCCTGCAGGACCCAGCCTGTACGGCAGAGGTCATTTTAGGGATCATTACTGGCATTCACAGGATGCTCCACTGTCAATCATAATTGCCATGACAACTCTAGGGACCATTCAGCAGCTGCCCCTTTCCATTGGACCCTGGGCACTGCCAGTGAGGGGCCCGGTTGACAGCAAGCTCTGGTTGCCACGGGAAGTCATCTCTGCCCTGTGGGAAGCCTCCCAGGTGTCAGGGCAGTCACCTGCCACCCTCCTCACATCCCTTGTCCTCCTGCCCCAGGCCATATTATGACTTTTGTGGCCCCTTAGGCACTTTGGCTTTCATGGGTTCCTTTCTCCATTAAAAAAAAATCTCACTATGACTGCATTAGTAGACAGATGAGTAAGTTAATATTGTATATTAAAACACTTTATTCTCTCTGAAAGCTCACTTATTTTCTTCTCATATTAAAAGAAATCAAAACATTTCCATAGGCTCCTAAAAGTGTTGTGGGCCCTTGGCCCTGAGCCTCCTGCAACTAGTGGATAAGGGGGTCTTGTGTACCCCAAAGCTCCTGACAGGCAGCACTCCTGTCTGCCCACTGGCCCAGTGACAGGTGGCACATCCTCTGGGGCTGGCAAGCCATGTGTGGCCCCTCCCTGCAGAAGTCCTCAGAGGAAGGCTGTCCGAGTTCTGCCCTCGGGCTGGATCTGCGGAAGAACAGGGTGATTGCAGCACCACACGGAGTGGGCCATCAGCTTCCTAGCCTCTCTTCACCCACGCTCTGAGACCAAGGCACTCCTGTAGAGAGGACCAAACGTTCCCCCTCCACCAGGCCTGCCAGATGGCCCTGCTTCCCTGGGCTCCGCCTGCACTTTTACCTGGCTGACTGCTGAGAGTTTCTGTTCAGTGCTCAGCTCTTGGTGGGCAGGGGTTCTCAAGGAGGGATTGGAGGAATGCCCTTTATCCAGACTGCCTGAGGAGTGGGAGTGTGTGTAGGTGTGTGTGTGTGAAGAGTGTGTTTAAAGCAGATTCCAGGGGCTCTAACCCAGGCTGTTATATCAGAATCTCTGACTGGGTCAGAAATCTGCCCTTTAAAGGGCTGCCCCAGTGATTTCTTGCCCTCTTGGGCTCGTGAAAGGTTGAGAAGCCTGGTGTCGGCAAAGGGCATGAACTCAGCTTCCTGGCCTCTGCTTCCTTCTCGGGGACCTCCACTACTTGCTTCTCCAGTTCACCTTTGCCCGGAGTTCAGCACACATGATTCAACACCATATTAGGAATTACAAGGGTGAAAGGGGTTGGTGGGGTCCAACCCCCTGCTTTGTGGAGCTTATAAACTCTTTTCCCAGGAGGTGGGGAGTACCCTCCCCCAACTCCACTCTGCCTCATTCAAGAGGCTGGTCTTTGCATGCCTCTGAGGACGATGTCTGGACACGCAGCTCTGCCCACCAGCTTCTGAAGACAACAGGAAATGTCCCTGGTTATGCGTGTTGTTGGATAAATGCCCAATTTCAGGAAAGCGGTGGTGAGCAACAGAGTATGGGAGGATTACATGTGTGTAAAGAACTACAGCTGCAGCCTCTCTGAGAAAAGTGGGCTTGGAGACATCGCAAGGAGTCTGGAAATAGCAAACCTGAGCTCTGGCCCTAGTCCTGCTAACATCTCTGAGCCTCAGTTGCTCATTAGGACCTAATCGGATGATGCATATAAATGCACTTTGTAGATTGTCAATTCCACATCATTCATGGTTGTTTTTCACTGGGATGTGTTCCAAGTATTGCAGGAGTTATTCGAAGGGTACGTGCCCTCCAGCGCTGAGGGAGGAGCTGGATACCAATTGGGCTCTGCTTCCCATGGCAGTAGTGTGGGGGCCCCTCTGGGTCTGGGTTGTGTATTCATCATGCCTAATAAAGGCGGGAGAAAGGAATACTGTCTTGGTTTTACAAATTCTAGGGCAGTCTTACTCTGAGGGCAAGGCCAAGATCTGCCAGAAGTACAGCCTGGCACAGCCACAACAAACTCTGACCTTGGGTGTCTGTCTCCACAGTCCTTCAGCCTTGGTCCCGGGCCTTACAAGAGACCTGGACTGGGCAACAGGGTCTTCGGTGGATGGAGGCTGACTGGGGCAAACCCTGATAAATTTAGGAGGACACAGTGCTTAGGGAAGTCCACGCCCCGGAAGATTGGCCGGAGTCCCTGCGTGGACTCCACTCCTTCCCCAACACCTAGGAGCCCTCCTGAGTGAGGCCTTCCGGGATGTCTCCTCTCCCTTACCTGGAGGGAAACGGATACACCTGCAGTTAGTTGTGTCTCGTGCCCAGCTGCTCTCCCTACCCCTTTCTGCCCTGGTGTCCCAGTTTTTGGAGGGCCTGGGAAAGGGATCTGAGTCAGCAGGGGTGGGCGGTGTGGTCTGGCTGCGGTCCCGGTGCTCTGCCCGGCCGCCGGCTGGCGAGGGGACACTAGTGGCTCCCCGCACCGCTCGGGAAGCGTGTTGGGACGGGGCTAATGATAATTAACACTTGGGGCGCGTTTTGTCTTCCAAGTGCTTTACAAACACGACCTAATTAGCCTGCGGGGAGGAGCGGCGCCACAGAAACGCTGTCTTTATTATTCAATTTCGTACCGTGTGGAGCGGGGCGGCCAGGCGCATGAGTGCTGGCGGGGAGGAGGCGCTTGAGGAAGGCTCCGCAGGGTTGAGACTCGCATTGCAGTGCGGCCCATTCTTACGCATCCCATTAAATCTTTGCTGCACAGGAGAATCGCTTGAACCCGGGAGGCGGAGGTTGCAGTGAGCCGAAATCGCGCCACTGCACTCCAGCCTGGGCGACAGAGCAAGACTCCATCTCAAAAAATTAATTAATTAATTAATTAATTAAATTAAAAATCTTTGCCGCAATCTAGAGAGATGGGTAGGCCCTGGTGCTCAGAGACATTAACTGACATGTCCAAGACCACACAGCCGATACGGGGGTGCGGCTACTCCAATCCGGGCCCCGGACCGCAAAGTACCAGGTCTTGGTCACTTTTCCGGGGGTTTCGCGGGCCCTACGCGGGGAGGCTCGGGGCAGACGCCCGGTTCGTGGCCTTCGGGCGCAGGGACGAAGGTGGGCGGAGGCGGCGGCGACGGCTGGTGGTGGAGAGGCGCGCTCCCGGGCGGGCGGAAACTGTTGCCAGCGCAAAGCTCCCCTCTACACCTGAGCGGGGGGACAGATGTGCATCAATATTTATTCGGAACTCCCAGGAAACCTGGATGAAGTGTAATTATCTCAGCTCAATCAGCTCGGATTAGCATAACATCAAGTCACCCATCAGACGGAGGGTTTGATTTCGGGGATCAAAGCGACGGCTGTAGCCGCTGATTAATCGGGGAGAAGGGAGCGGCGAGAAGAAAGCGGCGCCGGCTCCGCGAGCCACAGCTGCAACGCTTTGAAGCGCCGGTGGTGCCAAGTTAGCTTCCCAGCCGCCCCCGCCGCTCCCCGGACCCGCTGCGCCCGCCGGGTCCGCGGGTTTTAGCGCCCCTCCCCGGGCTGCGAGTCGCCGGCTCTAAAATAAACCGTGCCCTCTGCCCACCCAAGGCTGTGTTGGGGGACTGTTTTTCCCCGGTCTAGGATCTGCTGCGAGGTGGAGGGGCGCTGCGGTGCTTGCCCGGCCTGGGGAGCTGGGCTGGACGCTCACGAGAAAGGACGCTCCTTGGAGGTGTGCATTGAAGGCTGTCTGAGGCTGGAGTGGAGGAGTGAAATGATCGAGCGCAAGGCCTTCCCCAGGCTGGTCTCAGCTGGCCTTTCCTGCCTCACCTGCCCCATCCCTTTACACCACACCCAAATGACTTATTTTTTTTAACTCGTCAGGCTTTCTTTGTTCTGTACCTTTGTACAATCTGTTTCCCCAACTGGGATGCACTTCTGTCTCCTTCTGTTCCCAACCCACTCTGACATCCATAGTAATCAACCCAAGCGGCATTTTACCCTGGTGAAGCCCGACCTCATGCTTCCAGTGGTTGGTGGTTTCCCAGGACTAGGGGAGCTGGAGGAGCCTTTGCTTTGGTGGGATGGATGGCATGGTGCTGTTGTGATTTGAATAATAGTCCTTTCTTCCCCTGTAGACTTTGCACTGCAGGCTGGGAGGGGCCCAGGGTTCCCGGAACCCTGGTTGGGCCCTGGAGAAAAGCACTTTCTGGGGTTTAGGGGTGGTGAGGAAGGACAGCTGGTTAAGTTTGCATTGTAATCAGTGTGGCTGTCCCGCTGACTTCCAGCTCTCCTTCCTAATTTGTGCTGGCTTCCCCCATCCTCTGGGCCGAGGGCAGGAACCCTGCCTTGCTTATGTTTGAGTCACCTTGGATACTGTCCTTGGCACAGGTGCATGTGGATTCCAACTCTTGGCCTCTGCTAACTCTGTTCACCAGGCTAAGGCACTGGACCTCCCAGGAACTCAGGCTGCTGCTTTGCAAAGGTCTTTGTGGCTGCTCAGTTAAGCTGCTCCCAGGGGAGAGTGCCCCATCAGTGTCAGAGCATCTAGAACCTTAGTGTAAAAGGGAAGTTCACAGACCCCTTCCTCATCCACCTGAAAACCCATCTCCATCCTCTGCTTAAGGGGCTGCAGCTAGCCCACTTGAGAGAGCTTACCCAGCATGGTGGGCACAGGAGGACTGTGAAGGCCCCACATGGCCACTCTCCAAGGCTTTCTCTGACTGATGGGATGAAGGCACCAGAGTCCCCTTGCCAGCCCTTCCCATCCTCCTGTCTCACTCAGGAAACCAGACAATTGAATGTCCACACAGACGTGTAAATGAGACAGTAACAGCAATTCACAATGCCCCTGCCCAAGAACTTGACCTGGCCAAAATATAAACAAAAATAAATTTGAATTTCAAAGCTTCTGCTTTGCAGATGATTTTCTCAATTTCACATCTCAAATTTTCTGTAAATTACTATAAAAATGTCTACCCCTAAAACTTCAGTGATCTTTATCACAGCCCCTTGAGGTACCATAAAATCACTACATACATGTGTATAGCACGTGACTATTACAGAGCCTCTCCCAGCCATTGTCTTGTCTGATCCTCCTAGCAACCTTTGAGAGCTAGAGTGATGTGCCCAAGTCCAGAGAGCCAGGTGAAACCAGGAGAGAATGGGTCTTCTGGTGGCTCAGGCTGGGATTCTTTCCATGATGCTGTGGAGCTGAGTAGTTTTTGTTTTACAGAAGATTGAACAAGGCCCCAAGAGGTGAAGAGACTCATCCAGGGTCTCAGACAAGTCACTGCCCATTTGAGCATAGGATGGTGTTCTGCCAGTTCCTTCTCTCCTCCATGCCATGGCATTGCCTTACGGGGCAAGGGGGCAGGATCTCAAAGCTGATGCTTTCGTATCCATTGCTATTCTTCTTTGGAATGTAATCTCCTTGAGATCAAGGACCATTTCTATTTTGTTCCTTACCGTGTCCCAGAATCAAAGCTGAATGCCTGGTACACACTAGGTTCTCAATAAATAGATGTAGAGTAAGTGTAAGAAGGAGGTAATGAAAGATGAAGGAAAGAAGAAATGGAGGGAGGGAGGAAGGGAGGGAAGATTAAAGGATTACCAGCCCTGGCGGGGGGCTGTGTCTTGAGAATGGGTGGGCATGTGCCCAGTATACTGGCAGAAAGATGATTTATCTCCATTCCAAATCTCAGATCTGCAACATCGTGGGTTTTTCTCTCCCCTTTAATTAAGAACTAAATATAGATCTTAATTAAGACACTGATGAATTTAATTTAGAGTGGCATTAGGGCCCTAACTTGCAGAGCTCAGTGCCATGTTTGTATAATGTGGGATATAAGCTAAATGAGTGCTTGCTTGGTACCACCATAAATAATTCCCTGGCAAATCCCTTTTGAAGCATGGCTAAGGCGAGCCCGCTCTTGTCCAGAGGATGTTCTTGGATTCCCACTGCCTAGCCCCTTTTCATGTGTCCATATCACAAGAGGTACTGTCTTGCCCCACATGCTCTGACTGATCTAGAACCTCCTTCTCCCATCATAGCTGCTTTGCTCAGCTCTGCATCTTTGTTCACACTGGTTCCTCCCTTGGGAAGTCCTTTTTCTGCACTTCTCATTCCAAGCCTGTCAGGAGAACCTTTTCCCTCTCTTTCAGTTTCACCCCAAGTGCTTGGGTTTGGTGAGACCTTCTCTTCTCTCTCCCTGTCTCCTGATCTCTAAGCATGCAAGGTGTGAGCCCTAAATTGCCCCAGTTGTGTGGTTTCTGGCACTCTCTCTGCCACATGCTGATAGTATTTATACCTGTCTTTTCTCCTGGGCACTAATCAGGGACTGAGTGCCAAGCACAGGGCCTGAACAGAGTAGGTGATCAGGAAGAGGCTGTCACTTTGGCTTCCATCCATGGAGCTCAAGGAGCCAAACTTCTCATTTCAGTTCACTTCAAAAAATGTGTGTTGAGCACCTATTGTATGCCAGACACTGTGGTAGAGCCTGGGAGACCCTTACAATTTATGCAGCACGTCAGGGGCTGAATGAAGACACGTGGCAAGGACAGGCAGGCCGTCTAATCATGCCGTGAGGAGGGGCAGAGGATGGTGTGGGCCTATTTCATCCATTGCCCACTCTCCCATCTGATGCCAAGACAGCAAGCACAGCATGGTGGTTAAAAGCTGGTGCTCTAGAGTCTGGCAGTCTGGGGCTAGCCATGGTTATTCGGGAAAGAGGGTGGTTATGAGGCTAAATGAGATTTTGCCCTCAGTGCAGTACCTGACAGTGCTCAGTAAACAGTAGTGATGTTGATGATGGCATCCTATTGGAGACTGGGCAACTTTCCATCAAATGGGGGAGCAGGCTGTGTCATTCATGCTTTGCACAAAACTGGGGTCCAGAGAGTGCTTGGCCTCTCCAGGAGCTCCATGCTTTTCATCCACATTGTCTCTGGCTCTGGGCCCTTCCTCCACCCTCTGTGCTTCTCACTTGTGAAAAGGTGAGTGATTTCATCCTTCCCTTTGTCATCTCAGGTGACTCAGCCCCCTGGCACCTCCTCCTCTCTTTCCTAATCTTGCACTGGTGCAATTTCATCACAAGTGTCTCCAGAGTGGGGACTCTTTCTCAAGCACCTCCCTCTGCCCTCTGCAGTGCCGGCATAGAGCTCTTTCATGTGGCAAATGGTAACTCTCTGTGCTTTCTGTCTAGGAGGCTCTAGACCAGAGTGTTTCAACCTCAGCACTGTTAACTTCTGGGGCTGGATAATTCTTTGCTGGGGAGCGCTCTGAGCACTGTAGGATGCTTAGCAGCTTCCCTGGCCTCTATGCACTAGATGCCAGTAGCACCCACCCCTAGTTGTGAAATCTGGGCATTTACCTCACCTCCTTAGCCTCAGTTTCTCACTTTCAATATGTTGATGATCATAACTCTAAGGGTTACTGTCAAGTTCTTAACACAGTGCTTGACACGTGGCAAATATTCAATAAGTATTAGCAAATATTCTTTTGTAGATGCACGTTCAAACTCAACAAACATTTTTGCCTGCTTGCTATGTACTGTTAATAATTACTGAATACTCACTATGTGCCAGGCACCGTTTCAAAGTATTGACTCATTTATTTGACCCTAATAGGAATCCATGTGGTAAATACTATTCTTGTTATCCAGATGAGGAACAGAAGCACAGAGGGTTAAAACATTTGCTGAACACATTCAAAAGCTAGCAGAAGGCAAGAAATAACTAAGATCAGAGCAGAACTGAAGGAGATAGAGACACAAAAAACCCTCCAAAAAATCAATGAATCCAGGAGTTGGTTTTTTGAAAAGATCAACAAAATTGACAGACCGCTAGCAAG
>NC_045446.1:106214745-106267164 GCF_002776525.5 Piliocolobus tephrosceles | reverse complement strand
TTTTTTTTTTTTTTTTTTTTTTTTAGAACTATGCTGTCCAGTTTGGTAGCTACCAGCTACATGTGGCTATTTAATTGGAAATTCACTAAAATTAAAAAATTCAGTTCCTTAGTCACACTAGCCACTCTTTAGGTTCTCAACAGCCCTGTGTTCTTAGTGGCTAGGTATTGGACAGAGCAGATATAGGACATTGCCCTCATCACAGCGTTCTACTGGACAGCTCTGTTCTGCAGGCTGTGGGAAATGAATTTCCTTCTCCCGAGAGTGTTTTGATGTCCCTTTAGATAATTGGTGTCAGCCAGTCAACGTCGTGCCCAGAGTTGTATAGCCACCAGAGTGTTCTGTTCATTTAACATTTATTAAGTCACAACTATGTGTCTGGAACAGTATTTGGGACTGAAGAAATAAAGATAGATAAATGTGGTCCCTGCTCATAAGTGTAGTTTACAATAGCATTAGGGCATTAACTCGCAGAGCTCAGCCTGCGTTTGTGTCATGTGGCCTGGGGGCTAAGTGAATGTGATAGGTGCTAAATTTGTGCCAGAGCACAGATGTCATGGTAGCCAGGGCAGGGGGCAATTAATTCCGAGTTGGGCCAGGGGTTTCCTGAGGAAGGACCTGGGAGCGCTGCCTTGAAGGAGGCTTCCTTGTATGGCAATCCTTGGGCCGTCAAATATTGGGCAACATCTTTGTGGTCCTAGAGATACTCTAACTCTCACTGCCTGGAATTTCTGCTGTAGAAATTGCAGGAAAGAGAGTTGAGATATTAGAGCAGGTCATCCTTTTTGAAAGGAGAGCAATTGGTAAAGAAGTTACATCCCAGGTGAACCGAGGGATGAGCCCAGTGAGTGCGGCAGGAAGCCCCGAGACAGGAAATATCAGGGTATCACCTCTGCTTATACCTCTGGAGACTCCGGCATCCTTCTTTCCTAATCCCAGTCTAAGCCCTTCCTCCCCACTCCCTGCAGCTCTCCAGACCCACTCCCTATCGTGTCAGCTGACCCTGCCCAATTGCCCATCTTCCTGCTCCAATTCAACACTCCCCTAGCTCAGAAATTGCTTGGCGATATTGGGAACAATGAGGCCTGACTCTGTTAGTTCAGAGCAAAATGGCTTTTTTTTTTTAAAAAAAGGGCATTGCATTCCTCATGATGTATGGACAAGTCAGGAGAGCAGAGAAGGGCCAGGGTGGGAGGGGAAGGTGAAGAGTTGGACTCCAGGGTGGCTGGAGCCTTGTCAGGCAGGGAAGGTGGCTGGTTCCACTGACGCTTGGACTCTTGGTCCCACAGAGCCGGGCCCCGGCTGAAATGGGCTAGAGAAAAAGCCCTGGGTGTTTATTGGCTGGGAGGGGTTAAGTCATCAGGACTGCCAATGAGCTAGGGGCTGTGGAGAGCTTATTCTTCCTAGGGAGGCAAGAAAGGTGTGGAATTTAGCTTCTGTCTTGTCCTATTGGACAAGAGTGAGGCGGTGAGATGGGCCGGAGTGAGAAGGTTTCCCTGGGAGCCACATTCGGGCCCAGAAACTGCAAGTGATTTGCCTAGGATCATACAGCACATCAGTGAGTGGCTCTGTTACTAGAACCCAGGAGTGTGTGTGTGTGGACGGTGTGAATGGTTCGCTCGTTTTTATTGCTGAGTGGTAGTCCACGCTATACCTGTAACACAATTTAGTTTAACCATTCACTGGTTGGAGGGCATTTGGATTGTTTCTAAGTTTTGGCTATAAATGTTTGTTTGTTTTAATTAACAGACTTCATTATCATTTGAAACAGAGTCTCACTGTCTCGCTCAGGCTGGAGTGCAGTGGTGTGATCTTGGCTCACTGCAGCCTCCACCTCCTGGGTTCAAGCTATTCTCGTGCCTCAGCCTCCTGAGTAGCGGGGATTACAGGCATGTACCACAGTGCCTGGCAAATTTTTGTATTTTTAGTAGAGACAGGGTTTCACCATGTTGGCCAGGCTGGCCTTGAACTCCTGACCTTAAGTGATCCAGCTGCCTCAGCCTCCCAAAGTACTGGGATTATGGGTGTGAGTCACTGCGCCCGGCCAACAGACTTTTTTTTTTTTTTTTTTTTTAAAGAGCAGTTTTAGGTTTATAGTGCAGCTGAGTGAAAAGGACAGAGTTCCCATATGACCCCCCTCCTGTCCTGCTCACAAGGCACAATCATTTTACTGCCCTGAACATCCCCTGTGCTCCATCCCTCCCGCCAGAACCCCTGACAACCACAGATCTTTTTACTATTTCTACAGTTTTGCCAGAGCTTGTTTGTGTCTCTTTAGAATTTTCTGAGGGTTCCCTCTTGGATCTCTAGGCCCAACCATGCCTTACTACAGAGACTACTTGGAACGCAGGCCCCATGGGGAGTTCGTTGCAGGGGTGTGTGAGCAGCCTGCAGACGAACTCGAATTGCTTTCTTTCTAGGACGAACTCGAGTTGCTGGAATAGGCTGATTCAGCCCCATTCCACTGGTTGAGCTGTGGCCTCAAGAGGGCTCGGTGCTCCAGGCCCTGTTTGGGGGTGGAGGAGAGCAGAGGAGAGGAAGAGTGGCCCTGTCAACTGAGAGCTCAGCTCTGGGGTCCTTTTCCAACCCCGAGGCCCTGGGAGACCCCAAGCACTCAGCTCCTTTACAACCCAGCTCCGAAGCCAGCTGCCTGGTCTTCTCCCTCCCGATGCCTCTGGCTCAGCCTGGGGCTGCCTCCTGGCCTGCAGGCTCCCCTCTGAGTCCCACTTTTATGTCTAAGCAGACAGGAAAATAAGCAATTGGTTTTTGGATATTACATAAGCTGGCGAGAGAAACTTTAGTAAGGAAAAAAGCGGAGGGAAGGGTCTGAAGCTCTTAAATGGAAAACTACAAAAAGCCCACCATTTCCAACTCAAATGGAGACAGCTGCAAATCTGCTATGATCAGAGAGATAGTGCAGGTGACCCCAGGCCTTTGGGAGAACACTGGCCCAGCCAGCCAGGGCTCTGCCATATGTCCCACTGGAGGGCTGAGACCAGGCAGGATTCTTCTCCTTCCCTCCCACCCCGGCTTCTGCGGACATTCTCTTTGTTCGCAGACTTTTCTGCACCTCCACATTCACACTTTCATGTGACTTTCAAACAACCTTGGAGGCAGGGCAGGCTGGGACTTCAGACCGTCAGGGAGCACACAGGATGTAGAGTGGGAGGGACTGCAGAGGGGAAAGTCAGCTACCTTCTTTTGCAGATAAAGGAACTTGGGAAGAAACGTGCTGTTTACGCAGAACAGGGGCCGCAGCTCAGTTTCACAGTGCCCAGGGCAGTGCCCCTTCCGGGCTCAGGGAGATGATTATGCATAGTGTTTTGCAGGGCGTCCGGGTGAGGAAACTGGCATTTGGAAAAGGGGCTCTCCCTTGCCCAGGCCTTTGGACTCCTGGTTTGGCATTCTTGACTGTTCCATGTTTTCTTTCTACCCATCTATCCCATTTCAGGTTGAGTAGACTGTCCAGATGAGGCCATTGGTGTGTGTGTGTTTGTGTGTGTGTGCGTGTGTGTATGTGGTGTTTTTAGGGTGGGGAAGGATGGGTTGTGGGCATGAATGACAGGGAGGAATAACTGACTTGGCAGGAGGAGGTGGAAGGTTAGGAAGGGCCTCATGGATCCTGCCATATGCTTGATCATGTGCCAGCTGCCCAGGCTTAGAAAATTCTCATTCAGAACATATGGCCCTGAGCAGCCACACAGATGCTGGTGTAGCCTCTGTCCTTCCTTTTCTTAGCCCCCTTCAGCTCTAGAGTCCAAGGAATGCTGGCAGACAGGCCCATGAGTCCTCATCTCCCCACAAACCTGGTATCCTATGAACAGGAGCCCCAGAGGGCTGAGAAAGGAGGATAGGTGACCCTATTTCTATGACCCATTGCTGACCTGCTTTGAGGTCCGTGGTGGGGTTGGGACTTGAAGCTAGCAACTAAGAGGCACTCCCCTTCCCACTGACCACAGAGAGGGGACATCTGTCCTGTATCTGATGGCACTGTACTTTTCCCTGTGACTAATTCCTGACCCAGTCTCTTGGATTCTCTTTAAGAAAATATTGGGGCTCCCCCCGAGCGCCGCTCCGGCTGCATCGCGCTCGCTCCAAGTTTTGGGCTCCTGCTAAGCTAGCGCCGCCGTCATCTCCCTTCAGTCGCCATCATGATTATCTACCGGGACCTCATCAGCCACGATGAGATGTTCTCCGACATCTACAAGATCCGGGAGATCGCGGACGGGCTGTGCCTGGAGGTGGAGGGGAAGATGGTCAGTAGGACAGAAGGTAACATTGATGACTCGCTCATTGGTGGAAATGCCTCCGCTGAAGGCCCAGAGGGCGAAGGTACCGAAAGCACAGTAATCACTGGTGTCGATATTGTCATGAACCATCACCTGCAGGAAACAAGTTTCACAAAAGAAGCCTACAAGAAGTACATCAAAGATTACATGAAATCAATCAAAGGCAAGCTTGAAGAACAGAGACCAGAAAGAGTAAAACCTTTTATGACAGGGGATGCAGAACAAATCAAGCACATCCTTGCTAATTTCAAAAACTACCAGTTCTTTATTGATGAAAACATGAATCCAGATGGCATGGTTGCTCTATTGGACTACCGTGAGGATGGTGTCACCCCATATATGATTTTCTTTAAGGATGGTTTAGAAATGGAAAAATGTTAACAAATTTGGCAATTACTTTGGATCTATCACCTGTCATCATAACTGGCTTCTGCTTGTCATCCACACAACACCAGGACTTAAGACAAATGGGACTGATGTCATCTTGAGCTCTTCATTTATTTTGACTGTGATTTATTTGGAGTGGAGGCATTGTTTTTAAGAAAAACATGTCATGTAGGTTGTCTAAAAATAAAATGCATTTAAAGTCAAAAAAAAAAGAAAATATTGGGAAATGTGAGAAAGCAGGAAAGGCTTAGGGTTATGGACAGGATGTTTGTATCCCTCAAAATTCATGTGTTGATGCCCTTAGCCCCCCACCCCTGCACCCCCAATGTAAAGGTATTTGATGATGGGGCCTTTGGGAGGTAATTAGGTTTAGATGGGGTCATGAGGGTGGGGCCCCCATGATAGGATTAGTGTCCTTACAAGAAGAGGAGAGATCCGAGCTCTCTCTTTCTCCACTATTTAAAGATATAGTGAGAAAGTGGCCATCTGTAAACCAAGAAGAGGGCTCTTACCAAGAACTGAATCTTTTGACACCTGGAGTGTGAAGTTCTCAGTCTCTAGAACTGTGAGGAATAAATGTTGGTTGTTGACACTATCCAGTCTATGGTATTTTGTCATAGCATCCTGAGCTGACTGAGACACTTGGTGAACTCCTTTTGCTGGATTGTGGAGATATAGGATAGTACTTGTCCCAGTTGTTTACACTCATAAAGGGGTGTACGCAAGTGCATAGGAATGCCATGTGAAAAGAAGGAGAACACCCTAAAGAAGGTACCAAGAGGAGCATGGGTTTGGGGTGAGAGCAACCTTCTCTCAGCATGGACTTGAGTGGGGGCAGTTTGTGTCTCAGTCCAATCTCAAACTATGGGTAAGAAATTTATAACTGGCAGTGGCAAGAAAGACTGCTCCAGGTGGCAAGAATGGCATGAGGAAGGCCACCAGACAAGAAATGGTGTTATATCTGGGAACTGGGTGAGGTATCAGTGTATTTGATGCGTGGAGTGTAGGCAGAAGAGGGATGCTAGAGAAACCTTGGGCAGAGCTTGTGCCATGTCATGGAGGACCTGGAATTCCAAGTTTGGGTTTTGCTGAATTATCAGTGAGGAGCTGCAGATGGATTTTGAGCTGGAGATGGCATGATGAGAGCGTTGCTTGAGGACGATTATTGAGCAGAGTTGCACAGGATGGATTGGAGCGGCATCACAGGATGAATTGGAGCGGTATCGCGTGATGATGGTAGTCTGGGCAGAGGTGGGTGGCCATGAGAAGAGGTGCAGGCTGTGTGCTGGTGAATCTTAGGTAAGAAAAAGGCTCCGTACCATCAGCCTGGCTGGAGACATGACCAACAATGTATATGAAAAAATGGGAAAAAGGTATAAGAAAAGTATGTAATGAATTGCCAGATGGGATATGGTCAAGTGCCAAAATACATGTTTTGGGCTGATAGAAAAGGATGAATCAACAGTGACTGGAGAGAAGAAATGGGCCTCTTGGACCAGGTGGGACTTGAGCTGATTCTTGAACATGGGAGGATTTGAGAGTAAAAGGAGTATTGGTAAAGGAGAGAGCGAACAGCTCTGGCAGGGAACAGTGTGGCGGGAGTAAGGGTACGTGATTAGACCCTGAAGACGGGGACTGAGGCTAGACTAGGCTGAGCTAATCATATTATTCCTGGATACAGTGTGTTATTAAACTCGAGACTTCTGAGGCTTGAAGGTTGGGGTCGTTAGGAAGGCCCAGGTGAGGGTCTCCAACTCCTGCCCTCTGCAAAGCTCCAGATCTCTAGGCCCACCCAGCCAGGACCTCCACAAAGTCTTGAATAGGCTAGCCTCATCTCTTCTGGCCAGTCAGAAGCCAGAATTCTCACCTCAACCTCTATGCTAAGACCGGGCCTTTCTGTGGGAAGCACAGAAGAGAGCCAGGGAAGGAACGCAGCCCAGGAGGTAGGTTCTGAGAAAGCCTGGGCTGGAGGAGTCAATGAAAAAGTCACACTTTTGAGATCTTGTCTGATCCCCTCACCTGGTCCTAGGTCTCCTGGGTCCCCACAGGGGCCACCAGATTTCTATGAGGAAATCTATATTTTGAGATCCAAAGGTGCAGTTATCCCTGGCACCCTGCCTTCCCTCCACTCTGCCCTTGGTGGCTTCACCAGGAGACTTTTTTTTTTTTTTTTTTGAGATGGAGTCTTGCTCTGTCACCCAGGCTGGAGTGCAGTGGCGCGAGAGACTTCTTTAACACTCCCTTTGGTTGTTTCTGAAATGGGTCTTTGCAGAGGGGAGACAAAAACTCAGTTCATGGCTGCAGTCCTGTCCTCATTCTGAAGCGTTGGGTGCAGGGGCAGGAGAGATGATGGGGAGCCATCCCTGCTAGGGGCACATCTATCCTGCACCCTCCCCTGTCTGAGGCAGTAGGGAGCCCATGGTAGTTACCATTCCACTTGCCTGGGAGGCAGCCCAGGCTGGCCCCATCTCCTCATCCTGGACCAGGAATCTAACTCTAGACTGCTGGAGACATGTGTTGACGGCTCCAGTTTTGATCTTGTGGGAGGGTCAAAGCTGTGGGGAAATGTTCTAAGACAGGCAAAGGGATAAGGAGTATTTGGGTTCTGGTAATTTGACCCTATATCTCTCCTCTCCCTTAATCCTGGCATTTGTTCAGGTGACTGAAGGCTAAGTTTCTGGTCAGTTCCTCTTAGCAGGAGCACTTGAGTGATTAAAGAGGAACTTGCAGCCTGGGAGGGAAGAAGTGCAATGTCACAGCTCCATATGCATGTCCCATGATGGATGGCACCATTAGAGGGACCTGTGCCTCCCGACCCCCTGCCACACAGCCCTACACAAACAATGAGCGGGTTCCCGTGTTGACTTTCAAGTGGGCACATATCTGGGCACCATTTCAGGAGGGGTCTTTCTCCCTCTGCCTTTGCAAAGGCTTCTCTGCTGCCTTCAGTCCAAAGCTCATTCTTGGGTGACTCGCATGCTATTTACAGAATAGTCAGGTCTGGCCACTCACTGCTTGTAAAGAGCTGGCACTTGGACTTCAACATGCTGGGATGAAATCGCAGCTCCACTGCCACTTAGAAGCAGGGTGGGTTGAGGGGTGGAGGGGTGGCTCCCCAGGGTGGGGGCTCTGACCCCCACCCTGCTCTGTCTGTGGTGTATAGAGGGACATGCTCTGGCAGTGGGGTAATTCCCGTGGGCACAGTCTTGTGCGGGTTGGGCCCTGGAGCATACAGCATGGGGGCTCCCACAGACCCAGGACTGAGAGCCTCCTGTTGGCATCTTGGACACCAGCCCAGCGTTTCTGCATTCCTCACACAACCTGGGAGATGAAAGAACGAACAAACTGCCAACCCTCTGGCCCTAGGGCCTCTGAACTGAGGAAATGGTTGAATAATGAATGAGGCCAGAGCACTTCAGAGAGGTGGCCCTGGGGACTGAGTGGGCAGCGGGAGAGGCATGGACAGGTTGAGGGAGTGGCTGGCACGTGTAGAGATGCTGGGAGCCCGATGAGGTCGTGGCTGTGGCTTCCACTTCAGGTTAGGGCTGTTGACTTGCACGGAGGAACGTGGCTCACGGATTGTTTTGCAAACCCTCAGACTGTCACACATCTGACCTCCTGGTGCTGTTCCTATTGTACTTCATACCTTGATAGTTTGTGGGGCTGCATTTAGGCTGGATTCAGGGAGCCCCCCCCGCCCCAGGATGAGGGCTGCAGAACAGGAACCTTACTCCAGGGCATCTGGGTGGTGGTATGTACATGTGACTTCCAGCAGGTGTTGGACAAGGGCAGCTTGCATGGCAGTACCTAGAGGGAACTGAGGGTTCTCGGGACATCCCTGCCAGATACTTGCTTGCTTTTGGTGATGAGACACCCTATTCTCTTGAGGCTGCACTTTTCATCAAGCAGTTCAATATGAGGGTATTCAAACCTGTGACCTGGGAGTCCCTGTGCCTCTTGTTTTGTCTGTTGTTTTTATGCTTTCGGCATGGCCTAAAAGGGGCAGCATCTCCTACAACTCAGCAAGCAGGAATAAAGGAACATACCTGTGATGAGGGCTTGCTGTGAGTCCAGGAGTTTTCTTGTTGAATTTGTATGATAGTTCGCCTAAGTCCTGGTATCACCCCTTTTGAAGAGGAGTAGACTGAAGTACAGAGAGGCCATGTAACTTGACCTGAATCACACAGCTAACAATGGGTGAGCTGGATCCAGATTTATGTGGCTGAGCTAAGATTTGAATCCTGGTCCCTTTTCCTGCCAATCTGCAACTTGGGGAGGTTCTCAGCCTTCTACTGGGCATTTTGAGGGCCTTTCAGTCAGGTTCACTATTGGGGCAGCTTTTCAGGGCTTACCACTCCAGTCCTCCAGCTCTCTTAAGCCCTTCAGGGTACAAAGCAGGTACTACAGCATGTGCCGGACCAGGGAGACTGCCTGGTCCTGGATCTCCTTCACAGGAATTCCTTCTCCCCTTTCTTTGCAAAGGCTGGTTGGTGCATGGGGAGGTTCTGTATTTGTCAGCTTGTTCCCAACCACCTTATAGCCCTTGTGTCTGGTCCTATGCAGGGGCACTTTCCTGGGCTTTCTCTCTCTGCTAACAGCAAGCATGCCACCGTAGCAAGCGGGAGATCCTTTCCACCTCCTCTCAGCTCAAAGCATTGAAGACAACATCCCTGGACTCTGATTGGCCCAGGGCCCTCCTGTGCACATTCTTCTAGGTGGCAATCCACCCTGCCATATAAGCAGAGCTCTCCCAGGCCTGCCCTGGCTGGGTGTAATAAATACTGGCCAGATCAAGGCCCAGCCAGAGCCCCTTTGCATAGGGTCCATTGCCCCGCCTGCTCTGCCAGGCACCTGCATTCCTAACTTGAAGAGCCGGAGTCAGGAGCACCAATTCTGGCCCCAGAAAGATGGTTTGGAGAAAAGGTTTGCAGCTTTAGTGTCAGCTAGCCCGGATCAACGTGGGGCTGGGAAAGTCCTGGGAAATACTTCCGTGAATACACTGCATAGGAGCCTGGAGGTAGAGGGAGAATGGGGCAGGCAGGGGGTAGACCCCTCCTCAAAGGAGCTTTGCTGAAAGTTTGAGGCCACCCTAGCCGCACTCGGGGGTTTTCCAGAAGTGTAGTTCTCCCCTGTTGCCCAGTCAGGCCCCTCTTCAGGGCTCCTTCTCCAGGCTGGTCCCTTGGGCTTCTTGCCTCCATCAGTTCTGACATCCTGCCTCCCTCAGGCTGGGCTGGGCTCCAGGATGAACTGCACGGAGCAGAAACACCTCTGGGCAAGGCCATGTTAGAACAACTCTCTAAGCCTGGAGATTCCCTTCAACCCAAATGCACATGTCATTGCATCTCACAACAAATTTCACTGTCATTCATGTTTTATTAGTATAAGTGCCTTAAAAGCAGATCAGAGATTCAACTAATTTGCTCATTAGTAAAAGGAAATTAGCCATTTGAGATCTGTTCTAATAAAATTAGCTTGGTGACAGCGCTTTGTTGCTGTGTTTATTAGATTGCCATACTCCCTGCATTTTAAAGGCCAGAGCAGTCATCAGCAACTCTTCAGGGCATTCTCCTAGTTTCTTTCTTCCTCTTTTTTGTTCTTCCTCTCAGGCCTGTGGAGATTGTTTTTCCCTTTCAAGGCTAATTGGGAAGGCCTGACCCGAATCTGCTCTCTAGTCACACAATCCCAGGAGCCCCAGGAGTGCCTGTTCCCTCCCCTCCCCCTCTGCTCCCCCTTCCCAGCCTCTCCCTGCCCCAGCCCCAGCCCCATCCTTTTAGGTTTTCCATGTTGCTGGTGCTTTAAATGAAGCCAGCACCTCCTTGCCATCCATCATCTCCCAGGCCAGTGACAGACTCTCAGCAGCAGCCCTCCCCACTCCTCTGGGTCTCCTTGCCCCATGGAACCTTCTGGATTATCCTCCAGGTGAAGAGCATCCTCTGAATTCATGCTTTGGCTTCACCCAGTTGCTTGTTCCCATCCCCTGGAAGTGACCCGCTGTCAGTGTGGTCAGATTCCGCATTTGCCTTCACCTTGCACATGTGTGCTGGCTGTCTGGACCTTGAATGGCGTGGCCAGGAAGCTCATGAGGCATCCATCATGCAGCGAGCTGCCTGGGGTCCCGCCTGTGTCTGAGGCTGGGCAAGGAATGTGTGGTCATGGGAAGCTCCTAGTGAACCCAGGAGTTTATGATTAGCAGCATGTGCTGTCTATATCACTATGGAGATGATGGCTGGCACCTCTTGTGGAAGCATTTCATCCCACCTGATGTATCCTCTTCACACCTACCATGGGCATTTACTCTGTGCCAGGCACTGGGGGTGGCCACACTTTATTTGCCCTCCTCCGTGGAATCTTCTAGATGATATTAGAAACATGTTGTTCTCATTTTAAAGAGACAGGACTGACATTTACAAAGTTCCCCAAGGGTTACCCTGCTTGTAAGCTGCAGAGTAAGTTTTTTTGGGGGGGTGGGGAGGGACAGAGTCTCATTCTGTCACCCAGGCTGGAGTGCAGCCGCACGATCTCCACTCACTGCAGCCTCTGCCTCCTGGGTTCAAGGAATTCTCCCGCCTCAGCCTCCTGAATAGCTGGAATTATAGGTGCATGCCACCATGTCCAGCTAATTTTTGTATTTTTATTTTTAGTAGAGACAGGGGCTTTGCCATATCGGCCAGGCTGGTCTTGAACTCCTGACCTTAGGTGATCCACCCACCTTGGCCTCCCAAAGTGCTGGTATTAAAGGCGCGAGCCACTGCACCCAGCCTGCAGACTAAGAATTTGAACTCAGGCTATGTGTCTTCAAAGCCCCTGACTTTCACCACTACGCTACGAGGTGTGCCTGGATGAATGTCTGCTGCCTGCCCTCACTGGCGTGTGACATGGGAGCTTCCTGAACATGGGTCTCTGCCTCATCATCTCTGTATTCCTCACGGTGCCTGGCACCGACGTGGCATGTAGTGAGTGCTCAGAAACATCTACTGAGTGAAGGTAGCTTGGGGAGAGATGATCAGACAGCCCAAACGAATCTGGGGTTGGAGGCTTGTTGCAGGGCATCCAGGATGGTCCAGCAGAACCTGGGCGCTCTTCCTTCTCTCCCTTAGCTGTCAGCAGCCCCCTGCCCTAGCTCCAGCCCCTCTTTGCCCCTTCTAGATTCCTTCTATCCTGATACAAATCATTGGCTCAGACAACAGCGATGTGTTTATCCCACAGGATGTGACTCTGAATATTAGAATGTCAGAAGTGGCTGCCTTCGCAATAAGTTGCTGTCAGAGAGGAAATAAAGGGGGAGTTGCAGTTATTTAATTTGGAGCCTGCTGGCGACAGGCTGGGCCTGAGGATACACTGCTATTTCCCCAGCAGCTGGGGCACCTGCCCTGATTCTTATCCTCCCTCGGGCCTGGGCGGGGACTGGTCTCATCTGCCTCCAGCTCCTGAGTCCTAAGTAGGTTCCTGGCAAGATCTCCCCTCCCTCTAGGGCTCTGTCCCCTCCTCCGCGTCTGCAACCCTAACCTACCTCGGTGGCTTCAAGTCCTTCTCGGCCCTTCCAGTCCTCAGTGAGCCCTATGTTGTCACCCCTGCTCTCTGTCCTCCACCCCCCTGCCCAACCTCCTGTCTCCTGGCTCCCTGACGATATTTCCTCACTCATTTATCCCTACCACTCCTGTGAGGTTCTTAAAGAACAAGGAAGTGGGGCTCAGAAAGGCTGGGCATTTGGGTCTTCTGATTCCGTAGGATGAGCCTCTAAAGGAGGCCAGGAAGAAGGGTTCAGCTGTCCCTGAGTGCCTCCCATGGGCTGAACTCTGGGATAGCAAGATGAGTGAGATGCGCGGTTTGTGTCCTGAGTTGGGGTGGGGTGGGGAGCGTGCTCTTGCTCACAGCGGTGGGGTGGGATTGGGGCAGCCAAAGAAGGGATGGGCACTGGCCAGAGGAGGCTGTAGATGGGGCCTTCCTGAGTGGTAAATACTTGGGATCTGAATCTCCTTTCCTCTAACGGCAGGTGAGTCTCCTTTCTTTTGTTTTGTTTTATAGCAACATATTTGAACTTAATCTGAGGAATCTGTCTCCCTAGTGTTGCATAGCTGCTAATGTCTCTACTCAGTTTTTTAAAAATCTTTTTATTTTTATCCTGACTTCTTAAAATTTGTCTCTGTGTCTGATTAGCTTGGAGGTCATCCAGCAATTGGTCAGAGATGTGTGCAAATATATTGAGCCATCAATGTCCCATTCTCTGACTGGGGGAGCACCTTAAAAGTTCGGGCAGTTTTCTAGTCTTCCTTCCTTTTACTTCCCACCAGGCCATTTCAGGTCTTCCTGTGTGTCAGCCTTCCAGTTTGTCAGAAAGAGATACTTCTTCAGCTGCTCCGTGGCTCTCACTTCCAGGAGCTACCTGCTAAATTTCTGGTTGTTGTCGCTGTTTTCTCTGCTGTGTGTCTCAGTTGGGACTGTAACCTCAGTCCAGCAGAGCTATGGGCCCTGACCATTTGCTTTCCTGCCGAGCCAGCAGTTTTTACTGTCGACCCCGGGCACCTGCAAGCTTGAGGCCTTCTGCTCCAAATCAAGTCAGCCCTCCTGCCGTCACGATGCCCCCTGCCCTTTTTTTTTTTCCCCCCCAGTGGTTAGCCCCACCCAAGAAGAGCCACAAAAAGGTGGGGGTGGGGTTGGGAACAGCAACAGGCTAGAACTTTGTGGACTCCTACTTTTCTTATCCAAAGTTCAATTTTTTATGAACAAAATGAACACATGCTTCTTGATGTGCTGCTTTGCCTTTGGTTGATTTCTGGATCTTCAAATTTTTTATATTTTTTTATTCTTTTCTATTCTGTCCAGTTTTGTTTTGTTTTAAACAGAGTTTTGCTCTGTCACCAAGACTGGAGTGCAGTGGTGTGATCTCAGCTCACTGCAACCCCTGCCTCCTGGATTCAATCAATTCTTCTGCCTGAGCCTCCCAAGTAGCTAAGATCACAGGCACGTGCCACCACACCCGGCTAATTTTTGTATTTTTAGTAGAGGTAGGGTTTCACCATGTTGGCCAGGCTGGTCTTAAATGCGTGACCTCAGGTAATCCACCCGCCTCGGCCTCCCAAAGGGCTGGGATTACAAGGGTGAGCCACTGCGCCCGGCCTATTCTGTCCAGTTTTATAGTTGATTTTGAGAAGAAGATTTGCTGACCTTTTCATTCCACCATTGCTGGAAATCCTGTTTTGATTCTCGAGACCTCGGTTTATAAACATGTAACTTGAGTTTTATTTGCAAGTGATGAAGAACCCTCTCTACCTGTTCAGGGCCCCCAGGCTTCTTGAAGCTTTGATGACCTGACCTTTCCTCAAGGCAGAACTAATGGAGAATTACATGCAGTCTTGGGTCCTGACTGCTTCACCCAAGGACCTCTCCACCTCTGCCCCTTCCAGAGGGGGAACCAGGCCCTGCAACCCATTCGAAGACCTAGAAACTCTCCCTGCTAAGTCTGTCTGTTTACCCATCAGTCCTACCGGGTCCATGCCACTGATTGAAATGGAGGGAAGTGGTTTCTATCCAGGACCCCTGAAAGTGTGACCTTATGCAGCTTATCTCATGAGCTTTTCCTTTTGAAGAAGGACGTCAGTCCAACCCCTCCCTAGTGGAGGGGATGCTGCTTTCTGAGGAATCTCTTGTCCTCACTGCCGCCAGGACTCTCTGTCGTCTTTGGAGCAGCAGGCTTTTCTTTCTAACATGGATTTAACTTCTTACTTTCTTGCTTATCATCCCTCTTTGCTCAGCTTTTGCTATTGGATAGCATCTAAATCTTCTAGCTTGGCATTCGAAAGCCTCATCATCTGGCCCAACTTACTTTCTAGCTGCACCTCCCTTCACTACTCACATTGCTTCAGCCCAGTGGAACTGCTTGCTGTTCTTTGGACTTGCCATGTTTTCATACCTCTGCACTTTCGCATATGCTGTTCTCTCTGCCTGGAATGCTTTGTCCCCTCCCCATCTGGTAAACTCCTCCCTTCATGGACCACCCTAGTTGTTGCCTCATCTGCTAAGCCCCCTTCGATTCCCTGGGACAGAGGTGCTGTTCCCTCCTTCGTCCTTCTATTGCACTTTGGTTTGGTCTGGGCGATCGCATTGCACGGCCACCACCTGTTTACATGTCTGTTTCTCCCTCTTGTCTGCGAGGAATTTGGGGACAGGGCTGCCAAAGTCTGACCCAGTGCTTGATACATAGTAGGCTCCTCTTAAATGTGTGCTGAGTGTCAGAATGACTGTCTATAACCTTTCCTGCCAGAAGTTAGTTCTCTCGATGGCTCTCTGTAGGCTTTGAAGTCTTTGGAGTATGATTTATAATCTGATTATATTCAAATATAGGATCTACATGACAACATTCAATTAAATTCAACTTTTAAAAACCATTTTGAGTGGCTTTTGACTTATGTATTATTCATTGTCAGTAGCATTGGAAGCCCCCCACAGGTCCCCCCACCTGACTCTATATTCAGGCTCTAGAATTGCTTAATTTAGTTTTGTCTTCCTGTTGTGAATAGCTGTCTTTGGCATCTAAAGAAACAACCTCTCTACCTTGACCCCCACCTGTGCCCTTTGAGGCAGGGGTCCTGGTGCTCACTGCTGTCACCATGAACTTTTCTGGGGCAGCTGACATGCGTGTGATGCACACACACGTGTGTAAGAATGTTTGTGTTTGGGAGGGGAGAACTCATCAAATGGTATGGGATCAATTTGTTATTTTATTATTTCTTCCTTTTAATGACCAAATTACTGATGCTGGCAAGTATTAAAGATTAATCCTGTAAATTCCTCCCTGAGCCGTAGAGATCCCTTAAACAGGCCCATTCCTTGATGGAATACATTCCAGGAAAGAGGCTCCAGAATGAATTCTGCCCTGGTTAGTAGGGATACCTGTGACTTTGAACTCTTACGCTGACACTTGCCCTGCCTGGTAGCTGAAGAGTGACAGCCTGGGAGGGAGCAGTGGGATATTGGTTGGGACCCTGTTCCCCCCCCCCCTCCTCGAAGCCAGTGACCCCCAAGAGAAACGGTGAAGCTGCTGCTGACCAAAGCTATGACCTGAAGGAAAGAAAGCCAAAGGGATGCTCACTGAGTTGGATGGGGGACTCCTGGGATTATAGCTCCATGAGGGCTCAGACACGTCATCCAGGCCACCCCCAACTTCCAGACAGGTCTAAATCCAAAGAGTTCCTAACTGAGAAAATTTATCCCAGGTGTACGGATGGGTTAAATAGAAGACATCTTAGCTGGTTCCCAGTTCTCAGAGCTGGATGGTGCCATGGTGCCCTGCGATGACCCACGCCATGACAACTCCAGTGCTATGTCTGGCTCCTACCTGATTGTGAGCTCCTTAGGGCCAGAACTGTGTCTTATTTATTTTTATATTTCAGAACCTAGCACTGTGCCTGGAATGTAGAGTGGGTTCACTGGAGATTTACTGAGTGGAAGAAAGAATGTGTGGGATGGGGGAGACAGTTCTGGTTGGAGGTAGGGACCAGACAAGGACTTTGCTCTATAACACAAGTGGGCACTGGCCTTCATATGTGCATGGTGACCCTTTCGCTTGTGAGGGCACCAGGAGTGCACCCTAAAGCCCCTCAAACACTGCTGCTCAGCAGGTCCCATTATCCTCACAGCAGGTTAGAGCTGAGAATAGAGTCCCTGACTGGTCTAGAACAAGAAACAGGCCCAGTCTGGGTCCCAGCAGGAAGCAGATGGCCTACTCCAAAGGCTAATTAAAGGGTTCTGATGGTGATTATTCACAGAGGTGTGGGCAGGGCTAAGGAAAACCAGAGAGGATGGTAAAGCACCCCAGGGCATAGCAGTGGGGTACAGGAAGTAGGGAATATTATCCCTCAGGCCTGAAAGGCACAGGGAGAGAGCAAAGACCTCCAGGTGATGGCTGTAGCTATAGGGGTTATGGCCTTAGGGGAATGTCTGGGGGAAAGAAGGGGAAGGATAGCCCTACCTCTGTCTCCTTCCTCCCTCCAGTGTCTTACCATGTCTCCCCTGGAGAACTCACATGAATGCCTGGGAGCAAGGGATCTGGGGTGCTGGTATCCATTGAGGTGGGTGCCTGGGACACACAGCAGGATGAAGAGGGTGCAGGTGGGATGGGAAGGGAACTGATCATATCTACCACACAAAACATGGTACACGTTGAGAGTGTCCAGCTCAGAGAGTGTATGTGAATCCACAGGCCTCATCTCACCTAGTGGCTGAGCAAGGGTGAAGGTGGGCAGGTGTGACCCTTGAATCTGTCTCAGAAATGCAGAACTACAAATGCAACTCCTTGACCACCCAGCTAACGCCTGACCAGCCTTCCTGGTCTCTGATCCCACAACCCAATAGACATTTTCCCTTCCTTTTCTGTCTTATTAAAGACCATCTACCCCAGGCAAGACAGCCAGCTGGCTGTCGGTGAAACACCAATAGCCTCCTATTCTCCTAATCAATATTGGAGTGGAGAGGAAAACAATTAGTTGCTTTTTATCTTCCAAGAAGTGGGCTGTCTTTAGTACAGGGCAGAGGTAGAAAGCATCTGGCGAGGGACACCAAAGTGCTTCATAAATCAAAAACTAGTGATTTCTGGGTCTTGTGGGATTCCAGGCCAAGGGTATTGATGGACATTTGCATGGCTGTCTGGGTTTGATTGGAGTTAAGGAGTGGGACAGGAGATGATCTGAGGTCCTTGTTCTAAGGGAGTGAGTTGAGAGAGGGAGAGAGGCGTTGGGTTCCAGGGACTGGCTTCACAGTTCCTGAGGGCGGCTTTTCTTGGCCCACCCCAGCTTGGCCACAAGCTCCCAAATATTAGAGTGTAGGCTCTTGGGCTTGAAGAATCTTAGAGATCTTATGGGCAAACCACCTCATTTTACAGAGGGAAACACTGGGGCTTCATGAATGCAGTGACTTTCCCAAGGTCACATAGGGTGTCCATCACATCATCACATACTCACTAATGAAATCCTTTTCATAAACCTATGAGGTGGGCTGTATCCATCCTTTTCTACAGCTGAGAAGGTACAGACTCAGAAAAGCCAAGTAACTGGCTCAGGGCCACACAGCCAATTCGTGGAGAAGCCCAGGTCTGCCTGGCTCTACAGTCCATGCCCTTCCACCAGACATGCTGAGATAGTCCTGTAGGGTCAACCTGGGGCCATCTTCTTATCTCACATCCTGTGGGCAGAGCATAGATGCTTTACTTTGACAACATCCAAATCCCATAGCACTAATTGCTATTGTCTGCCTGAAGTGGCATAGCTCTGTGTTTGGGTTGATGCATGAGGGTCAGCCTAAGGATAATTAATGGGATCCATTCTCCTTTCTGCTGCTCAATTGAACTCAATTTGGGTAATTTTCATTAGTCCAGCTGGAGGCCTTATCCCCTGCAGGGGTGGGAAGCTAATAGGGTAGTTGTACGGTGGGGTCACCTGGATCTCCCACAGCAGGGCAAGTGGGCTTATGTAGGTCATCCTTATGAGGGGCTGGCTAAGGCCGAAGTCCCCTGTTCTCTAAGGAGCAGAAGGACCACCCTGATGGCTCCTGCTCTGTATACACACGTGAGTGTGCAGCAGCTGTGCCTCTCCCCTCTGCTCTTCCCTGGAGGCCTAGAATCTTGGAAGTTCTGAGATGAAAGAGATCAACTTGCTTTCTATTATTTGAACCTTTTCTGCAGCTCTCTTTCTCCCCCAAACCCTCACCCAGTCTTTACTTGCACACCTCCAGGGACAGGATGCTTACAACTCCTACCCCAAAGCTTCTCTGGTATGCTCCCAGGTGCATTTCTTTCCAGCCTTAGAACTGCCATGTCAGAGGGTCAATGTCCCATTGCTGGTAACCTATGGCTGTGGGCAACTTCCTCCATTCCCTTTTCCCAGTGGACTGCACAGATCAGATCAACTTCTGTGTGAGCCATGATGTGAAAATTGTCAGGGAGCACTGCTGTATATCTTTCAGCCCCATCTTCTATGTCCTCAAACAAGACCCAAGTCATTTTTTTTCTACGGTTCCCAACAACAATCTGAATGGCAGCCTTTAAGGGCAAAATGGTCAAGTCCATCCCATAGCAGCTCTTTAAATATTGAATTGTTGGTTCTTGTAAGTTTTCTACAGGCTAGATAAGCCAAATTCTTTAACACTTCTCCTAAGACATGATTTGAAGTCTGTTCCATTCCGCTCACTCACCTCTGTCAAAATTTCTCCAAAGCCAACACTCAACACTAAACCCCATTCCTGGGAGGGGGAGAGAAAGGAAAAAAAGAAAGAGAAAAAAATAAACTCCATTCCCACAGAGTCAGACAGGACTGTTACCATCTTCATTTTGGATCTTCTGTCTCCATGAAAGCAGCTCAAGCTCTGTTAGCTTGGCTGGCAACCTCTTCATAATGGTAACTTAATGCTGTCTGGAGCCCCTAAGTCCTTTTCTCAAGGACCAGATGAGACCTTAGCCCAGGACATGCCCTTGGAGGTACCTGTGGCCTTGGAGATACCTGTCAGAGGCTGTTACTACCCTCCACTCTTCTCTTAGTTCAGAAAAGCCAACTGGCAAAACTTTTCTGAGTGGTCCTCAGCCTTTTGCATCTGCTCCCAAGAAGAGAGAAAGAGATGCCACAAGGGCACTGTGGTCATGTCATATCCTGCAAGGACAGAGCTCTCTCACCTAGTTCCTGGTCTCTTGGTCTGTCCTTACTTCCCCCTGCTCTTCCTGAGATCCTGTCCTCTGCTCCTGTAGGTTCACGCTCACTCTCCTTCCTGCTTCACCCCTGCTGGATGGATTCTTGCTTAGCTTTGGTGCCGCAGGGTTGAAGAGTTGGGGTGTGGGGGAGGATGCTGAGGTTTATCTACCCAGTGCTTGTCCTCCATCCTTGAGTCAGGTCAAGTTGTCTAGCCTCCCACCTCTAGTTGGTGTGAATTGGTTCCTCCCAAGCTGGTAGTCAGATGCTAGGGAGATCGAGCCATCCTTACCAGCCTTCAGAGGATGCTAATGGCCCTGGTTAGGTGCTCTGCTGGATCTGATGGCTGTATGCCGGGTGCTCGCCGTCAGCTCATGTAATACCAGGGACTGGAGTCAGACAGACCTGGGGTGTAACCCAGGCTTCATGCTTGTTAGCTGTGTGTCCTTGGGAAAGCTACTTAACATGCCTGAGCCTCAGTGTTAAAATCTGTAATTTGGTATGTAATTTTCATCTGCCAGAGTTGATGTTAAACTTTAAAGAACTTGTCACTTGGCCCAGTGCTCACACAGGGCCATGCATGCTGTAAAGGCTCAATTGTTTTTATATTGAAATTTTTCTACCAATAGTGAAATTAGCACTTTCCAGAGTGAGGAGAGCAAAGGGGGGATGATTTGGGAGGTGGGATGGTTGAGGCATGGTGTCCCCAGGGCTGTCTCTCTCTGAGAGCTGGCTCTTTTCCAGGGCCAGGCCTCCATAGCTGCTGCTGCTACTGCTGCCACTGCCACCAGCACTTCAGGTCCTGTAGGAGCTGTCGACTCTGCCCCTGGCTCTAGTGACACTGCAAGTAAACAGCAGTTGTCAGAGTCGATTTAACGTTGATATTTTTATCACATATCAGGGCCTGGCGCCATGGCAAGGAATGACAGAAGCAGAATGCTAAATAATTTGCTAAATAATGTACACTCCCTGGGCTGCCTGAATGGAGCGGCTGAGGGAGAGTGGAGACTCTGGTTTGGCGTGCATTATTTGTGCAAGAGACACCTTTAGTCCCTCGTCCCTGGTGTCCCGTGCTGACAGCCTTCTGTGGGCTGGGTCCTGGGTGAGTGGAGCTTACCACAGAGCAGCAGATGAGACAAAGCCAGGGGTGTGCAGAGACAGAGAGAGAGAGAGAGATAGAGGCTCAGGGTCAATAAATACTTGTTGATTTGATTTGGAAGGAGGGAGGAGGGAAGCAAGGGAAGACAAAGAAGCAGAGGAAGCAGTTGAATTAGAGACAGAGGCAGGAGGGAGAAAAGAAGGAGGCACAGATGGAGGGAGGTGAAAGGAGCAGGGAAACCAGGGGAAAGAGAACGAGAGGGGAAGTGGAGAAGACAGAGATGGGCAGAGAGAACCATGGGAGAGCAGGGAAAGGGGCTGGGCGGGGGGGCCAGGGGGGGGGGGGGGGGGGGGGCAGAGATGAAGCAGAAGGGCAGATTGGGGACCCCAGAGAGCTACAGCAGCAGTGTCAGGCCAGGCCAGGGCCCACAGGGTGAAAACACTGACATTTTCAAACCTCCACTTTGCTCCCCATGTCTGCTGATTTGTAGCCTCCTTCTGGGCACAGAGTTATTCCTCTGGGCTTTGGGAGAGATGGGGGGGTCAAGGCTGTGCAGGTTCAAAGCCCTCCCAGGTAGACTGGGCTCAGTCCACCTGGGAGCCAGGGAAGAAAGTCCCACCTCTTCTCACCCTTACCCTGCCTGGGAGGGACCCGAGAAGGGGACACTGCCCCAGGGTAGGGCCCCACTGGCTGCTGAGAATGCCAGGCCAACACAGGCCAGTGCCTGAGAGCACTAGCAGCATGACTTCCAAGGACGTTGCATGTCACCAAGATACGTCCAGTCCTCAATCTCTCTCTGGAAAGATGCATCGGTCTCTGGACAGGTAGAGTGTCTTAGTCTCTCTAATTTCAGCATCTAGTGAGGTCCCTGGAATGCAGTAGGTGGTCAATGCGTGTTCATGGAATGAGTGAAGGTATAAATGAACTGTCTTTCGGGGAAAGAAAGGAGACATCAGAGACATAGAGAGGTTGAATGACCCAGTTCCACAGCACATTGGTGACAGGCACAGGACCCATAATCTCTCAGACTGGGGAGAAGGTCTTCCAACGTTTCCATAACTACCTCACCTCTGGAGGCTGGAGAAACCTTGGACCCCAGCCCCTGTTTATAAACGAGGTAGAAGAAGTTGGAACCCTGATCAATCCAAGGTGTGGCTGAGCCCTTCTAGAAAGGTCTGAGTCTTTCTACCTTCCCACTTTTTCTTTCTTCTCTCAACCATTTTCCCACATCTTCCTCTGCCAACCCAATCTACCAAGGAAATATTGTGACTGATTCTCATGGAAATCTTTGGCCAGGTCATTGCCATCGCAGTGCTCCCTCATGTCATCCTTGGCCACCACACAGACCAGGCTATGCTGCAGGGACAATCAACCCTCAAATCCCAATGGCTTAGCACAGCCAAGGGGGATTTCTTGTTGCATCACAGTCTGCAGCATGTTGGGGTGGCTATTCTTGGATATACTTCTTCAAGGGATGAATGATGCAGGGATCCTTGCCCCTTCTGTTTTCTGATGCTGCCATATTAACATGTGCTCTCTAAAGGAGCCTTTGAAGGGGAAGAGAGAGTAAAAAGAAGCACACCTGGGGACTTATGCCAAGCTAGGAAGTGGCCTACCACTTCTGTTCACCTGCCATTAGCCAGGACTCTCTCAGATATCCCTTGTGTAGGTACAAGGAAGGCTTGGAAATGTAGCTTTCCTGTGTACCCAGAAACAGGCAGATGACGTGGGATCTGGTGAACACATTGTACAGCTGACCCTTGAACAATGCAGGGGTTGGTAGCATCAACTGCCCCTGAGTAGTTGAAAGTCTGTGTATAATTTTGACTTCCCCAAAACTTAACTACCAATAGCCTACTGTTGATTGAAAGCTTTATTGATAACACAGTTAACAGATATTTTGTATGCATGTATATTATATGTATACAATGTATCTTTCACGTGTATTCTTTCACAGAAGTAAGCTAGAGGAAATAAAATGTTATTAAAGCTTGTAATCCCAGCACTTTGGAAGGGCGAGGAGGGCAGATTGCTTGAGCCCAAGAGTTCGAGACCAGCCTGGGCAACATAGTGAAACCCTGTCTCTACAAAAAATAACAAACAAACAAACAAACAAAATTAGCTGGGTGTGGTGGCATGCACCTGTAGTCCCACCTACTTGGAAGGCTAGGGTGGGAGGATTGATTGAGCCCAGGGGGTGAAGGCTGCAGTGAGCTGTTACAGCACCACTGCACTCCAGCCTGGGTGAAAGAGCGAGACCCTGTCTCAAAAATTCAATTCAATCAAATTTTAAAAATGTATTAAGAAAAATCAGAAGGAAGAGAAAATATATTTGCTATTCATTAAGTGGAAGTGGATCCTCATAAGGGTCTTCTCCTCATCGTCTTCACGTCGAGTAGGCTGAGGAAGAGGCAGGGGTATTGCTGTCTCAGGGATGGTGGTTCATCTGCAAGTTGTTTTCAAATGGTCACAAATCTCCAAAGTTGTGTGTGTGTGTGTGGTTTTTTTTTTTTTTTTAAGACAGCATCTTGCTTTGTTGCCCAGGCTAGAGTGCAGTGCCATGATCAACCTCCACCTTCCACCTCCCAGGTTCGGGCAATTCTCCTGCCCCAGCCTCCTGAGTAGCTGGGACTACAGGCGCGTGCCACCATGACCTGCTAATTTTTGTATTTTTAGTAGAGACGGGGTTTCCCTATGTTGGCCAGGCGGGTCTCGAACTCCTGACCTTGTGATCCACCTGCCTTGGCCTCCCAAAGTGCTGAGATTACAGGCATGAGCCACTGTGCCCAGCCCCAAATTTTTAAATATACTTATTGAAAAAAGTCTGTGTACAAGTGGACCCACACAGTTCAAATCCGTGTCATTCAAAGGTCAACTGTACTATCTCTGCCGCCATCTTTCCTTTCCCCTACCTGACCTATACGTCTCTGTGGGGACTCTCTCTGAACTCCTCCCTCTTCTCCCCTGCCTCCCTAACCATTCCCTCTGTCCTCTGGTATCCCACCCCATGGTCCATAAATCCTCCTGCCTCTTCGACATTTCCTCTGAAAGTTCCCTCCACCTCCTGGTCCTAACTGGAAACTGGCTCTTTCGAGGACACTGTGTTTCACATTCACATACCTCGGGGTCGAGAAGTGGGGCTGGCATCCTCCTCACATGCCAAAGCCAGGTCTGGGCCTTCACTCGCTCATAAGAAACTCGGCTCCAGAAGGCTGGTGTCATCTCGTCTGGCTTTCTCTTTCCCTCTTACTGTGGTTGTCCACTGGCCTCTCAGTCACTCCCTCATTCATGAAACACGTAGCATTTGCTCAGTCTTCACCACGTGCCAAGGCCTTCCTAGGTCCTGGGGACTTCAGTGCCCACATAGAGGATTCACCCAGATCCTGGTGAATCCGTCCTCATCTCTTCACAGATCTCCCTCTTTTCTCTACTTTAGGCAGCCACTTCCACAGTGACATCTGGATCATATGGTCCAGCATTGCTTCCCCCTCTGAGATCCTACATTGGAACATCTGTATGTTGGTCACAATTTCCTATCAACCAAGTTCTCTTGCTCAGTTTCTTCACCTAAGTGTGTTTCTCACTATCATGGAACATGCCTTGATTTCTTTACCTTCCCTGACTACTTCTTTTCCCATCCAGTTTAAGTTCTCTGGCCCATCATTTAGCCACTGTATTAGAGTTCTCCAGAACTAAACTGATACATATATATATAAATGTGTGTGTGTGTGTAACATACATATTCCTTATATTTGTGGTAAGGAATGGGCTCACACAATTATAGAGGCTGAGAAGTCCCCAAATCTGTAGTTGGCAAGCTGGAGACCCAAGGGAGCTGATGGTGTAGTTCCAGACTGAAATCTGGCAGCCTCAGCTCCCTGAAAGAGTCTGTGTTTCAGTTTGAGTCCAAAAGCTAGAAAGAACCAATGTCTCAGTTTGAAGGCCATCCATCAGGCAAGAATTTTCCTCTACTCATGGGAAGATTGCTTTTTTTGTTCTCTTCGAACTTTCAATTGATTGAATGGGGCCTGCCCGTATTAGAGAAGACCATGTGCCTTACTCAGCCTACCCACTCAGATGTTAATCTCATTCAGAAATGCCCTCACAGACACACCCAGGATAGTGTTTGACCAAGCGTCTTGGCACCCAATAGCCCACTCAAGTTGAGACATAAAATTAACCATCACTGCCACCCTCTTGCAATATCTTCAGATACTGCACTCCACTGCTTCTGTCTTATGACCTGGAAAAACTCTAAACTCTGGATCAATTCAATGGTCTACATTTTCTGCTTCTCAGTTTGGGCTGTTGAGTGCTGCTGGAGATACACATGTGCACATGGGTGTGTGTGCATGCACGTTTTTCTTTGATTCCCTAGGTAGCCATTTCTGCAAGAAGTTATCTTAAATTTTCTTTATTCTCCTTGAACTTTCTCAACACTCTATCCCCTTCCCCATCTTACCCCATCGCTGGGATCTTTGAGACAATAGCAACCCTTAGATGAAAATACCTTAAACATACTTACCCCTACACCAGTTTCCCTGCATATGTACCAGGCCTTCTCCTGCTGCTTTCCTGTCCCAGTGGTCTCCTGCTTGAGACTGAGTTTTCTGATCCTTGCTCAGGGATTTTACCTCACACATCAATGAACTCATTCCTCTGCTGAAATTTCAAGCACTCCCTCCTCTTTCTGAATCCATCCACACATTGTTTAAGCATGGTGTACATGCATGTGCATCTCCATGCCATAGCCAAATGCACACCCTTCTCTGATTTTACAACCCCGCCCCCGGTTATTGCCTCATCTCTCTTTGCTCCTTTACAGCCAGACATGTTGAAACATTGTCATAATTTTCTACTTTTCTTTGCATTGAAATAATCTTCTTTCACACACTACTCTGTTGAGGTCACAGTGACCTGCACATGTCACCTGCCTGTTGCATTTAGTGACATGTACAGGTCACAGGTGACCTCAACAGAGTGGTGTGTGAAAGATGATTCCAATGCTCTCTCTTGTCCTGCTTGACTTCTCTAGATCTGGTCAAATACCCCTTCTGGAAATGTTCTTTTTTCCTTGCTTTTCATGATGCAGTTTTCTTCATTTTTTCTTCCTACCTCTCCCCGACTGCTTCTTTATGGTCTGTATTATAGGCCCCTTCTCCTCTCCCTTTCCTTACCTTTTTGATGTTTCTTAGTGTTTAGTTCTCTGCCTCCTTCACATTTACTCTGTGTTTGAATCTAATCCTGTGGATTTGATGATGATCTGTCAGCTGATGGCGCTGGCATCTTTCCTCTCCCCAGACCTCCTGCATGTCCTACTGTTTGCTGCTGCATATCTCCAAAACGTATTGTTCCCCTACCTCCCGATAAAGCTGTCCCTCCTGTGTTCCTTCCCTTGGTGAATTCATTCATTCAACACATACATACTGCATGCCAGGTGGTGAGCTAGGCTCTGGAACCCTCTACCTGGCTGCCAAGCCAAAAACTCTGAAGTCAGCTTCAACTCCTCTTTCTTTTCTTTTCTTTTCTTCTTCTTTTTTTTGTTTTTTTTTGTTTTTTTTTGTTTTTTTTGTTTTGAGACGGAGTCTTGCTCTATCACCCAGGCTGGAGTGCAATGGCATGATCTTGGCTTACTGCCGAGTAGCTGGGACTACAGGAGTGCACCACCATGCCTGGCTAATTTTTTGTACTTTTAGTAGAGACAAGGTTTCTTCATGTTGGCCAGGCTGGTCTCAAACTCCTGACTTCAAGTGATCTGCTCACCTCAGTCTCCCAAAGTGCTGGGATTACAGGTGTGAGCCACTGTGCCCAACTGGACTCCTCTTTCACCTCCATCTTCTAAAAACACCAAATCCTGCCAGAGTTACCTCTGCAGCATCTTTTAAGTTCTTCCCTGTTTCTCCACTTTTACTGCTTTCTGGACTATTATCTTAACTCCCAAATTTATCTCCCTGTTTCCAGTTTCCTCCCCTCCTGTCTCTTATCTCTACTACAGCCAGATGACCTCATCACTTTCCTGTCTATAATCTTTAGTAGATCTCCATTGCCCTGGGCTCCCAGGTACCATATACTCACCTGCCTTTGTAGGACTTCACCTCTGCTGTTTCTCCAGCCTCATCTCTCATGGTTTGTCCCTATCATGGTCTATTCAACATCTGGGATGAGATATTTGGAGTCTCGGGCATGTCATGCTATCCCCTCTGCCTGGAATTCCCGACCTTCCCCACTTTGCCTGCCAAAATGTTTATAGCTCAGATAACATCTTAGAGGTCTCTTTCCTCAAGAAGCCTTTCACCTTTTAAGACTGGCCCAGGTGTTCCGACCTAAGTCCTCTGAAGCAACCTATGCTTGCTTTGTCATGAAAACCACCACAATATAATTTCACAGCTGCTTTACTCACAGTTTCCTACCCCCATCATGAAGTTCCTTCTAGAAAGACACTGTGTGTTGGTCACCATTTGCATTCCCAGCACTTCATATAGTGCCTGGTACCTAGCAGGTGTTCAGTGTGTGTATATTAAGTGAAAGAGTGAGTAAGGCCATAAAAGAGGCAATGCACTAATTGAGCCAGAGCCCAGGCAGGCCCACAATAGACAAGGGCATCTATGGATAACGAAGAACTCTGAGAGCATGGCATGCGAATAAGACCATCACCACAATAGATGACTGCCTGGTACTTGTTGGGCATTATTGATGGTAGTGGAAGTAGTACTGAGCTCCTGGTCAGAGAACCTGGATTCAAGTTATGTTTCTGCCATTTCTTAGCTACTAATGACTCATGGCAATTCCATTAATGTTTCCAAGCCCTTGGCTTTCTCATTCATTAAATGGAGACATTAATGCCAACTTAATAATATTATTCTCAGAATTAAATGGGGTGAGAATTGTGGGAAGTGCTATGTATTCTGCAAGTGTGATGACGGTGTCCTGGGCATCTGTGAGAGACTTGAGCAAGCAATAACCTTAGGCTTGGCTTGGTCAGACACAGAAAGGAAGCAGCTGCCTCAGGGCAGTTGCTCTCTGGGGCCTAGGGATTGAGTCTCAGCAGGACAGAGAGTGTCAGCTGCTCTGAAGTGCCTGGGAGCACCACAGTAGGGAGAGGGCCGCCCTGGACTCAGCTCCAGCCTAGACCCAAGCCTCCTGCCTGGGAATATGCCCCAGGGTATATCCCTGGGGAACGGGACAGCCAGATCAAGGTCCAGGTGGGAAGCCCTACCCCTCCGGGCCTGGCCGGCTCCCAGCCCCCTCCCCTGTGCTGCTTCTTCCTTCTTCCTGGGACCACATCTGTCTTTCCTTAATAATGTGCCCAGGACCCCATTGAGACCACCTCTGGGCCTAGAGAAGTACCCAAGCCTGGGCTGAGAGGTAGCTGGACGTGGCAGGAAGGCTGTGAGCAGGAAGGCTGTGAAGAAGTGAAAAGACTTGGGTTCCAGCCAGGCGCGGTGGCTCACACCTGTAATCCCAGCACTTTGGGAGGTCGAGGTGGGCAGATCACGGGCTCAGGAGATTGAGACCATCCTGGCTAACACGGTGAAACCCCGTCTCTACTAAAAATACAAAAAATTAGCCAGGCGTGGTGGTGGACGCCTGTAGTCCCAGATACTTAGGAGGCTGAGGCAGGAGAATGGCGTGAACCCAGGAGGCGGAGCTTGCGGTGAGCTGAGATCGCACCACTGTGCTCCAGCCTGGGTGACAGAGTGAGACTCCATCTCAAAAGAAAAAAAAAAAAAAAAAAGACTTGGGTTCCTGTCCCAGCTCTGCCACATGTCAGCTTTGTGGCCTGGGAAGTTGCTTCTGGGCCTTTTCTCCATCTCAAGAATGATGTTATAAAGCCCACCACACAGGCTGTTGTGAGGACAAGTGGGGTACCAGGTCTGTAACAACTCCATGGATCATAAGTGCTATGCAAAGAGTAAGGATGATCAGACCAGGCTTTGTAAAGGCCTCCATGGAATTAGTGCACTCGTTCAAAGATGAGTCTTGCTCATCCTGTTTCATCCTCAGCCCTGTACTGGCATGTGTGTGATGAGGGTTTCATGAGAAAGAATTTTAAAAAGGGAACTTTCTGTCCTGTGTGTCCTCCAGTGTTGGGAATTCCTGAGCTGTGCCTGTGGGGGAAGAAGGATTGCTGCCTGGCTTCAGGAGGAGGGTGAGGAAGGGTGAAGCCAGAGGAGAGGGTGGCTATGATCAAGGGGAGCCCAGGAGGGTGAGAGGATTGGGGTCCCTGTAAAACTGACCACGTTGATGCCAGGGCTCAGCTGTGCCAGAGCTTTAAACTGATTGCTTATAGTTGAGTGTTTAAAGCAGTTTACTCATAGTGCCAACTGTTCTTGGATGATTTTCCCTAAATGTTTTCTGTTTTGTACTTGTGCCCGGAGGCAATTTTATCTGGTGGGGGCACTTCTGTCAATCTGTCACCATGAATGATTAGAAGAAAGGAGGAGAGAGTGGGCAGAGAACAAAGGGAGGAGGAGCCCGTGTCTTCCTGGGGACCTGGGGGACGTCTGTGCACACAGTCATGCAGATTGGCCATTGGTCAGTCCACCTGCTGGACTGAGTCCTTAAACTCTTTGATTGTGGCTGGATGAGAGGGCCTGAGAAATTGGGGCTGGAGTCTTTGCCCTCAGGGCACTTGGGATTGATGTGTACACACACACACACCCCCCAAGAAGCTTGGGCACAAGCTAGCCTTACTAGCGATTTCCTATAGGGCATGATTTAGAGCAGTCTGGGAAGATTCTACATCAAGAAATTCCTCTTCCATTCTATTACCTGGAATTCCTTTTTCTGCAAGGAACCACTTTGACTTTCCTTGTATCTTAGCCAGGGTAGGTACTGACAGAGCAAGCCGCCTAGTCTGGGAGGTGGGCAGGCTACCAGCCTAGCTTCTCTCTCTTGGGTTCCTGACATAGCTGCTTAGATACCGAGTGTCTGGCCACTCAGGGCTCAGAGCCAGGCCCAGCACAGCCTCTGGGCCAACTGGAGGACCTGCCATCAAAGGCTGGAATACAAGCTCCCGGAGGCACAGGCTCATATCGAGTTTGTTTAGTGCCTAGAACTGTGTCTGGCACACCATTGACACTTTGTGAATATTTGTTGGATGAATAAATGGATGAATGAAGATCTTGCAGAACTCCCAAGTCAAGGTTTTACTTTATGAATGGGCTCTTTTAAAATGCAGATGCCTGGGTGAGAGGCAGGGCACTAAGTGGTCCGAAGTCATGAGAAGTGGCCAGGCTTTGGGTCAGACAGATCCGGGTTAGAATCTTAATTAACTTAGTTAACCACAAAGTGTGTGATCTCAGTTTCTTCATCTGCAAAATGGGATAATGACATGTACCTCTTAGAGTTGTGGCATGGATTAAATGTGTGGGAACATGTAAGCTGAGAGTGAGAGGAGAAGGCACTTGAGAAGCTCGAGCAGAAGGGAGACTAAAAAGAAGCAGCTTAATTTTGGGAAACTCTTGCTGCAAGCTGGTTTGGCAGGGAATCCCTGAAGTGGGACACTCACATCCTTGGCTGGCTTGGGGAGCCAAATCCAGCTCCTGTGTTCCAATCCTCAAGTAGTGGCGGGGGCGGGGTCTGGTCCTCACCAGGCACGGGGGCAGAAGGGACTAGCAACTCCTTAATTGGGACTGTTTATTCCTCCCCATTATGAGTCAGTTCCACCTTACTGCGGATGAGTTTGCGAGAACCTGCTTTTTCTTTCTGACTAAAGGAATACAAGTTTTGATAAAGTAATGAGGACAACAGAGGATTATTTTAGGACTTGCAGGTGAAGCCTAAGGAGGCTTAACCAGGGTGTCTCAAACCTGGGGAAAAGCATAGAAAGCAGATCATTGAGGATCTATTTTTCTCTAGACATACTTGCTTGGGAACTAGAAAATCAAAACTTAATAACTGCACAAAGTGCTTTGTAACCCTACACTATTTAATCTAATTACTACAAAACTCAGAGCGGTTTTCATGGAAGACATTATTTTCCCAATTTGAAGATGGTGAGACTGCAGACCAGAGAATGGAGGGAGATAGGGGTACAAGCTTGCTTTGAGGACACTCTCCAGTCCTTGGAAAATATATTTTTTGGCTGATGCGACTGTTAAAGCTAAAAGAACCAACTGGTTATTTCAGAGCTTTGGTCACTGAGATCCTTCCAAGATTGGTAAGGTTAAAACGGTTGTAAACAGTGGGGACAGGTTCACCTCCAACTCTGCCAGCCACAGTGGAGGCAGCAAGAGATTGCGGTGGGGCAGAAGCTGGATCCTGGAAGACGTGGTGAGGGGCTGGAGCCAGATACTCCTGGTACTATTACCAGGTCTGACTGTCCCCATGCTTGGGATGGCCTTGTGACTGTGTCACCTGCAATGGCAGGGTTGTCATTCAGACTCTGGGGTTCAGGACCTGGCATAAAGTCTGCGTGCTACTACCTGTTGCTGTACAGCCTTAGGGCACAGGCATCTGGGTCCTCAGAGGAAGATGGCGAACTCTCTGGGTGAGTTTGTGTCACGAAGTGAAGCTGGACAGGCAGAAAGGGCCAGACCAGGAAGGGCCTCTTCTGATCACAAAGCTGTGTGGATGTTAGCTTGTAAGTGAACAGCCCAGGGTGTGCACCATGTCATACAGGTGCTAAAGCCTGTGCATGTGGAATTGAAGTGAATAATACCCTGGACAGGAACAGCTGCATAATTTGTGCATTTCTCTAGTGCAAAATGAAAATGCAGGACCTCTTGTTCAGGAAGTGTTAAGAATTTCAGCACAGTGATAGTGGACCATTAATCAAAACGCAGCACTCTCTGAGTGTGTGCCCAGAGTAACTGCCCAGCTTAGACACCCATGAAGCCAGACCTGATCCTAGGGATGAGGGCTGTTGGGGCGAGGGCGGCTTCTCTCCTTCTGCTATTGCAGGCTTGGATTTGCCTGCAAGCCTTTAGTTTGTTCTGGGGCTACAGAAGGCTGGAAAACATCTTCCTTGCAGACTTCCTTCCCTGAAAGGTCTGGGGCCTGGAGTAGGGGCAGAGGAATGTGGGTGTCGGGGACGAGGGCTGCCTGTGATAGAGCAGGCACAGAGGGAAGTCTCCCCACCTCCCACCCAGCACCGTTTCCTCCCCACCCCAAAGCCAGAGCAAGGTAATAGTTTTCGACACATTTCATTGAAATATAATAAAATATTTGCATGACGTTATTAGATAAATAAGGGTTGACTTGAGGCAGAGCTTATTGGGAAGTGCGATATGAAAATTCATTTAATATGAAAGAAAGCTTAAGGTTATGGTAATGGATTGATTGCAGATAGTATCTAATAACTCCACACAAATATATTTCAATCACAATATCTGTCTGGTTGGTCCTTGGCTCCAGAGGCATAAGGGGGTGATTGTATCTCCGACCTCTCTTCCAGGCCAGATTAGAATTAATTAATTGCTAATATTGTGACATTACTTTTGTAATTAAGAAGCCCCACCATTTCCAGTGGCAGTGAGAATGAAAAGTGTTCATTATTGTCTCAGATGAGGCAGTGGGGAGGAAGAGAAGCAGAAAAGTCAGAGAGAGAGGGGAATCCAGAAAGGGAGAAGGCATTATTTCACTCTCTGGGTCTTGAGATTTTCTGTCTTGCCTGCAGAGTGGAGCCCTGGATAAGAGGCAGGGTCTCAGGGCTGGGCCACAGGCAGAGCTTCGGGCACCTGCACACAAGGTCAAAGGCGACGCCTCTTGCAGATGTGCTGATCCCAGGAGGCCTGGCCCAGGAGCCAGCTGAGTGAGGGGGCTTGGGCAGGAGGGAAGCTGTGGCTATGACCAGGGTGGGGAAAGCAGAGACCATAGGTGGGTCATGGCTGATGAGCCAGCGACATACCCCTTCCTCCCCAACTGTGAAATCCATTTGTCCTTGGGCAAGATGAGCTGGGTGAGGTGGTTGCTGTCACTTCTGGGCATCTGTAGAGGGGCTGGAGAAGGAGGAGAGGTGTCTGTCCAAGGCCCATATGCTGGCCAGTCTCCCAATGCATGACCCTGGGAGTTTGCTTGTCTTTTTGCCTTTTCCCTTCCTGGGGAGAAAATGGAAATAATTTCCTTTGAAACGTGACATTTCCTAATCCAGCGCCTAGCTTGGCTGACAGCAGGATTAGCACGCACAGGCTGCCAAGCCTGGCTGGCCATATGCAGGCGCCTCCCATGGGGCTGCAGTGGCCAGCGCCAGCCCCTCCCCTAGCTCTTCTCCCATCCCAGTCTGATCTCAGCTGCCTGCTCCATCTGTGGGCTGCAAGCCGTTCAGGCCCTTTCCTGAGCCTTGGATGGGATACAGGTTGTGGTGGGCTCTTTTACCCACCAGAAGCTGTCAGTGTTGTTAGCTCAAGACAGAGTGACAAAGGCAGGAACCTGCAGAGCGGGTTTAAGACTTGGTTCTGCATAGAGCAGCTGTGTGACCCGAGGCTATTCACACCCTCTCTGGGTGTTAGTCTTGTTATCTTCCAAATGAGAGTTTTGCAGTACGTTGTTGCTACCCCATTGGCTCCCAGCAGTCTGATTCTAGAGTCTTCCTCAAAGCACTTTTAGTAATAAGGGCCAACCCAAATAATAAGAAACCAGTAGCTATTCGTGGGGGGAGGCATTCTTCTGGCTCTGCTCTCCTTCTCGGTGCCCGGGACTGGGGGCTTTTCCTGTCTCTCCATCCACGTACCCGATAGATAGCACTTCAAACCCTCTTGCCATCATGTTCCCAGCCGATTAGAGTGCATGATAGTGAAACCCCACAACAGTGTGACAGGTAGATCCTCTTTTTCTGCTTTTTACGGAGGAAGAAACTGAGCATCGGAGAAGTTAGGTGACTTTCTCCAGTGATTAGCTCAAGCAAATTTGAACCCAGACTGGCCCAGCTCCAAATCCCCTACCCTTCCAGGCTGCATCTCATGTGTATGAATCATCCTCTCCCAAATCCCCACCTGAGGCCAAGTCTATGAAATCTGGGAGCTGGGCTATCGGCCCTAGTCTATCCTGGCTGTGTGTGTAATTTTTATTTTTATTTTTGTAGTGGGGATTGGCGTACTTCCTGTGGGGTATCCTAGCATGCCCCTCAGCACCATAGCCGGGATCAGGCATTGTGATCTCCAAGACTGGGACCTTCGGAGGTGTCCCCAGATGCAGAATGCCTGAGCCCCAGGCTGTGTCCACACATGGAAGTGAGGGCTGAAAATTCAGATTGGACATCTCATCAGGGAGAACCCTACAAGGAGATCTGAATAGTTTTGCTGGGATGGAATTTTCTGGAGCAGATGCTCATCTCTTTTCTGACCTTGGGGACCAAGAGAAGGACCCAAGGGAGCCCAGGCTTTGGGTGATGAATAAGTGAGAAGAGGAGGATCCATGAACTCTGGCCAGGAGAACTGGACCCTGGGAGGCCCTGGCCACCAGGGGCATGGAATTTCTTCCTTCCTCTGGCCTCAGTTTCTAATCTGTCCATCAGAGACTTGGCTTGGCTCTGAAAGTCTAGGGTCTTTCTGAAGCACTTCGAGGCCAGTGGAGGCCGGAGAGGTGAGGAGATCCTGCTCCCGCCCCTTCCCATGCCTCCTCACCCTGCCTTCTCTGCTGTGTGCCAATGTTGTAACGTGACTTAAAAGTTGAAGAACGTTTTCCTTGGGGGGCTGGAGTGTTTGTGGTGGAAATGAGGGAGGGGAGTTGAAGGGTAATTGTTGCTTTAATGGCAGGAGGAAAGAAGTGTACACAGCAAAGGGAATCTCAGCCCGCCCTTCCCGATCTCTAACGCAAACAGCCCACAATCCAGCTCCTTCACTGTGTTCAGAGTTGCAGATGGGAGGGAACGCTTGTAGCGCAGGGCCCCGTGGTGGAAGGAAGACAGATTCGTCATAGAATGCTTGTCTTGGGTGGGGGCGGGGGGTGGGCACGGGAAGGTCCAGACTCCATGGGCTGCGAGAACTGGGTCCACTTCTGTGAGGTAGGTGTGGTCCACTAGGAACACCCATCCCTTCTCCTGAGGTGGACGTTTACCTGGCCTGCCTCTTTTGGAGGCCAGGGATCTTTGTCCCACTCCATAATCCTGTCTCACATTTGTCTGTCTCTCACCTTGTCCTTTCTTCTGTGTTGGTATCTCTTTTTTGGTGTCTGCCCCTCCCATTTTCCTCTCTCATTCTCTCCCTCTCCATCATCGATCTCCCGACCTCTGCATTAGCATTCACAACCTCCGGCACCAGCCACTTAGGCCAGAAAGACAGCTCCTTGGAAACACAATTGAAATATTTTTATAAATGACCAGCAGAGTTTGAGTGACATGCCCTTCTTAGGCTAAATAAAATTAAAGTTAAACCTTCTAAAAAATACATGAGCCAAACATCCTCTGCACATTTCATTATGCAAATGCAGCTGTCCGGCCCTGCACAAATTAGCCCTCCTTTTCAAATTCGCTGCTGCTCCTTCCCTTCCCTTTGCTTTCCTCCTTTTTTTCCCCTCTCTCTCTGGGTTTTGAGCGAAAGGCTTTGTGATTTTAGGCTGGCAGCTGAAGTCTGGGGGAGAGGCAGGAGGCTGGAGGGTGGGAGGACCAATGAACTCCTTCTGATTTTCTCTTTGTCCCCTTTCTTCCCTCTCTTTGAAAGGAAGGCGATAGAAAAACAATGAGCACAGAATGATGCCAGCCTCACCCTTTCTCCTTCCAAACTGCTTTGCAGGGTCTGGCCAGGAGAGGTCAGTCTGGGGTTGGGAATAGGGGCTCCCGGGAGTGGGGGCTCCGCCCTCCCTCAGTTTGGGGGCCCTGGTTGCCGGCAGCCCTGAGGGAATGGAA
This sequence comes from Piliocolobus tephrosceles, assembly GCF_002776525.5. Lineage (NCBI taxonomy): Eukaryota > Metazoa > Chordata > Mammalia > Primates > Cercopithecidae > Piliocolobus > Piliocolobus tephrosceles. The sequence continues at coordinate 106,231,932 of NC_045446.1, read as the reverse complement.
GGATGAACAGACCACAGACCCACCTCCACCCCAGGTCCAGGCGCTCGGGCCCAGGGCCTGCGTAATAAAGCACATCTTTTCTCTATTGCCTGAATCCCAATGGCAATTGGAAAATTGAGCTGTGTTTCAGATGTGTCCTTTCCTCTGTGCCCAGGCTGCAGTGTCAGGGAGAATTTGGCTTTCTTGCAGGATTTGGCTTTCATGGGAGAGTCACAGACCTTGTTAGGGGACTGTGGAAAGGGAGGTGTGATTGGGATAGACTGGAGACAGCTACCCTCCCCAGGCCAGCAGACCACGTCACTGAGGGAGGACTGTGGTCCTCTTAACCTTCCCCGCACATGAGCTGCCACAGAGTGAATTATCTCCATGAGAATAATTTACCGGCCTCCAACCCCTCAACAAGAAGATATATCAGGGAAAGGAACCAAAATAAGTTACATGAAAGTATAAATTGCCTCCTAGAATCTCAGCATTTAGGTGTGTTTTAGAGGGTTTTTGGTTTCACGCCATCAGTATAGGGGCTAAGATCAAGATTGATGTGGTAACTTGGCCAAGGCCACAGGCCTGACGAGAACAGGCTCCTGGTATAATGCTGTCCGAGTTCCTTCAGGCTGGTGTCACAGGACACCATAGATGAGGTGATGTCTAAACAACAAAATTGTATTTTTCACAATTCTGGAGGCTAGAAAGTGCAAGGTCAAGGTGCTGACAGATTCAGTGTCTGACAAGGGCCCGTTTCTGGTTCTGCTTTCTGTGTCTTCAGATGGTGAAAGGGGCTAGCTAACTCTCTGGGGTCTCTTTTATAAGGAAATGAATCCCGTTCACAAGGATGGAGCCCTCATGACCTCATCACCTCCCAAGGACCCCATTCCTAATACCATCCCCCTGGGAATTCCGACACATGAAACTTGGGGTGGGGGGAACACAAACATTCCATCTATTGTACATTCTCTTCTTTAAGCAGAAGCACCAAGGGCCAGGCACAGACAGTAGAAGGTGCGGGGGCAGAATGAGCTTCTGGGACAAATGTCAACTGACCTTTCCCTGTCCCCAGATATGGTCCTGCCCTTCCTCCCATGTGTGTGGCCTTGCTTCCATACAGCTTGTTCTTCACCCATTACTGGTTACCCACTCTGAACCTCCGGGACTGAGTGTTGATTCCAGATGATTCCTCCCCCATCACATCTCCCAATGATTCCAGGCGAGTCCATGGAGTGGTGGTTAGTCTTGCCCTTGCTGTCCTACTGCTTGCCTCCTCTTCCTGAGCTCTGTCCACCTGGAGGATCAGGCGTGGGGAAGGGACGGGGGCAGAGAGAGTGGTAGATGGAAGTAACTCCGTGTAGTAAGTGTGTCACAACGTGGGAGACTGACAGCAGCCTTCCCTCCCATTCCAGGCTTCCTAGTCCAGATCCTCCTCTTTCATAAGCTTTCTTTACTCCCATTCTGAGCCATGCTTCCCTGTTGCTGGGGAGATTCCTCTTCAGGCTCTCTGATTCTTATCAGCACTCTCTTACTCGAGCTTTAAATGTTCAGCCTGGCATCAACATGTATTTACTGAGTCTCTACGCTAGGCATTAGGCCAGGCAGAGGGAGCACAACTGATCCCTGTCCTTGTGTAGTTTATAATCTAGTAGGGAAGAGGGATATAGGCATGTGGAAGGAGACAGTGTCGGGGATGGAAGCCTCTCAGGAAGTGGGAATGTGACAGTGTGGCAGACATTGGCTAGTTGTGTCAAAACCTTTCTTCTTCCTGGGACAGATCAGACTACATGTCCCAGTATCCCTTGCAGTGAGGTATGATTTTGTGACTGGGGTCTAGTTCTGTGCTGGTTAAGGTATTTTTCCTAGGACAGCAGCATCAGTATTGCCTGGGAACTTGCTAGGAGTGCAAAGTCTCAGGCTCCATGTTAGACCCACTGAATCGGAATCTCTGGGAGTAGGGCCAAGGAATCTGTAGGTAAAAGTGTGAGAAGCTGTTTTAGCCAATGGAATAGGAGAAGTGCGACTCTTAGGTGGCCCAGTGGTTCTGAGGGGCTGCTTTCTTTTTCCTTCTGTTTATTGGATGGCAGGTGCATAGAATTGAGCTAATCATTCCTGGTAGTACTTGGAAACTGTTATCATTCCTCTATGAAGGTCCTTATTTGTTTTATTTTGTTTCATTATCTCTTTCCATTTCACTCCCACCCCTATCTCCGTATCTCCAACTGCATCTCCATCTCTTGTAAGAAACAGTCATATACATGTATATATATTTTGGTCTGTTTCTTACCTTTTCCACTCCACCCTGTTTTAAGTACTGATTCATGCTGCTGAACAAACATCTATTTCATTGCTTCTAGCTTGCTACATAGTATTTCAGCCTATGCATCCACTAAATACTGCTTTTGATTCCTCTCAGTTCTGACAGACACCCAGGTTGCCTCAAATTCCTGGCAGTGATGCACAATTTCAAGCATGTTCTTTCATGAATCTTGTGGAAGTTGATTTGAGGTTTGTCCCCAGGAGAGGGCTCGCTGGGCTGTGCTCAGTTTCCCTTAGAACTGCCAGTAGCCCTTTCAGTGGACACCCCCAGCCCCCAACTCCCTGTGCCTGTTTCCCCACATTTTTTTTCCAACACTTAGTATCATCTGGCTTTCTAACTGTTGCCAGGCTGATGGATTTAAAGGGGTACTTCACTGTTTTTTTAAAATTTCTTTGATTACTATGTGGTTGTATATGTCTTCACATACCTGTTGTAGGGAAGGACTTCTTCAGATTTTACCATATGTGAATTGTCTGGTCATACTTCTGCCATGCCTCAGTTGTCTATTTCTTATAGATCTGAAGGAGTTCCTAATATATGCTAGCTATGCACGTATTCTTTGTCTTAGTTGCCGCAATACTTTTTCCTAGTTGGTCACCTGCCTGTTAAGTCTATAGTACCCTTCAGTGAACAGAAATCCCCAATTTTATTCTAGTCAAATGCATTATTTCTTTTTTGTCTTATGGTGTGTATCTCTTGAGGTCTTATTACAGAAATCTTTCCACACCAAGGTCACAAAGATATTCTTTTTACATTTTCCTCTATTAGCTTTAGAGTTTTACATATCACATTTAGGGCCTTCATCTTCTGGGGTTAGTTTAGGTTTTATATAGCAGAAAGAGAGATGTAAAGTTTTTTATTTTATTTGTATGTTAAGCCAGTCTTCTCAACACTACACACTAAGCAAAGGCTTTTCCTCCAGGGCTTTGTGATTTCACCTATGTCATATACTTGGTCTAAATACACACACACACACACACACACACACACACACACACCCCATCTATATATTTTGCTTCTAAGTTCTCTCTTCTGTTCTATTGGTTTGTCAGTTCACAGTTTCTGTGATCATTCTGTAGTTTTCTTTTTAAAAAGTTATTGTGGTAGTTATTAGAATGGTTCACAAACAGTTTAATTATTCTGTCTTTCAGGAAAATGGTAGGTTTGCACTTTCCTGTTCACTTGGAGTTAGATGTAACTATGTGACTTGATTTGGACAATGAAATGTGAGTCTAAGTGACACATATCACTTCTGGGAGGAAGCTTTTAGAACCAGTGTGTAATTCTCTGTGTCCCCTTCCCCTGCCGTGACAAACTCCATGCTCCAGGTTGGGCAGGTGCCGTCTACCTGGATTGTGGAGTGAGGAGAAGCAGAGCAGATCCTTCAGGCAACCCACTGGGGACATTCAACAAGAGCAGGGAACAAATCTTTGCTTTTTGAAATGATTGTGCTTGGAGGTTTTGTTTCTGCACCATCTAGCCTGTCCTGACTGAAACAGTTGCCATGGTTTGTACTATTAGCTGAGAGGGAACATCACTCCTTCTTGTTCTTCTTTTAAAAATTACTTCTTTGTGGCTTTTGTTCTTCCATTTGAGAACTTGTTTGTCAATCTTCTAAAAAATTCCAGGTGAAAAAATTCCACCCATCCAAGCAGTTTTGAGCAAGAACATGACAGAGGTGGGAGGGGTTTAATTGCTGAAATACAGAGAGATTTCATCTTCACAACAAGCATCACCTTTTAAAGTACATATGAGGTGCCATATCCCCAGTGTCTTCACTGCCCTCGATTTATTCCAGCCTCCTGCTGCTTTTCTGGCTCATGTTTTCCCATCTTCCTTCTTCTTGATTTTGATTCTCTCTCATACTTCCTTTTACATGAACAATAAATTCCTCCTGGGTCTCTTGCAGGGAGCCTTTCCCCTTCATCCAAAGGTCTGGTGCTTTTAGTGGGGTGGAGGTGGGGTGGCTCGGTGAGTGGGCTTCACCTTTTATCCCACATTTATCAAGAGAACCTTCCAAACAGTGACAGTTCTTCCCTAAGAGGAATTCTGATGCCAGCTGTTAAGATAATACAAAATTACCCACTTTATTACAAATAAAAGATGCAGGGAAAAATTACATAGCTGTTAGGGGTGGGGAGAGGCGAAAGAAGACATATATTCAGATAACATATATTATAAAAGAATACACTTCATATAGATAAAGAAGTTAACGTTAAAAGGAATGACACATGCAAACTATGTATTTTAGTTACACAATTTTATGTACGTAAAAATGAAATTATAGGAAAAAAAGAAGAAATATCTAACCCATTTCTTTTTAAGTTTTTTAAATTATTTTTTGAGATAGAATCTCACCCTGTAACCCAGGCTGGAGTGCAGTGGCGTGACTGGCTCACTGCACCTTCCACTTCCCAGGTTCAAGAAGTTCTCCTGCCTCAGCCTCCTGAGTAGCGGGGCCTACAGGCGTGTGCCAGCACGCCCAGCTAATTTTTGTATTTTTAGTTAAGACGGGGTTTCACGATGTTGGTCAGGCTGGTCTTGAACACCTGGCCTCAAGTGATCTGCCTGCCTCGGCCTTCCAAAGTGCCGGGGTTACAGGTGTGAGCCACCGCGCCCAACCCTAGCCCATTTCTAATCTTAAAAGTAATGCTAGAAATCATACACAAGCGAACGGACAGGCTATTTTTTTTTTTTTTTTTTTTGAGACAGGGTCTTGCTCTGCCAGCCAGGCTGGAGTGCAGTTGTTATGGGATCTCTGAGGTGTCGATGTTTCTGGTCAGATACCTCTGTGGCTGTGGTGCCAGTTGCCCAAGTTCTTGTCCTGTGTCCAGGAGGAATGAGTTATGCAGACAAGTGAAGGGTGAAGAAGAAGAATTTTATTTAGTGTTAGAACAGCTCAGAGGAGTGAGGAGCTCCTGTTTGTAGGCAGGTCATCCAGTGGAGTGTTGAGCTCTCTGCAGACAGGAGGCCCTGGAGATGATAGCTCCTCTCCGCAGACAGGTCCTTCAGACATTTCTGCAGATCTCGGAAGCTCTCAGTGGAGGGCGTAGCTCCTCTCTACAGGCAGGTGTCTCTGCAGTAGGGGACTATCCTCTCTGCAGCTGTCTTCCCATTCTCTCTCTGCCCTCTTCGTCCTCTGGTCGTCCTCTGCTCTGCTCTGGCTGAGCCCATGGCTTTTATGGACCTCAGAGAGGAAGGAGTGATTGCCGATTGGTCCATGGACGGCCGTGGACTGCCTGGAAAAGGCACCACAAGTCCCCACGCTGGTGGCAGGACTGGCAGCCCGGCCCCCAGCCTTCAGGCCCTTCCTGGTCTGAAGGTGGGGCCTTACTGGGGACTCATCCTCTTCCATCCAGGAATCAATCTGCCACCTGCTGTCATTCATGGCCCCAGGGGTGCCCCCGCTCCCATATCAGAGCAGGCCCCAGGAGCGGAGAGAGGCCAGACAGTGGGAGCAAACATCCCTGAACCTATAGGGATGGGGATGGGGTGCGGAGGTCCTTCCTGGGGCCCCCGAGGGTGCAGGCTGCAGAGACACCTGGCTCCTGTGCCTGGGAGGGTGTGATGGCAAATCCTGCCTGCTTGTGGCTCTCCTGCAAGAGCACAGGTAGGCTGCAATCCACAGCTGCAGCTTGGGTGTCTGTAGTCCCGCTCAGGAGGGTGGGACTCCTGCCTACTCCGCAGAGCAGCAGGCCTGGGTCTGCAGGTGTGGTTTTGGCAGCTGCGGGGGCACAGGGAGCTCCTGTCCTGACTCAGAAGGGGCAGAGCTCCCACTGGCTCCATGAAATGTGCAGCCCCAGCCGCGCTTCCCACTGTGTCCCATGATCACACCGGCATGATCATGGCTCACAGCAGTCTCAACCTCCTAGGCTTAAGTGGTCCTCCCACTTTGGCCTCCCGAGTAGCTGGGACTACAGGCATGCATCACCACGCCCAGCTAATTTTTAATTTTTTTGTAGGGATGGGGTCACCCTATGTTGCCCAGGCTGGTCTTGAACTCCTGGGCTCAAGTGATCCTCCCATCTTCACCTCCCAAAGTGTTGGGATTATAGGTGTGAGCCAGTACACCCAGCCTGGACAGGCTTAACTACTTAAAAAGGTAAAACTTCTAAATGTCCAAGCAATATAAGCAGGATTTAAGGGCAATCAATAAACTTGGAGACTTTTTTAAAATAAACATGACACGAAAAAGTCTGTATCTTTAATAAATAAAGCATTCATCAAATCAAGAAAACCCAGTAACACTCTTCAGAAAAAAAAGCAATCAGATGAATAGGTAGTTCCCCAAGGAGGAAATGGAATAACTAAATAACTAACATACAGGAAAAATATTCAGATTCATTCATAATAAACGAAAAACTCATTTTAGAAATCCTGCTGGAATTTTGTTTGAAATTGTATTGAGTGTATAGATTAATTTGGGGATAATTTTCTCTATTAATTTGGGTCTTCTGTTTTATCATTTGATAGTGTATAATTTTTCTTCATAAAGGTTCTTTGCATGTTTAAGTAGGTTAATTTAAGACACTTTATATTTTCTGTTGGTCTGCACTGTGACTAACACCTTATTTCTAGTTGAATATTGAAGTGGGGGGCGTCCAGCTGTCTGCCTTGGAGCAGAAGATGAGCTTGGTGTCTTTTTGTTTTCCAGTTCACCACCTCCTAGCTGCCACAGGCTCTCACTGACCACTTTGGTGTTGGAGTACCAGGAGGGGGGAGAAGAAGAGGCAGAGTTCTTACCTGAACGGTGCTGTCAAAGGATGGCCTTGGTGATTTTGTGCTATTATCAGCTTAGCTAGAATTAAGTTGCCCAGCATTTCTTCCCCTGGCTGATTCCCTGCAATCTCCCACCTGGGAGGGCACCAGAGAGTTCAGTCAGCCCCTGTTTCATGGGGCTGGGGCTGGGGCCAAGAAGCTGGGGATCTGGGCCAGGGAGGGGGCGTCAGCTCCTCACTCTGCAGCAGGTGGGCTGCTCTGCTCCTGGTTTACAGTTGTGCCCACTGCATGTAGCTATGAGGCTCAAGCCCCTGCGCCCTTCACCCAGCCAGCGGGCCAAACTGGGCTGAGGCTTGCTGGGGAGGCTAAGCCTGGTCTTGGCTGAATATTAAACACTGGGCTTCTGTCACCCTCAGGCATAGGTGGGTCTCTGAGATAGAGCAGTTCCCTCCTCCAGCTTGCAGAGAAAGAAAGCCCTCTCCCCAGAGAGCAGAGTCTCTGAACAACCTTGGCTGTGGATAGAACATTCTGTTGGAGTCACAGGGTAGTGGTGCTTGACCATACTGTGAGGAGCATCAGTATCTCCTGTGCTAGTTTACATAGCTCATTCTTTCTAATTCTGAGAACAATCCTAAGAGATAGTGCTATTGAGACTTAGGGTGAGACACTTGTCCAGGGTCAAATATCCAGCTAGTAAGTAACAACCCCACGGAAGTCATATCAAATCACATGCCCACCAGCAAAAAGAAATCCTGGGTCTCCATACTGTGGCCTACACAGGAGTATTGAACTTACTGACTCTTGATCATCTGTTAGGTGTAAAATGGTGTCATAATGTTAGCATTTCTCTTATTGCGGGAGAGGTCCAGCATCTCTTCTGGGGTTCAAGAGCAACCTTCTTTTAGGTGAAGGTCTGTTTGTACCCTTTGTCCAACCGCTCATTGATTTATAGACGTTCTTTCTTCTTTCAGAAAATTAACTCTTTGTGATATGGTTTTCAAAGAATATTCTTCCATTTTGTCATTTCTTTTTTGGTTTTATTTATGCTGTTGGCCACCTCATCAGGCCCCAACTAGGCAAATTCGATTTTCATGTGGGCAAACTAATAAACCTTTTTTTTTTTTTTTTTTTTTTTTTTTCTCGGTTTGGGTTTTTTATCAGAACCAGAAAGATCTACCTCATTCCAACATTGTATTTGTAAAGCGATCTTATTTTTCCAGAATTTTATGGTTTTATTTTTATAAAAATGTCGATCTTTGATTCTTAAGTTGATTGTGGTATAAAGTGTGTGATAGGGATCCAACTTTCCTTTTGTGCCTTCCCCTCAGCTGGCTACTCACTTGTCGGAATGCTATGAAAAAATTCTGTCTTCTACTCTTTTGAAACCATGTGTCTTCGGGTCTCTTCTGTTTCATCAGTTTGTGCTTCCAATCATGTCATGTAGTGTTTTAAATATAGCTCTGTCACTTTATAATATGCTTTACTATCTGGTAAGACTAGTCTTGATTCTACCAACTGTTAATTTTCTTCAGAAAATACTTTGCTAGTAATTCTTGCTTATTTATTTCTAGAAGTTATTATTTATTTCAGAATCATCTTTTTAGTTCTCTTCCCAAAACATCCAAGCAAACAAAAATAATTTTTTAAAAAATCATCATCTTGTTGGTATTTGGGAGGCAGGACTACATAAAACCTATATACTAACATAAGGGGAGTTTGACCTGTTTTTGGTGTTGAATCTTCATAGGCAACTATGGTGCTATGTTATGTTTTCTATTGGTGCTTAGTTGTGTTTTCAGTTTTTGTCCCTCCTAGGTTTTCTGTGTTTCTTGGCTTGCGTCTGTTGCTATTCTAAATGTACTTTTTTCTTCCATTGTATATTCTAACTGCTTGTTGTTTATGTATATATTTCAGTATGTTAATTTTATAACCAGCCAACTTAATAAACATTCTTGTTGTTTGTAACTTGTTTTAGTTGATTATCTTGCCTTTTCCAAGTAAGCAATCATATCAACTTAAAATGATGACATTTTTTTACCTTCTCCTTTCCAATTTTCACACCACTGGAACAATGTTAAATAATAGTGGCAACATCGTACCTCCTGGTCTTGTTTCTGGCTTTAATGAGAATGTTCACAGTGCTTCCCCATTAAATATTATTGTGATTGTTGCACAAACTTATCTTTTATTATATTTTTACTGTTTATTTTTTTAGAGACAGGGTCTCACTATGTTGCTCAGGCTGAACTTGAACTCTGGGGCTCAAGCGATCTTCCTGCCTTGGCTTCCCAAAATCTGTTATCATATTAAGGAAGTATCCATTCATTACTATTTTATGAGGCCTCACAAAATCAAGGATGGGTGTAAATTTTTCAAGTGCTTTTCCAGCATCTATGAGGATAATCTATGTGGTCTTTCTTTCTTGATCTATTAAAAAAGTGAATTTACAAAATAATTTCTCAGTATACAATCATTCTTGAATTCCTAGGATAGTCTACTTGGCCATTTTTTTTTAATGTGCCACCAATTTCTGTTTTCTAATATCTTAGTTTTTTGCTGTTGTGATATTGTGATATCACACTTATGAAGTGTGTGTGCTTTTTGTGCTTTGTCACTTTTTGATGTCACTGTTATGCTATTTCATAAAAAATAATTGTAAATTTTTTTCTTTTTTTGAGATGGACATTCGCTCCTGTTGTCCAGGCTGGAGTGCAGTGGCATGATCTTGGCTCACTGCAACCTCTGCCTCTCAGGTTCAAGCAATTCTCCTGCCCCAGCCTCCCGAGTAGCTGGGATTACAAGTGCCCACCACCATGCCCAGCTAATTTTTGTATTTTTAGTAGGGATGGAGTTTCACCATGTTGGCCAGGCTGGTCTCGAACTCCTGACCTCAGGTGATCCGCCCATCTTGGCCTCCCAAAGTGCTGGAGTTATAGGCGTAAGCCACCACCCCCCGTCATAAGTTTTTTTCTCTTTGTGTACTCTGAAGGAGCTTACATAGCATCAGGACAACTGTCATTAGTTTTCCATAGAAATTAATCTGTTAGACTGTTTAACTTTGCTATAGTTTTGGCAATTTACATTTTTCTGTAAATATTTCCTTTTATCCAGGTTCTCAAATTATTTTGCATATAAGTAAGAAAAGGAATGTCACATTATGTTTTAAATGTTATCAGTTTCTATGGTTACTTTTTCATTAAAATTCTTTATTTGGGTTGTTTCTGTTTTCTGTATTTAGCTTGATAAGGTTACCTAATGATTTATCTATTTTATTAGTTTTAAAAAATAGAATCAGCTTTTGGATTTATATATTAATTCTTCAGTTCTTTAATTCATTTTATTTTGCTTTCAAATAACTAATGCCTTCTTTCTGCTTTCCTTAGCTTGACTTTGTTGTCTGTTTCTCTAACTTCTTGAGTTGGACGCTTAATTATTTTCATTTACTTCATGCTTACTTACTTTCATTTGTACTCTTCTGACATAAATATTTTCATTAGGATTATTTTAAAGGTATTTTTCAACTTTAGTTTTGACCTCCTCTTTGTCCCAAATACTATTTGAGAGAAAAAATAAAAATTTCTGAGTGAAAAGGATTTTACTTTAAAATTCTAATTTTATTACATTATAATCCCAGAGTATTGTTTGTATAGTTTCTACTTTCCAGAGTTTATCGAGGTTGTATTTTCAGCTAAAGATTTTCAGTGTTTTAATTTTCTGTTTTCAGGGTGTTGAGCTGAATATATGTCAGAATGACCTTATGAATTAGATTATTTGGTTCTCCATATCCTTAATTATTTTGTGTTTACTTCTGTCGTGGACTGGGTGGTCAACAGTAACCTCTGACTACTTAGGTGCTTCTAATTCTTGTATTTCCTATGGTTTTACTTTAAGGAAGTTGATGTGATGGTATTTGAAGAATACATATTCTTGACTGTTAGACGCTTATTGGAGATGGCACTCATCATTATCAAGTTTTTATTTTTCTAATTTAATGCTCCTCTGCATCCTCACTTCCTCCCCCATGTTCCATCTTGTCAGCTACTAAAATTGGTTCCTTGCTTTCTTTTTGTGTTTGCATGTTGTATCTTTGCCCAGTCTTCTGTTGTCAACCTAAGTAATTGTGTTGTAAAATATAGAAATGTGGGCTTTATTTTCTGATCCAGTCTGAGAGTAAATATTTTCAGTAGCTAAAATGATTCCATTCACATAAATTAATATGACAGACGTGCCTGGTCTTAACTATTTTTTCTTTTAAATCAAGTTTTATGTTACACTTTCTGGTTTTATTGCTGCTTTGGTGTTTTTTTTTTTTTTTTTTTTTTTGTGGTAATCTTTTACCTCATATTCTGTTTTTATTTGATTGATTTTTATGTATGTATTTCTTCTAATAATTTGAAAGGCTTGCATTCCCCCTTCCCCAGTGGTTATGATATCTGTCTCTATATTTATATCCACATCTATCTATATGAAGATATAAATATATCTTTTTTCCTCAATATCTGTTGACTACTTTCTATGAGAATGAATTACTATATTTCTACTTACTGTAATCTCCCCGTCACCACTTTTAGCTTATATTATTACCATTTTTCTTGAAGTTTCCCTTTTATATCTCTAAATACACATGTACGTCTATCAATTTATTAGCTTTAAGTGAGCTCTCTAACAGCTATAAACAACAAAGTTATCAGCACATTGATAGTACTTTCTACCTCCTCTTTTCTTCTCCCATTCAAATTTTGTGAGTTAGAGAATTGTTTACATTATTCAGGTTTCTCTCTCATTCATTCATTCATTCATTCATTCATTCATTCATTCATTCATTCATTCTGAGACAGAATCTCACTCTGTCACCCAGGCTGGAGTGCAGTGGCATGATCTCAGCTCACTGCAACCTTCACCTCCTGGGTTCAAGAGATTCTCCTGCCTCAGCCTCCTGAATAGCAGGGACTACAGGCATGTGCCACCACGCCTGGCTAATTTTTTTGTATTTTTAGTAGAGATGGTGTTTCACCATGTTAGCCAGGATGGTCTCTATCTCCTGACCTCATCATCCGCCCGCTTTGGCCTCCCAAAGTGCTGGGATTACAGGCGTGAGCCCCCGGCGCCCGGCCTATTGAGGTTTCTAACCTTTACATTTGGTTCTGTTAGTATAATCTCCACGTGGTTTTAGTCTTGGTCTTACTCTCATAATCATTGAATATTGATTCAAAGTCATCCTCATTTCTTCTGTTGTAGTTTCTTCCATTAATCTTTTTTTTTTTTTTTTTTTTTTGATTCAGAGTTTCATTCCTGTTGCCCAGGCTGGAGTACAATGGCACAATCTCAGCTCAATGCAACCTCCGCCTCCTGGGTTCAAGTGATTCTCCTGCCTCAGGCTCCCAGGTAGCTGGGATTACAGGCATGCACCATCATGCCAGGCTAATATATATATATATTTTTTGTATTTAGTCAAGAAGGAGTTTCACCGTGTTGGTCAGGCTGGTCTTGAACTCCTGACCTCAGGTGATTCACCCACCTCAGCCTCCCAAAGTGCTGGGATTACAGGTGTGAGCCACCATGCCTGGCCTTCCATTCATCTTTTGATGGCCTTGAAATTATTCTCTTCTTTCTTCAAGCTCATGAGATGAGTGTTTTATGTTTTTGCACATTCATTAATGCTGCCTTTATACTTAATTGATGGTTTGCCTGGATACAGCATTCTTATATTACACTTTTTATTTCTTTGCATTAAATAATGTGGAGTCATCTGAGGTTACCTTAGTTTTTTCTTTCGCTTAAAGGCAACTTGATCTTTTGGGCTGGATGCTCCAAAAGATTCTTTGTCTTTGAAGTCCACTATCTTTTACTAGACTTGATTATTCTATCCCATGATTTTCCTGGAATACAATAGACCATTTCAATCTGTAGATTCAGTTCTTTTTTATTTTTGGAGAGTTCTTACAAATAAAATTTTTTCTTCACAGGGACATGAATTATATATGTTTGTTTGTCTTTCATGCCTATCATTTTATCTTTCATGCTTTTTTTAACTTGTTCATTTCTACTAATTTCTCTTGCTTTTACCAGTTTTGTCCTATATATTCCTTCCTATGCTGTCAGCAGTGTCTCAGTTGGTTTTACATTTTTGTTCTACTTATTTTCTGAACAATAGCATCTCATGATTTATATCACTTGTTTATTTTGCCATATTGATTTCTTTTTCTTTTTGTAAACAAGATGTGGTCTTGCTATATTGCCCAGGCTGGCCTTGAACTCCTGGGCTCAAGTGATCCTCCCATCTTGCCCTCCCAAAGTGCTGGGATTATAGGCATGAGCCACTGTGCCTGGCCATAAATACTTGTACCACTTATACCTCTTTTTTGCCCTTGTGGTTTATGGAGATAATTGCTTCACTGGGTTTTGAAATGTTTTGTAGTGATGTTTGTTCATCTTCTCCATGACACCATTTTTCTGGTGGGTGTTCATCTATGATTTATTTTCCTCTGTCTCTCCTTTTTTTTTTTTTTTTTATAATATCTTTATTATATAGATCCTATAGTTCCTTTTTGATCATGAATTTGTCTTGAACTGAAAGGCCTTCTTCCCAGGCCAGCTGTTTGCATGAAGTTCTGGAGGAAGGGGGCCGGTACATGTTCTTATTCTAGGCTACCAGGAATTCTTCTATAGGGACATTGGTGTGCGTAAGGTCTTTGAAGCCTTGCTTCTCCTTGGCCAACTGGCAATGACAGTTTCAGACGAGCTCATGATGCAGAGCCTCTCTCCTCTATCCCACTTTATGGGTTGGCTGCTTCCTGCAGACGTGACTTTCTGTATGACTCATCATTCCACCTCACCTTCTCTGTTTCTACTTTATATGAAAGCAAGTTCAAGAAGGTCCCCACTGCCAGTCCACATGCCTGTTCTCATTATTCTTAACAAGCGAATGTTACTTTTTTGACCCTGGGGTATGGCACTTACCTTGGAGAGCCGTGTGTGGCCAGCTTTAGCTGAACTCTGTGCCACAGCTGTCTTCTCCTAGCATCTTTCTGTGCCCCAGCTGAACTTCACTGAACTTCCCCATGTATTGTAGCCTGGGTTTATAGATCTTTGCTGGCTTTGTCTGAGATAGAATTTGTTTCTTGGTGTCCTTGTTGCTTTTAGGTGATTTTCAAGAGAAGTATTTTTCTTCTGGTGGAAACATCAATTTCTCAAAATTCTTCTTACCCAAACTACAATAAAAGCACTGTTACCTCAATGCCTGGCTCTATGTATCTTTTTAGTCTTTACTTTTACAAACAACTGACTAGTGCTCTTCCCGTATTTATTATTCAAACTTCTGAGCCAATTTGGTTTATCTAACTAATAATAATCTTCCTTATGTGTATAGAACCTTTTGCCCTCATAGACCCTGGGCAGCGCTTGGACCAGATTTCTTCCACTGGTCAATTAGTTGTAGACGAGGGGTCTTCTGTTAACACTAGAGAATATAGCAGTTTTAGAGTGTCTTCTTAGCATGGGGCTATGGGTAAGGAATTTTTCCTATTTTAGGCAAAAATAGTCCAGGCAATGACTTGGGGTAAGAATTGAGTTTGGGGAGTTTGGGTTGGCTTGGGGGCTCCCAAGCCAAGCCTGGATAGAGTGGAACTTGCTAAGGAGTGGTGGGAGATGAGTTGAATGTGTAGAGGAAGTTTTGCCCTCTATATTCCGTCCTATGTAAAACCAGCTGAGACACCGCTGACAGCGTAGGAAGGAATATAGAGGACAAAACTTCCTCTACATGGAAGACCTTGAATTCAATGCTGAGGAGTTTGGACTTAAGGTCATAGGCTGTTGAGAGTACGGGAAACTGGAGAGAAGTGACGTGAAAAAAAGAGGGTTTTAGAAAGAGCTGCATGGTTACCTGTAGTCCCTCTGCTACAAGCTGAACTGTGTCCCTGCCATCCCAAATTCATGTTTGCTTGTTTTGCCACATTTTAAATGAACATTTGCACCTCAGAATGCAACTGTATTTGAGGATAGGGTCTTTATAGAGGTGATTAAGTTAAAGGAGGCCCTACGGAAGGCACCTAGTCCAATATGACTGGTGTCCTTTTAAATAGAGGAAATTAATGTACATGTACAGACATGTACAGAGGGAAGACCACATGAAGACACAGTGAGAACACAGCCATCTCCAAGCCAAGAAGAGAGGCCTCAGAAGAAATCAACCAAGACCGGGCGCTGTGGCTCCTGCCTGCAATCCCAGCACTTTGGGAGGCTGAGGTGGGCGGATCACTTGAAATCAGGAGTTCAAACTGGCCAACATGGCGAAACCCCATCTCTACTAAAAAAGTACAAAAAAATTAGCTGGGCGTGGAGGCGGATGCCTGTAATCCCAGCTGCTCAGGAGGCTGAGGCAAGGGAATTGCTTGAATCTGGGAGGTGGAGGTTGCAGTGAGCCGAGATCACACCACTGCACTCCCGTCTGGGTGACAGAGCAAGACTCCATTTCAAAAAAAAAAAAAAGTATGACAACAACCATGTTGATGCCTTGATATCAGGCTTCTGGCCTTAAGAATGGTAAGAAAGTAAATTTTTGTTCTTTAGGCCTCCCAGTCTGTAGTCCTTTGTTAAAGCAGCCTAGCCCAACCAAACTAATATGCCCTCTTTCCCCCTTCAGCCAGAGTGAG
The DNA here is from genome assembly GCF_002776525.5 of Piliocolobus tephrosceles. Taxonomy (NCBI): domain Eukaryota; kingdom Metazoa; phylum Chordata; class Mammalia; order Primates; family Cercopithecidae; genus Piliocolobus; species Piliocolobus tephrosceles. The sequence goes on along the minus strand of NC_045446.1, from coordinate 106,216,260 downwards.
TTTCCAAAGTGCAAAGCTGACCCCTGCTTTTCCCCACTATGAGATAAGGCCCAGTGTGGTCTGCAGGCCTTTTATCATTTGGGCTTTGCCACCTCTCTGGCCTCATCTCTCACTGACACCCCAAACCCAACCTCATGCATTAAGCTCCAGAGATTATCCAGCAGATCACATTTCCCTGGACAGAGCGTGCCCCTTCGCATCCCCTTCATTTCTGCAAGGGGGGCCCTGTGGCTGACACTTGGTCAGCTGTAAAGCCTGCTCAGACTTCAGCCCTCTGTACAGCCTTTTCTCACTCCTTCCTCCCCCTTACATTCTGTGCCTGGGTCATCTGTTCTGCCAGGCTCACTGATAGACTCACCCCTGTTTATATCCCTCTGTTAGAGAGAGAGTCTCTCTGAGCTTAGGCTGGACAAGAAGATACCCACTAAACTTTGGTTGAATTGAGTTGTATTTTGGATCTGTAGGGCCAAAATACAATACCTGTTCCCTAAGGAGAAAACAAAAGAGATGGACCTGGTTGCAATCTGGTTCTTGCTAAGCGTTGCATGAGCAAGTATGTCTTCTGAAAGTGATTCTCTGCTCTCCTGACGTGCAGCTGGGTGTGTTTGTTGGCAGTGTACACAGCACAGCTGGTTGCTCAGCATCTCATTTCTACAGGACAAAGACATCTCTGATCCCTAGTCATGATTGCCCCAGGCCCGGCATAGTTCAGTGAAAGGCACTAAGGAGGCTTAAAGCATGCTTTGGGGCAGAGAACAGAGACTAAGTGTATTGTCTCTTACCTCTAAGAGGTGTGGGTTTGAATCATGACTCTCCCACTTAGCAGGTATGTGACTTAGGGGTAAGCTGCTTAACCTTGCTGAGTCCTATTTTTCTCGTCTGTCAAACGAGGATAATAACATCTACCCTGTAGTTGTGTTGAGAGGATTAAATGCAATTCTCTATCTTCCTGCCCATCTGCTTTTCTCCCTCTTTCTATCATCTCTACCTATCTATGTATTTTTCCATCTCTTCATCTATCATTCATCTATTACCTATCTGTAATCTATCTTTATCTATCATCTATCCTTCAATCATTCTGTTTATCTATTATCTACCTACGTACCTTTTTTTTTTTTGAGGCAGAGTCCCACTCTCTCACCCAGGCTGGAGTGCAGTGGCGTGATCTTGGCTTACTGCAACCTCCGCTTCCTGGGTTCAAGTGGATTTTGTACCTCAGTCGCCTGAGTAGCTGGGACTATAGGTGCACACCCCCATGCCTGGCTAATTTTTATATTATTATTATTATTTTTTTTTAATAAAGACAGAGTTTTGCCATGTTGACCAGGCTGGGCTTGAACTCCAGACCACAAGTGATCCATCTGCTTCTGCCTCCCAAAATGCTGAGATTACAGATGTGAGCCAACGTACCTGGCCCCTATCTTCTATCTATCATCTATCCATCTATCACCTATTGTCTATCACTGATTATCTATCTATCTATCTATCTATCTATCTATCTATCTATCTATCTAT
>NC_045446.1:106145437-106214735 GCF_002776525.5 Piliocolobus tephrosceles | reverse complement strand
TATCTATCTATCTATCTATCTATCTATCTATCTATCTATCTATCTATCTATGCATCTATCAGAGTCTCGCCCTGTTCTTGGCACATATCAGTGTTTGGTAGATGTTAGTTTTATAAGTTGCAAATGGAATATTGTCTTCATTTCCCTAAGCTTAAATGACAGGGCTCAGAGAGAGAAGGACCTTTTCCAAGGCTATTTAGATTTTTGACCTGTGCCTCTACATCACCCACAGGCCCAGAGTAACATCAACAATAATAATAGCAATTGCACACTCCATGGAGCACTTGGTAGCTCATAAAATGCTTCTCAGCCTACCATTCTATGATACGCACTCAGAAAGTCATTCAACCTCATGGCAGGAAGAGATGATGAGAGCAGTGGCAGCAGCTGCCACCATGCCATCCCGGGGCCCAGCTGCTGCCCATCTTGTCCATCACATTCAACTCTCCCTTGCCAGGAGGCCTGAATAGGGAAAACTCTTCCAGAGGCCAACTGAGCTTTCAAAGGTGTTTGACCTAGAGGGTCCTTTTCCAGGGCTTGTAGAGAAAGTGGAGGTGCCTGGGACCTGGGCGTCCTCTGTCCACCTGCCTGAGACAGCACCTGCCTGCTTTGCAGAGGTCAGTTCTCCCTGGCAGCCATCCCAGGCAGCTGGCCCCTCCCACGTGCCATCCCAGAGGCCCATGTCCTCGTTCACGGACCATTGGGTGCAGGCTGCTGCTCTCTCCTGCCTAATTGCCAGTGTCCTTGTTAACACTCTCCCTCTCCTTTGTGCCTCACACCCACCCAGCCCTCCTGGCGCCCCCCGTGAGTGACTCCCACTTGATGAACAAGACGTAAGTATACCAGTTATTAATCTTTCTACCAAGGCAATTACAGCCTCGCAACATTCCTCCTTGGCCACATTGGCTCTTCTATGACAACCTTATCAGGTTAGCAATTTCAGATCTGCATTAAGTGTTCAGAAATCAATTTTCAGCTTATTTTGTGTTGCAAAGTTTGCCATGCCTGAAACCGCACTGCTAATTGAACAAGAGCAATTGATGTTTTAGCAGTAATTAAAGATGGTAATTATGACCAAATCTCCCCCACGGCCCTGCCGTGTTTGCTTTTGGACCTGTCAGAAGAGAGGGCGGGCCAAATCAATCTTAATAAAGTTGGCGCTTCAGAAGTCCCCCAAGAAATGGTGTTGCACTCAGGGTGGGACAAGGAAGCCATGAGGGAAAAAGGGAATGGCATGTTTGGGGCTGTGAGGTGCCTGGTCATTTGGATAGTCAGGTAGTCATCAGTGGTGGCCAGTGTGGTCCTCTGAGTGCCTGGCCAGCACTGAGTTGGAAGTGGGGGTGGGTGGAAGGAGCATTCCAAAGACATAACAAGAAAATTCTTGTCATTGGGATGCTTACAACATATCTGAGGAGAAAGGAAGTACGTGCATCCATGAAATAATTTCCAGATATTTGTTTTCGTTCATAAACATTGCAGAGGGCCTTCTATGTGCTGGGTGCTAGGGGAACAAAAGTAAAAGGGCATCATCTCAAATGCAACCACAAACAAGCACAAATGACTATGATGTTTCTATCTTTTATCCAGGAATTGTTGCCCACCTATGCTGTGTCCTTTGAGATTGTTCGGCCTCAGAGAGGCAGTTAAAAATATAGGCAGATCTCTGGACAGGGGTCCGAGGGCTCCAGGCCTGATGCTACTGCTCCAAGCTGTGACCTTCCCAGTGGGGCCATCCATGGCTCCATTCAACGTTGACAGCAGAGTCTACAGTGAGATGAGGGGCTCATCCATCCCATACAGAACATCATAATCAGATCTGTACTGACCCTTTAAGTTCCTGTACCACCAGGTTGTTCCTATTTATTTACTTCATATGTCAGGAGCAGACCTTCGTGCTTGGGGATGTAAAGATGGCTTTTGAGCAAAAGGCTTGGGTAAATACCAGCCACGGCTGTACTTGTTGGCAGAAGGTTAATGTATTGAGGACCCATGTGATCCTCAGTCTCCCAGTGTAGCATAGAGAAGTATGCTTTGGGTTGGGTGCAGTGATTCACATCTATAATGCCACACTTTGGGAGGCTGAGGTGGGTGGATCCCTTGAGGCTAGGAGTTCAAGGCCAGCCTGGGCAACATGGCAAAACCCTATCTCTACTAAAAATACAAAAATTCACCAGGCATGGTGGTCCCAGCTACTTGGGGGGCTGAGGCACAAGAATTGCTTGAACCCAGGAGGTAGAGTTTGCAGTGAGCTGAGGCTGCGCCATAGCACTCCAGCTGGCAAGACAGAGTGAGACCCTGTCTCAAAATTAAACAAACAAACAAACAATAAAAAGACATGCTTAATGCACGCTTGGGCTGGGCAAGCGGGTGCACCGTGGGTTGTATTCCAGGAGAGGACTGCCGCCCCCTGCTGTCGTTCACAGTTTTACAGGGAGAACTGGAGAACTGCTTTGCAAAACAATCTGAAGGCGGGTGCCAGCTGTTCAGGGAAAAATTATTCCAGAGCTGAGTGTGCTGGCTGCCCAGTGTTATAGCACTGGAAACCACAGGGAGCCACCAACCTCAGCCAGATCATTGCCAGGCCATCTAGAGGGAGCCACCAGGTCATCCAGTGGGTGTTCCTGTCTGCACTTCCACAATGGCTAGGATGTGGTGCCTGGCCACAGGAGCTTTACAGTATAGCGGGGAGAAAGCCCAGTACAATGTCATGACGGAGCTATGTGGTTTAACGGAGCAGTGGAGGAGGGCCCGGGGGGGTGAGAGGATTCTTGCAAGCTGTGTCTTTAAGGCTAAGTAGAAGTTGAGTCGATTAAGGTTGGGAGGAATCCTACTCTCTCAGAAGGGCACAACATGAGCATGGGCATGGAGGGCTAAAGCATCGTGTCATGTTGTGGGAGCCACTCAAGTGCAGAGGCTGAGGCGGGAGGTGTGACAGAAGAGTCTGGAGAGGGAGACAGGGATCTCATCAGGGCATGTGAGACATGCCAAGCCATCTGGAGACGGGGAATGGGGAGTCACGTGGAAGGGGTCAGGTGTGCTTTTGAGACAGTTCATCCTGACAGTTGTGTGGGTGGCAGGGCAGGGACAGATGTAGCAGTGAGGGCTCAGGGACACACGCCTGGCAGCTGCTCATAGCATGATTCTTGCCTCTTTATAGAAAGGCTAGAAAGATCCCCTGGACAAACGCTCTCCCAGCCTTTATACCTGGTCACATGTAGAGGGTTGAGACAATTGAGCAGAGAGCCTGGCCCATGGCCCAGTGATCCCCATTGCTCCCATACTCAGAACTGCTGTGTTCAAGCCTCCATTGGTGAGTTAGGAAGGGGCAGATACAGGGTGACAGCTGCCTGCATAGCAGCGATGTTCGGCAATGTTGTGAAATAGAGTTTTCCAGAGATGAGAGAAAGATGAACAAGATTTCTGAAGTCTTACAGAAATACCCGCCAGCCCTTGTCTGGCATGTGGCCTGTGTTGGCCACAGGTGTGTTTCAAAGCATAGTATCATGCACCATTCACATACTCACATAGGCCCACCAAAATGTGCATGTGTGTAGATGGACCTGCCTGAGTCTTCACACTCTGAGCAACAGAGGCCCATACATTTATACACACAGCCATGTGCACAGAGAGGCCTAAAGTCATGCATTTCTGTATGCTCATGAACCACGACCCATGCGTATGCCATTTGCATCCACACCCAGGCACACAGGGTGGATATGTGTGCGTGCTCTCAGCCCTGATGGGAATGTTTACCCTCTGGTGCAGGTGGCATCAGTTTAAAAAAATGAGATTATTTGGGGGCCAGACAGGTCTTCAATCAGAGGGCATACCTCTTCCAGGGGAAGAGATTGGGATGGGAGTTGGGAGTGAGTGCAGAGGACGAGGGTGGGAGAGAAGCTGGGGTTGGAGCCTTTGGCTTCCTCTGTGGATCTGCACCATTCTTCCCATAGCCTGGATTTGTGGGGGTGTTTATGCCCCTCAGAGGGGTCTACCTGGTTTTCAGGGTCAGACCAACCTGTGCTGACAGCCAAGAAAGGGCTGTAATGGGAAGACATTGGTTCTATCCCCACAGTGATGGGGAGAGTCAGTCAGAGAGTTTTCAAGTTAAGAATTCATTTTGCCCAATCCCTGCTTGCACTGTCTAATGAGTAGACAGAAGCCTAGAGGCGAAAGTGACTTACCCAAGGTCCCACTGAAAGCCATGTGAGGATGCACCTTACTATAACCCTGAGGCACCCTCATTAGCAAACCATAGATTATGGGCTGCAGGAGGTTCTGTGGGGTCTATGCAGCCCAGGCTTAGAGACTTTATCTGCCAGCCTGAGCTCAGATTCTGATGGCAAGAATCATGTCACTTGTAGCACACCTTGGTACAAGTTGAGAATCTGTGACGGTGTGGCCCAGCCCCCTTACCATCAGACACCCCGGTCTTGCTCATCTGATACATTATATGTTTGGGCTCCTATTTTATTGATCGATTGATTGATTGACTGAGATAGAGTCTCACTCTGTCGCCCAGGCTGGAATACAGTGGCGCGATCTCAGATCACTGCAACCTCCGCCTCCCATGTTCAAGCGATTCTTATGCCTCAGCCTCCCAAGCAGCTGGAATTACAGGCATGTGCCACTACGCCCAGCTAATTTTTGTATTTTTAGTTTTGCCACGTTGGCCAGGCTGATCTTGAACTCCTGACCTCAGGCGATCTACCCACCTTGGCCTCCAAAAGTGCTGGGATTATAAGGCATGAGTCACTGCTCCCGGCTGTGCTCCTGCTTTAAAAGCTCCTGACTCCAGTAGCCCTCTTCTCTCTCCCCTCCATCCTGTCCCCAGAGTCATATTTACTTTCCTAGTCAGGACCCTTTCCAAGAGCGACCTGCCCCCACTGGGAGCGACCATCCCAGTGCCCCGCCCAGCTGCCTGTGACAGCATAAGCCTCTTTCCTTTCAGGAATAGAGAGAACAGCTGGTCATTTCTTCCTAACGTTTTCTGATGCTAATCCTCCAGCCTGGTCCAACTTACAGACATAAACCTTGCAAACACTTCCTAATCCCTGACTCTCTAGAAAATAGTATCAGTGGAGAAGAAATCGGGGGTAGTGGGAGTTCCAACCAGAGGGCTGGTTTCCTCAATCTTAGCCCTAAAGCTGATTTTGTCTGTACCTCACTGGGACTCTGTTGCCCTTTCCTGACCGGGGCTGCTGTGGCAAGACCATGTGGAGCCCATTTAGGCAGAGTTGGGAGGGTGGGAGGCCAGGTGAGACCAGACGCCCCAGACTGGAGGTGGGGCTGGCTGCCCACGATGTGCCCAGAACCCCTGAATTCAGTGCCTGCGGAGCCTCTTCTGTCACCGCAGACCCCACATTCTCCCCACCTTCTCCCACTCAGCCAGCCTGTCTGTGTTCCTGAAGCTCCTTCCCTGGATGGGTGATTGATTAATTGATTTACATATTTATTAAAATGTATTTTAGTAGCATCTTTGCCTTTGATGCCAAATCTCATTTCCTATTGTGGGGCCGCTGACAGCCGGCATTGTAAATGCAAAGACACTTTACAAAACAATTTAAATAGCAATTGCCACCAGCTTAAAAATGAGCAAAACAGACAAATAAAATACTGATGAGGAAATTGGCAGCTTCAGGACAAGGAGGGCCAGGGGTTTCTAAGCAGCCAGCAGCTCCGGGTGCAGGGACAGTACAGACCGTGTAATTGTCTCTTTGGCATGGCCCAGATTTTAGGTGTGGATGAAGTAAGGTTAACAGTCGCTGCTCTTAGAGCAAAAGAGGCCTTGCCCTTAAAGGAGACCTGTCCTTGGGGAACTTTTCTGAGCAGAGGTTTATGGATGAGGGGAGCAGTCAGGGTGTGGGCCCTAGATCTTTGCCCTGCAGTCTTGACTTGCGAGCTTGCATCTGCCTGGTCTGAGGAGCACTGTGGGCAATAAGTCTGGCCTGAGGAGCTGGGACACCAGCAGGCAGTCGGGGAAGAGTGTGGTCTGGAAATCCGGTCTTTGGATTCTGGCCCTAGCCTGGCCCAGATATGAATCTTGGGCAGGTCATGTTTTCCGTCTGGGTCTCTGCTTCCTCTGTCGAATGCACTGGGTGGAAACGTAGAAGCACTAGCCTGGGCCACTGGAGACCTGACATCTGGTCCTGCTTGCTGCTTCCTAGCTGTGTGACAGGTTAAACTCCCTCTCTGGGCCTTATCTATAGCATGAGAGTGAGGGATGTGATGCTTCACGAGTCATTGTTTTTTCTTAAAATCTATGATATGCTAGGGGCCCATGATACTTTGTGGTCCCACTGGTAGCCTGATTGTAGGGAGAGAGAGCAGGGAAGATGAATGGGTATGCAGTGGCGGAGGAACCTGACGAACAGGAGTCCAGAGCCAAGCCAGGTTTTGAAGCAGGGTCTGATCACACTGTTCCTGAGAAAGAGCAGAGCTGAAAGCTGTCAGAAGATGGGAGAAAGCCCACAAGCAAGCAGGAGTTTGCTCATCCTCCTCGACTTCATGTGTGCTCTGTCCTCCGGTTGCCTTCCACCTCCCTGGCTGTGCCTTCCGAGTCTCTTTGGCTGCACTTCTGCTCCCATTCTGGGTCTGTCCCTCAAGATCCCTGCTGGTGCTGCCTTCCTGCTGCTAGATTCACTTCCTGCATGAGTTCATTTGTAGCTCTTCTTTTTTTTTTTCCAAGACACTCAAATTTTCATTCCAGCCTTGACCTCTTACCAGAATTGTAGTCTCATAAATCCAGCACCCTGCAGGACATCTCTCCTTAAATGTCTTGCTGTCACCATAAAATGTCTAGAACCAAATTCAGCATCTTCTCCCACAAACCACTGCTCCCCGCTCCACCCCCAACATTCTGTTTTTCAGGCATTCTTCTCTCTTTAGTTTGCTGTACCCAGACGGTTATCACAAGAAACCTTTATATGCTGTTTACAGTGGTTGAGGTGGCTTTCTTCGCATGACCACATTTCTTTTTGCAAGTATGTTCTGAGCACCTGTTATATACCAGGCACAGGACAGAGGAGTGGACCAGGCAGACACAGACCCCTGCCCTCATGGGGCTTGGGCTCCAGAGATCACTCTCCTTGCCTCAGGCCTCCAACTGGGCTGCATCGTCCCTACTTGCAGAAACATGGCTTGGCTTCTCTTGGGAAGCTTCTCAGGACTTTGAGTACAAGACTTAGTTCAAACCATGTGATCCATATTTTTTGGTCAAAAAGGTGGGGAACACCTGTGTAACTATAGCACTGTGCTAAATGCTGAGGATATGAAGATAGGCACCTGCCCTTAGGGAACTTGCAAACTGGAGGAACAATATTTCCACGAGGGTTACACAGCAAACCAAAACCACAATGCGAGATATTGGTAGTATTTCATTTGTTTTGTAGTAGTATTTCATTTGTTTGTCCATTCATTTAACAAACACTTGTTGAAGACCCAGACCATGTTAGACATGTGCTGGGTGCACTGAATGGAGGGATCGGGGAAATAGTCCATGCCTTTGAGCAGCCAGGCTCTGGTACAGGAGAAAGAGGCGTGAGCAGGGATGTTCATGCGGTGTGGATGTTGGAAGCATGGAATGATGTAGGGCCAGAGACAACAGGCCTAGGATAAGGAGGGCTTCCTGGAGCTCACCCCGAGGATGGGCAGGCAGAAGTCAGCAAGCAGGAGATGGATGGGAGAGGGAGGGAGGAGCCATGCTCAAAAGCTGGGGAGAGCAGGAGCTTGCTGTCCTGGTGATAGTGGTTCTGCCAGGCTGGCACCTGGAAGGAATTAAATTCTTCAAGTCCAGTGAGTGGTGTTGACTGTAACAGTGCAGAGGAGCTTAACAGAGAACAGAGCCCTCCTGGAGAGATCAGGAAAGGCTTCCTGGAGGAAGTGGGCTTTCAACTGCACATTGGAGGGCAAGGAGGATTAGACAGGTGAAGATGAAGGAGAAAGGCACTTGGCTCTGAGGGGCTCCCTTTGCATTGTGACATCCAAGCCCTCTGTGTCCTGGCCCAGCCCACCATTGGTGTTCTTTCCTACTGTCCCCCTTGCCACACCCTGCCTGGAGCAAACTGAGTGGTTTGTCACTCCTGCTCTTTTCAGCATCCATGCTTTGACTCAGGTGGTCCCTTTGCTTGGAAAGTCCTTCTTGATGTTTCTGAATATGGGGACTATTGACAGGCTTCTTCCATGAAGCCTTTCCCCTCCCTTCCATCAGGACAAAAGTCTCTTGCCCTGCTGAGTGTCCACAGCACTTTTCTCTATGGTTGTGGCTCTCCTCTGCAGCTGCCACCTGCGACCTGTGTCATAGTTATCTGGGGCATAATTCACCTCTTCCGTTGGTCTGCAGGCCAGGGCTTTTGCCGACCAGCCCAAGGCTCCCTGGGTCTGGCACAAGGTCCACGTGCAACCAGTGGTGGTTGAAAGAGAGCCCCAGATGCTGGGGGCCAGAGTGAGCCAAGATGTGGGGGTGGGAGCCTGAAGGGGCTTGATGGGTCTGGACATCCTGATGTAGATCCAGAGAGGACGGTAACTAGGGATGAATGGTTAGGAATCTGTGTGAATTCTTCTTATGCACATGGGATGGCTTCTGCATGGGTAAGTATTATACTGGGTGACTTTCATGAGGAACACCACCCCTGAGTGTTGAGAGGGGTCTCACCTGACAGGTGAGAGCTTTTCTGGTGTGCAAATCAAGCACTTGCCATTCTATCTATTAGACTGGGGCAGTTGGCCTCTTACACTGGAATCCAGTCCCGAGTGGACAGCCCCAGTTGGGTAGAAAAGCTTAGCAGTGCCTTTTTTGCTTTGGCTAGGAAGCAAGTAAGCTCTTCATTCATTCACGCATGCATTCATTCACTCATTCCTCAAAAATTACTGATAACGTGCAGGTGCAGTGGGAAATAAGCTGGTGCCTATGTTTGTATTTCCTGTCTTTATGTTTTGTTTTCCTTAAACATTAAAAAGGTCTTTCTTAAATGCCAGGTTGCTTCAGCTGCATCAAGGGGAAGGGCTGGAGTTTTAAGGGCAGGAGTACACCCTGAGGACCAACAGAGGGAAGTCAGGGGAGTCCCAGCGAGTGGGGAAACCTGGGCGGGGTGACTCTCGGACGGACAGAGTGGAGCTGCTTCATCAGTCAGTCTTCTCACCTGAGATGCCTTCCTTAGCTCTTCTCCGTAGAGCCTCTGGGCACTCTGACTTTGTCCTACACGAGGGTTCCCTCTTTCCATGAGGGAGAGTGGTGCAGTGGTTAAAACCCAGGCTCTGGAGCTGGTACTCCTGGGCTTGCCTCTTCCCATGAACCAATTCGCTAACTTCTTTGAGATGGTCTCCCCAGGAGTGGGAGTAAGAATCATAGAGATGGTGTGTGTTTTGCCCTGACCTGGAGCACACCTCATAGTGGGCCTTTGATGAGTGATGGCAGTCATTGCCATTACACAGAGATGACAAAGACGGGAGGCCCTCTGTTGTCCAGAAAGGGAGAAAAGCAAAAATGCACAGCTAAGTGCTATGGCCTCTCAGTCATAGGGGATGGTGGGTTTGCAAGTCCTCTTTTGCCTCCTGGACCATCCCCCGTGCCCTTAGTCACACAAGCTCAGCCAGGGCGGGGTCCTGAACATAAGGAGGGAGTTGTGTGGCCCATGGGAGATTTGAACCCACAGCCTTCACTTTGTTAAAACCGTAGCACATGGAGCTTGAGGGCAGCACTGGATGCCAGCCACCCCCCGCCCTCTCCCTGAGTGTGAGGTGCCCATGAGGATGTCTGGGATAGAGGATGCCCCACCGGCCTCCCGCTGCCCCACTCCAGCTTCCTTGGGTGGGAGCTCCCTTCTGTTCCCTCCCTGGGACCATCATCCATGGCCATCCCCATGGAAACTGCCAGGGACCCTGTGGGGGAGGAAGAGAAAGATGAGGAGGGAGAATAATCAAGAATTATTTGTTTGGAGAAACAGAAAAAGGAATGGCAACGGCGAGTGGGAGGGAAGAAAGAGAGGAAGGCAAGGAGAAACAGAGGGGAGGGAGAAAGGAGAGAGAGGAGAGCCTTTTCTTTGGGGAAAAATGGAAATTTAATCAGATCAGTTTTTATAGTGCAAATAGAAAATCAGTTTTAATAAAGCCAAAAGGAAATGCAAAACAGCCGCTTGAGATGGAGATTGTGTTAAACAGACAGCTCTTTAGGAGTAGCCAAGTCTGGGATGTTTATTGTGCACAGACAGAGCAAGGAGGGGGATTTCTGGCTGAATTTCAAATAGGCATCTGATTTGGCTTTGGGGGTGGGGAGGAGCCTCTCCTCGCCCCTCCTCTCCACCCATAGGCCCATCTGTCCAGGGAAGGAAGGCTCCCAAAGTGAGAGGAGGAGAGAAGGGCACAGTGGTACCACAGGGGACATCTCCCTGACCTGGAGCAAGAGCAACCGCCTTCCTCTTCCTGTGGGGTGTTGCCCTTGTCATGACCCCAGGACTTCCGGCCGGTCTAGCCCACTCGCTCCTGCCCCAAGCCAGGACTCTGCCCTCCATTGACACACCACTGTTTTTAAGCTTCTGATTCTTAATTATAGTTCTGGCCCAGCTCTTGGCTTTATTGCTTTCATTTATTATAAAAGGACCAGTGTGTGTTTTTTGAAATGGCTATCTGGTCAAATCACAGTTGATAAGCAACACTGAGCTGTCTTTTTAAGACAGGCCAAATTTATCACACTTACAAAAAAAAAAAAGCAAGCCTTCGATGGCCTATTAGAAAACTTCCCCCCCTTTCCCAGAGTGACATTTTAGTAAAAGGCTTTATTTTCCCCCTCAGCTTTCACAAAGCCATCGCCTGGAAAGGGAGAGGGAGGGAGGGAGAGCGAGAGAGAGCAAGACACAGAGTACTTTTGAGGCTGTTCCATAAAATATATGGAGAGGGCATAGAAGATAACAGGATCTGCCCTAATGGGGCTGTTAGCTTAGGAGGAAAAGAGGGGGCCTCTGGCATGTGTTTGTCAGCTGTTACTTTTGTAATTAGAAGAGAAACTGCACTTTACATTTCAGAAACGCAGCTATTCGAGGCTACAAAGAAGATATGGGGGTCTGGGCCAGAAAGATAGGTTGGGAGGAGCAGGGGATGAGGGAGAACAGGTGGGACCGGGCTGGTGGCTCCTGAGGTTAATGAGCTCATCTGTCACCTTTGAGGCTGGCTCAAAACTAGACAGGAACCCTGCAGGGCCCCTTCAGGAGGTTCCCCAGTCCTGGCTGGGCAGCTGATGCCACCCTGTATTCCAAGAAGGGGCCGGAGTCAAGCTGTGGGCTAGCCAGGCTGCTGGGGGACAGGTAGCAGGGTCTTCTTGTGGCTGTGGAAGCCTCTGACCATCTGCTGGGACTGGGACAGGAACCAGGGCAAAGCCATTTCATGGACTCAGCTAGAAGCAAATGTTCAGCCCTTGCTCTTGTAGGTTTGACTTTAGAAAGAAGGGGGGTCTAAGAAACGAGGGTAGTGCTGCCCCTCCTAGAGCGGGTGGCGGTGTCCGCAGAGCAGAACCTGTGTCTAATTCATCTGCAGACACACAGCACCCAGGGTAGTAGAGTGTTGCCAGGACATTGGCTAGTGGAAATTGGAGGTGTCAGGAGGCTCCTCCCCCGGCCACCCACGACCCGCTCCTTTCTGCCCCAACTCTTTTCATCAGCTGCAAAGACCATTCATTCCTCCTTTGCGTCTTCCTTTCATGCTTTCCATCCCCAGCAGTATTTCTCTTCACTTCTTTCTGAACAAGATAGCTTTAATTGTTAAACAGCTCTTTCCTTTTTTTCCCACTGAGGTCTGGGTTTCAGAGGAGCATTGTGGACAGTGGCCTCCTGCCTGCTCTGCCCACGCCCTTCTCTGTCCTAGGGTGGACACCCACAGCCTGGTGCCACTTGAGATCTCCTTCCTCTCCCTGATGCCGAGCGTCTGATTCAGCAACAACGGGGCACCTGACATCTGGCTACCCTGGGACCCCAAGAAAGCTGGATTTGCAGGAACTTGAACCACAACAATCAAGGGCCTGGTGGTGTAGTGGAAAGGGCTGGGGCTGAATTAGAAACCCAGCACTACCACCAGCTGGTTGAGCTTAGAAAAATCATTTGACTTCTCTGAGCCTTGGTTTTCTCATCTGTAAAATGGCACAGTGTTGTTGGGAGGATTCAATTAAATAACGAGTGGAGAGGTTGTGCCACAGAGTGGAGGATTCATTAACGGCTAGTTTCCCTAGCCCTGCCTGGATGGAGGCAGGTGGGCTACATCTGCTCAGTGTGTTCTTCTCAGGGGTGAAGGCAGCTTGTGTCATGATGGAGCTGGGCCTATAAGTCCTGGGACTCCCAGTCTAGTGTCCTTTCTGTCACTCTGCTGTGTCTTTCCGTCTTCCAGTGCCATCATGGGTAGGCCATTTTCCATTTGTCCAGGCCTTAGTTTCCCATGCCAGGTGGCTTCCCAAGTGTTCCATTTCTGAAAAAGTCTGAGTCACATAAATCCATTCTGGAATTCTCTGGATGCTCCGGCCTGTATGGTAGAAACCATGCCTGGAGGTGCTTCTCCCTGTCCCAAAGTCATCATAGACTTGGATAACACAGCCTTGCAGACAGGTCTCACATTACTTGAGGACTGTGACTCTCAGCTCCAAGTGACGGGCACAGAGGAGGGGCACCAATTATCCTAGTTTGCCAGAGACTGAGGGGTTTCCCAGGATGTAGGACTTTCAGTGCTAAAAGTGAGGGAGTCCCAGGCAAACCAGGCTGAGTTGGTCACCCCAGGACAGGGCTTTTGGTCTGTGAATGTTAGTTCACAGATGGGACTGGTAAGTGAATAGACCCTACTGTGTGTGAGGTGCTGTAGCAGGTATTACGGATGCAGTAATGACAGAAACAGGCCTTTCCTTGAAGGCAGTGACAGCACAGGGGAGGAGCAGGTGTGTAGACAGATGACTTGTCCTGCAATTCACGGTAGGGAGACTGACTGAATGAAGCTTGTGCAAGACACCCAGGATGCCCAGAGGAGGCAGAGATGAACTCTGGTTTGGTAACGGTGGTGAGATAGTCAGGAGGGCTTCTCAGAGGAGGTGATAACTAAAGTGGGTTTTAAAGGCAGAGCTGGAGATGGAGCATAAGAGGCAGGGCTTGGAGAGGTATAAAAGGACAAAGTTAAATGTGGGAGCAAAATGATGTGAAAGGAGGCCAGGAGGTCAGGAGGTAGCAGAAGCTGAAGGGTAAGCTTCCCCTGTCCTTGTGGGACCAGGCATGGGGCTGGGACAGGTGGTGGTGTGGGATGTGGTTTAGAAAGAAGGCCACAGGGCCAGGAAATGGTTGGGAGGCCTTCCCCACCTAAGGATGGAGACATAATTTCGACAGAGTGTCCTGTTTCCATCTCTGCCTTCCAAGACCTATGAGAATGTTACAGGGTTGTCCATGCCAGGGCTGCTTGGCTCCCTGGCATGGCTGGGTGCCTGGCCCGTGGCTGGAGGCCAGTGGCCTAGAGCCCAGGGAAGCCAGCTGGTGACAGGATAGAGTTGTCCTGGCTTTGGCCAGGCAGACTGGTGGGCTCTGACCCAGGCTGTGATCCCTGCAGGACCTCCTCTCGGAGATATTTAGCTCTGCAGAAGAGGTGAAGATGATGATCTGGCTCTGCTGTGTTCCCTAGCTCTGTGCTTCCTTGCCTGGGTCACTAGCTCAGCGACCCTGAGCACCCAGCCTCTTTGCAGTGAGGCTGAGCTAAGTGACCTGGCCGAGGTTAATTCTACCCCCGCTTAGATCCTGTGGGCAGAGGGTCTGGGGTGATTAAGAAGCCATGGACCAGAGTCAGACTGCGAACACTGGGCCTCCATTCATAGACTAAACCTGGGGATGGGACTGGTAAGTGAACAGAGCAATGAATGACAGGTGGGCAAACCACGTTTATCCGTCTGACTCCTCTAGGAGAGAATGCATACCCTTGGTCCACCTTGAATCCTTTCTGGAATAAAACAGTATTATAAACAACAAATAGGTCAACCAACCAACCAATCAACCATGAAAACTTAACCAGATTTTTCAAAGCAAAATCCCAGGAAGGAACCTCAGGTGCCAGGTGCGCAAGGAGGACTCAGGCATCTGCTGCTTGCGCGCACCCCTCATCTCCCTTTACACAGTGGGAATACACTTGGCCTTGAGAGATTTGTTGGTGTCAGAGGCTCCCAAACTTTTCTCTCCTGACCTACAACTGTTTACCCATGAGTATGTATTTTTGGCTAGAAATGAATTTATGTGGGTACTTTTAAAAAAATAGGTGAGATGAAGACAATGGTGACAACATAATAACGTAGATGGAAAGCGCATACTTAGAGCCATATGCAGCAAATGTGGGGGCCGATCTGGCCCTGTCACTCACGGCTGTGGTCAACTTGCTGGGCCCCTCCGAGCCTCCTGTCCCTCCCCTGTGAAGTGGAACCGTTTGTCCCTAGGCCTCCCTTAGTAGGCTCTCCCCAACAGCCTGCAAATCCTTGAGGAAGGAGGCCTCCTTTTTTCTTGTCTTTATATCCCCAGGGCCTGGCATAAAGTAGAAACTCAATAAATGTTAGTCAAATGAATGAATAAACGTTTGAATAACAAGAATACCTGCTCTACCGACCTCTCTCAGGATTATTGGGAGGATCAAATGAGATAATGCACATGAAAGTACTTTGTAAATTGCAGAGCACTATACAAATGCAAATCATTCACAGCTTTGGTGGAAATTATTATTCAAATTATTATTATTATTTTCACAGTAAAGGAGGACAGGAAGGAGAGGGCAATGGAATCAGTCCCTGATGGTGGAAGCTGGGGTTCCAGCCCTGGGTGCGGGGTGGCACTCAAGCTTGCTTGGGCCCCTCTAAAGCATCCTCCATTCCAATGCCCCACAGTGAGGTGGGCTGGGCTGCAGCTGCTTGGGTGGGGGCAGTTGTTGCTACCGGAATCCTGCCCAGTATGGGGACTGAAGCCACCAGCCCATCTTACCCTGAACAAAATGAATTAAACGCCAAGCTCTAAATGAAAAAGGGGTTTCTTTTCTCTGCTGCTGTTTATTATTTTTTTGTTGTTAAATGAAGTGCCAAAGGTGGCGTGTCAGGAAGGAGGTGGTGACACAGAGAGAGAGAAACCGGGCACCTCGAAACCTGGGGTTCTTTCCCCTCTCCCCGGCTGAGCTTCTGTTTCCAAGGCTATTATCCCGCCTCTTCAACCCCTGGCCTGCGAGAGGGAGGGCGAGACGGCTGGGCAGCCAAGAGACGCGGAGCAAAGGCGTGATTGATAATTGGCGACTGTAATTCTATAATTCATCTCCCTGCACCGCAGTGAAATTAAAAGAGTTTAGGTTCCCAAGCATAATGATCATCAATTAAACGCCGGGGAGATTTAGTGTCCTCATTTGAATTTTGTTTTATTTATTTAAATGTGTCTCTTTTACAGGGAGGGGTGCGTGGGGAGTGGGAGCGGGTGCACGCGGGGCCGGGGCCTTCGGGAGGCTGATGCGGGCCGGGCGCCTCCAGGAGCTGGGTCGCGCCGGCTGCCTGGGGGCGGTTGAGGGTGGGGCGCGGCCCGCGGGGCGGCGGGCTTTGTGAGACAGGGGATCCATCATCCCGGGCCTAATCAGTTAATACTGATAAACTGCCAGCAATAACTGCCAATTGCGCCGCGGTTTTGGAGCTGCCAGTTCATTCATTTAGGGAGTGCGGCGGCGCGTGGGGGGAGCGCTCCTGGCCCCGCGTGTTTCTGTCTCTGTTCTGGAGGGAGGTGATGCATGGGCCGAGGGCCACCGCCGACTTCTGCGGGTGAGAGAAAGTGAGCACTGGGTAGCTCGAGGGTGGTCCGGAGTTTGTGGGGGTGACTGTGGCCTGCGCAGGGCTGGGCTGGGCTGCGAGTGAGGCCGGTCTGGGTCTTGGCGTTCAGGATGGTATGGAGGTGACACCCGCTTTGAGGAGGAGTCAGGGGGAAATGCTCCCAGCCAAGCTGTAGGACCTCCTTGTGCAGAGAACCACAAAAAGACTCCTCAGGAATCAGGGCACCTCTTGCGGCCCCGCCACTCACTGCCCAGCTGCGTGACTCAGTTTCCTCGTCTGGAAAGGAGCGGGCTGGGCTAGGAGGCCTCTAGAGCGCCTTCCAGCTCTGTGGCCTTCCTTCAGCCCCCTTTCCCTGCTGGCCTGGAGAAGGATGGAGAACACGCCCGGGTCCTCCCTGTGCACCTGTGAGTTTGGGGCTGGCGGCTCTCGGGGTGCCACAGCTCCCCATCCCATGGGCGCCCCTGCTCCCTCCCCATGCTTCTGTCCATTTCTCAGGGTTGGTTCCTGCTGCATTTTCCTGACATTCTCTGATTCCGACTTCTCACTTGCAATCAAGAAACTAAAAATAGAGCATAAAGGAGCTCTCCAGGGGGGGTGGGTGGGGGTGGCAGAGAAGGAGGAAAGTGCTCTGGTTCCCCGTGGGAATGAGACCTCATCAGCTCTACACAGGGAGTTGGAAATCCAATCCAGACCATTGGCAAGGGGCGGGGTGTGAGGTGAGGAAACCAAGTGGAAAGCTTGAAAGAAAATAGTGTGTGTGCGCACAGGGAGGGAGGATGGGGAGACAGCCCTGGGGTGGCTTTCTGGGCGTTTCTGGTGCTTGGGGGTGAAGCCCCTTTTATGCCCTGCACAGGGCCCGCCCCTGGGTTGGGAGAAAGTCCCTGGACCTGAGGGTGCACAGCCAGCCCGAGGGCCTTGCCTTCTAATTCATCCGCCAGGAGGGGGCGCCCTGTTCTAATGTTCACAAAGGCATCTTTTGTTCAAGCTGAGGCTCGGAGAAGGCTCCTGCGGGTTATGTAGGTACCCTTTTTGGCTTGTAGGCAGACATGAACCGCATCAGGGTTTCTTCTTGAGGACCTCAGAACCGTGTCTTTTGTTTTTATTTTTTTTGAGACAGGGTCTCGGTCTGTCTCCAAGGCTGGAGTGCAGCAGTGCGATCTCTGCTCACTTCAACTTCTACCTCCTGGGCTCAAGTATCCACCGACCTCAGCTTCCTGAGTAGCTGGGGCCACAGGCACAAGCTACCATGCCCGGCTTAATTTTGTATTTTTTGTAGAGACAGGGTCCGCTATGTTGCCTAATCTGGTTGTGAGCTCCTGGCCTCGGGCAGTCCACCCACCTCGGTCTCCCAAAGCGCTGGGATTGCAGGTGTGAGTCACCTTGCCTAGCCAACCACGTCTTTCAGATTGTAAGCAGTGGATTTGTTCAAACTTGATGACATAAGATGGGCAACTTGGAGATATTGGGGCTAGGAGTGAAAGCAGAGAGAATCTGGGCTCTCAGACAACCATCTCTAGAACACAGGCACCCCATTCCCTGGGCAGAATCCCCTGGAACTCAGGAAGGTGAGTGGATGTGTGTAAATTACTCAGCTGGTCTTGGGAAGGAAGCCTGATTCAGGAGTCAGGAGCCCCAGGCTGCAGTTCTGGCTGTACTACTCTATGCCCTTGGACATGCTGCCTTTTTTCCTCTGAACCTCAGTTTCCCCCCCGTCTAATAGGATGAGGTACATAAAAGCTCTTAGAGAGCAGGGAAGGTGCTCTGTAAATGCCCAGGATTATGGTTATAATGTGCAGCTTTTATGCATAAACCAGCAGCAGCCCACCTTATCTTCTAAGGGGCAGTGCAGAGGGAGGACTTTATCCTTGCCTCGTGCTGCCTCGAAGGCCCCTTTTCTCCCACGGGGCTATCTTTAGGACCCATGATGCTTCCCCTCCTGGGGTAGGAAGGGAAATGGCTGATGTTAGAATCCCAGACTTGCTGGTTTTTATACCACCGATTCAAATCAAGATACTGTCTTTCAGCCTTCTCTCTGCCTTGCTAAACTCATTTCGGTTCCCTTACCAAGCCGATTTCTATCGAGAGAGTCAGTCCTTGAAAACGTGGGGATTTCTCCAGCAAGGAATGACCATGAGGAGGCAGGCCATGCTGGGGTGGCCACCATGCTGGGCTCCTCTCGGCCTCATCTGCAAGGCTGGCCCCTTCTAGTATCTAATCGCTGTCTCATCCAAAAGACTGAGGGCTTTCTGGATTGACTCGAGAAGAGATGAAGGTGACCTCAGGTCCCCAGGAATGCCCACCTCCCTTTCTGGCTCCATCCTTTTTCACCCTGTGCCTGGTCCCTCCACTCCAGGCTGTTTTGTTTGCCCTGAGGGGTTAGGTGTGAAGGGCTGTTCTGTGGCCCCCCAGAACTGTCTCTGGAACCTTCAGGCAGGGTAGCAGGTGTATTTGGGATGAGAAACTCTGAGGGTCAAGGACCCTACAATTTTCTGTGTGGAATCCACAAGGACACCAAGCCCAAGTGAGCATAAAGCCCAACAAAGGCTTTTTAAAAATTACCATGTGCTGTCCTTTTCTCTGATTACAAAAGTAATACATATTCATGTTCAAAAATTTGGAAAATACAGAAAAGCATAAAGAACAAAAGTTCATCCATATTCCACTACCTAGAAGCAGTCACTATATTTGAGGTATATCACCTCCCTGTCCTTCCCCTTCTCACTGTCTCTTTATCTCTGTTTTTTAATAGGAGTCTCATGCATTAATACTGTTTTGTGGCTTAGTTGGTGACAGTGTATCAGGAGCATTTCCCCACCCAACAAAAGCCATTTGATGAGTGTCACTAGGTGTTTGGTGTGGGAAACATGGGACAGCAGGCTCTCAGAAGAGATCTCAGCATTGACAGACCTGGACTGTCTCCTGCTTCCAGTGGAGACAGAGGCCCATAAAATCCATTGACTGGAGGGGTAGCCCTCGAGTCAGGGCAATGTGCAACCCAGCCTCTCAAGGATGTGGCAGGACGTGTGCCAGGCTGATCTTGCCCCATCACCTGAGGCCCTGTCACTGCATCAGCCCTATTACCCTCTGGGCTCTTGCCCTGGCCATAGCAGGCCAGTAGGAGGTGGGGAGAGGGCTGAGGTGCCAGTCACTTGGAGGCTATCAAAAGATAACTCCAGAAGACAAACTAGAAATAACAGTAGAAGTGTAAAGGACTTCCCCATCAGTTACTTGGGGTGACAGTGGAGGCCAAGACCCCTCTCCCTCTAAGGGATAGGCTTAAGTAGTGATGGTAACAAGGAAACCAAGTCTGCTTTAACTGCAGAAGTTTAGTTTAGCTAAACTGGGTATCCAAGTCTGGGGCCCTTGGCCTCTCCAAATCCTCAACAAGGAGCCAGAGATTCTTGGTTTGAAGACCTTGCCTGCACTCATTGCCCATCTTATCAACACAGCACACCAGATTCACCTTCCTTAATGCCTTCTGATTGGGTCATTTGACTCCTGGCTCAACAAGAGCCTGTCTCTACCTATCCAGACTTTTTTCTATCTTCAAATTCAGCTCAAGGTATATTTTCCTTCAACAACAAAACATCAAATAACTGGATTTAAAAATTGGCAAAGGACTTGAATAGACATTTCTCCAAAGAGGATACACAATTGGTCACCAGGCATATGAAAAGATGTTCAACGTCACAAATCATTAGAGAAGTGCAAATCAAATCCACAGTGAGATTCCACCTTACGCCCACTAGGATGGCTACTGTCAAAAAATAAATAAATAAATAGCAAGTGTTGGTGGCGATGTGAAGAAATCAGAATCCTTATGCACTTTGGTGGGAATGTAAAATGGGACAGCCACTGTAGAAAACAGTGGCAATTCCTCAAAAAGTTAAAAATAGAATCACCATATGATCCATTAAGTCTGCTTCTGGTTATACATCCAAAAGCATTGAGAGCAAGGTATTTGAAAGATATTTGCATACCCACTTAGAAGCAGCGTTCACGACAGCCAAGAAGTGGAAGCAGTCCACATATCCATCGGTGGATGAATGGGTAAACAAAATGTGGCCTACACACACAAAATGGAATATTATAAGCCTGAAAAAGGAGGGAAATCCTGCCACATGGTGCAGCAGGGATAAACCTTGAGGGACATTATCCTAAGTGAAACAAACCAGTCAGGAAAAGACAAATGCCATATGGTTCCACTTACATGAGATACTTAGAGGAGTCAGATTCATAGGAACAGAAAGTACAATCATGGTTGCCAGGGGTTTGAGGGAGGGGATCACGGGGAGGAGTATAGAGTTCCAGATTTGCAAGATGCAAACTTTCTGGAGATATGTGGCACAACAATGAGAAGATACTTAACACTGTTGGATTGTATGCTCAGAAATGGTTAAGACAGTATATTGTGTGTGTATGTGTGTGTGTGTGTGTGTGTAACCACAATTAGGAGAAAAAAGATGCTCTTTTGACCTTCTCTGGCCAGCCCAGCAAGGAAAGAGCTTTCCCTTTCCAGAACCCCTAAAGTGCTTGCACTCGTTACTGCTGGGCCTCTAAACTAACACACTACCTCTTCATGTATTCACATGTGGTCTTCCTTTGGGGCAAGTTGTTTGAAGTCAGGAATAAAATTTTTGCCTTTTATTTTCCCCATGGCACTTAACACAGTGATTTACATAAATTCAGCCAATTCAGTCTGTCAGCTCAATTAATATTTGCTGATTGACTGAATTCACACTTCCCTTGATAAACTTTGGACGGTGGGCTGGAGGGTGATGGATGATGATGCAGCAAATACAGAGAAGGGTAGGAGGTGTTAGTCCAAACTGCATCATTTTGTAAGCGCCCTGCTATTTTGCAGACCTTGGTCAAAGTGAAACATTTCACAGGGGTTTGGACTGGGAGAAACATCCTACCTAACCACCTGACCACAAGGCAGATAAAGGCCCAGCTAAAGAAACATCCCTATCATATCTGGCTGGGCAAAGGTCCAAGGAACACCGTGATGACATCTCCCCAGAACAAGGGCTAGAACCTCCTCCTCATGGGAAGATCTTACCAATATCCTGCAGGGTAGCAAGCCATGCTGCCCAGACCCCTCCAGCCCATACCTATAAATACCCCCAGTCTGTAAGTAGTGGTGGGCTCTGGCATCAGCCTGCATTTGCTGTTGAGCCACCCTCTTTCCGTGTGTGTGTGTGTGTGTGTGTGTGTGTGTGTGTGTGTGTGTGTGTTTCTTTAACCCTTGCCTTCCCTTCAAAACCTGACAGGAGGCAGTGGGCCTGGGTATGAGTATTTTTCCACGCATTGCCCTGAATTGTTTAGGCTGCTGCAGTCTACTTATGGTTGAATACACACACACACACACACACACACACACACACACACATACATTTTGCCTGCACACAAAGACCAGATTGGGGAGTTGAGGAGACTGGATTCCTAATCTTGAATTAGAGTTAGACCTGAGAAAATGATGTTGTGGACTCTTGAAGGTTTTAGACGGAAAAATGTTGGAAGGCGTTAACCCGGACCACCCGGGACATGTACCTAATTTTACTTTTCTTTAGAATTCCTAGAGAAACCCATCCACAACTCTCTTCAGGAACACAGATCAGTGTCTTATAATTCTTCTGCTGGCAAAGTTTCTTCTGACCTCTCACCTCCATCCCTCCCGCTGCCATGTAAACTTCTCTGCTGAAATGGAGAACATTCTCTTGCCACCTTATCCCTTGTACGCTCTTTTAAAAATTGGACTTTAACAGAATAAAGATCCCTCACATTAGGTATCTGTAATGTTCTCTTTGTAGGGTGGATCCTCTGCTAAATTAATTGTCTGGTTCTCTTGAAAAGCAATCTTTTCCCCCAGTTCATGTTCCGTTTTTGACCTAACATGGCCATTCTTGGCCTTTTGAATGGGATTTGCTTCTAGTCGGGAATTAAATTTCCATAGCAACGCTAGCAGCCATCTTAAAAGTCCTCTCCCTGGCCCTATTTTAGTACTATGCCATCTTTCTCATACAGGCAGGTGGTTTGCTTGGTTATAAGCCGTGTGTATATTTATTCTCATTTTAGTCAGGGCGGACGACAGCAGTGGCAACTCAAACTACTAACAGGATGAACAAAAAATGCACAAAGGAGTCTGCCTGCTTTTAGTTCCTGAGGGGCATGGGCTCCTGAGGAAACATGGGTGTTTACTTTTTAGCTTCAGAGCATTTTTTTCCATAAAACTGGGGATTGGAGGTTTTCATCTTATTTCTAAATCACCTGGGCCTTTTTCTCTAAGCGGGACACCCTGCTAAGCCTGACGCAGGAAAAAGGCCTGAATCTTAGCTTTTGGGATTTATCTGTTTGTTTAAAGTTTATTATTTGTGGCGGTTTTTAAGTAAACCATAAGAAGTGTGAGGTTGTTTTTCCCCTGGAGCTTACCACTCAGCTCCCTTTCAGTAACTAGACGGATCTTTGTTGACTATGGAATCAAATCCAAACTCTAGAACATGACCCTCAAGGGCCTCAATGTGCTGGCCTCAACCTACTTACTCAGTCTTAACTTTGTTACTTTCTTAGGTTCCCCTGCCCCCACTGCCAAACAGGATAATAGCATGTTTTCAGAATACCCCTGACACTGTCACCTCTCTGCCTTGTGCACCTGAACCTGTAGTACCCTTTCTCCCAACACACCTGTGGAAGTTCTTCCTGCTCTTTAAGGCAGGGCTTCCCAACTGGTGTGTTGTGAAGGGGGTTACAGCAGGATTCATTCGCCTTATCCCTGAGAGTAGCCAGATGGCGGGAGCCACCACAGAACCCCTCCTGGCCAGTGCTCCTGTCCATGGCAGCATTGTCCATGTGTCCCAGTGAGTCACCCAGCTGTTACATTTTCTATGAGTGCCATGTGATGAAAAGGGTGGGATGCCCTGCTTTTATTTATTTATTTATTTTGAGACGGAGTCTCGCTCTGTCACCAGGCTGGAGTACAGTGATGTGATCTTGGCTCACTGCAACCTCTGCCTCCCTGTTCAAGCGATTCTCCTGCCTCAGCCTCCTGAGTAGCTAGGATTACAGGTGCCTGCCACCGCTCCCAGCTAATTTTTGTATTTTTAGTGGAGATGAGGTTTCACTATGTTGGCCAGGCTGGTCTTGAACTCCTGACCTCGTGATCCACCCGCCTCAGCCTCCCAAAGTGCTGGGATTACAGGTGTGAGCCACTGAGCCCAGCCTGAAGCCCTGCTTTAAGGCTCAGCTCAATGCGGTCTCCTCCACAAAGTCTCTCCTAGACCCTCCAGCCAGGAGATTCTATCCCTGTCTTGGACACCTCCCCCGGTCCTTCTGGAGTGTCTATGCTCTGCTTTGTTTCAAGGGTATTCATTGCTTTTCTAGGCATCTTGCCTCCTTCCTCCCCCACTAGGGATTGGCAGCGCTGATAATTCTGTTCTTGTTTAGCTGCACGAAACAGTGTCTAGAACTGTGTCTTGCATGGAATTGGGACTCCTTACATGTCCGTTTATTTGAAATCTAGAGCTCATGTAACTGTAGGTTGTCTTCCAACAGCAACTCCCTTAGATATACTGCTCTTATTCCAATGACCCCACAACTATTCAAAATATCTCTGGAATTTCTTTTCTGGAATTATTTTGAGAGAAGGCTTATGAGCCAAAGAATAAAATTAGTCTCTTTAGAATCAAACAACGTGTATTTCATTTTCATTTTGTTGTCATTATGAGTCAACAATTTATTTATTTATTTATATTTTTGTTTTATTTATTTATTTATTTATTGAAATGGAGTCTTACTCTGTCACCCAGGCTGGAGTTCAGTGGTACAATCTCTGCTCACTGCAGCCTCTGCCTCCCAGGTTCAAGTGATTCTCATGCTTCAGCCTCCTGAGTAGCTGGGATTACAAGTGCACACACCACCACACCATGCTAATTTTTGTGTTTTTAATAGAGACAGGGTTTCACCCTGCTGGCCAGCTTGGTTGTGAACTCCTGGCCTCAAGTGATCCACCCCACCTCCAAATATTTGTTGCACCTGGCCAAACAAGTATTTATTGAGCCCTAAGTACAAGGTATTTTTTTTTTTTTTTTAATTAATGTAAACTACTTATCTACCTTACTGGCAAGACTCGGTTCCAAATAAGTTGGGTCTTTTTCCAGAAATTGAATCTATCTTCAAAACATTACAGGTTTAGCATCTTTGAGCAGGTTTGCAAGGAATAAAAAACTGCAACAACAACAACAAAAAACCAGCAACAACAACAACAGTGGCCATGGCAACATCACTGGAACGTGAGGAGCCTTCCCAGGTGCCACCGTAAAAAGACAACATTAACTTGGATACATAAACTCTGGAGTGCTTATTAAAAAGACTGTCTCCCTGGCTTATGTCACTCTTTGTAGGGATATGTATCATTCAGAGACCTAAGGGACATTGAGTGTGGATTGTTTTTTTAAGGAGCTTATATTCTAAAAGAGGATGCATAATTCAAAGACTCTTATGAGAAATCTCACTAGAATTGTGTTGACACCTGAGAGAACCTCCAAACTCATAAGTCAATATGATATGTTGTTAACATTATGTTATTTGGAGCCAACAGATGCAATTTATGTTGTGGCTGTGTCGCCCAGTTGGGATAGCTTGGATAGTTACTTAAAATCTCTGGAGCTCAGTATCCTTGCCTGTATAATGGGAGGATTATGTCTACTTTATAGGGCTGTTGAATATTGACTGTGGCACACAGCTATTCTGATTTCAAAGAAAACATCTACAAACATTTGGATTATTATTATTTTTTTCCCAGCCAATAGAGGGCTAAGGAATAAATTGTTGTCTTCAAGCTTTTGGAGACTTACTTTATAGACGGAGTTTTAAGATGTTATCTGATTCCTGTGAAGAGAATATTAAATATTTGGCATTTGTTTGCTATAGAAACGATGGGAGCTGGATCTCATGAAGAACTTCTCTGAAGATGGTTAGGTGGAGGAATGGACGAATGGAGAAGACTGGGGAATTATTTATGGAGAAGCGGGGAGCCTAGTTTACAGAGTGTATTAAAGCTATTCCTAATTTCTTCGGTTGGGACCTTCTTCTAAGCTGTGGGTTCCACTTTAGAATACACTGTCACTCCTTCCCCAGGCATGGGCGCTAGAGCCTGCTGGTCCAAGTTCAACTTCTCTAGAAAGCTTTCCCAGAGAAACATGATTATGCTAATAGATATGGGCACTTTCTAAGTGCTAGGCACTGTTGTGGGAACTTCACATAAATACATTTATTTAGCCCCAGGAGGTAGGTTCCTTAATGATCTCTGTTTTATGAATACGGAAACAAAGGTGAGAAAAGCGACGAAGGTCCCATCGCTAGTTAGTGATTAAGCTTGGATTTGAGCCCAGGCAGTTGGGCTGCAAAGCACACTGCCTAGTACCACCCAACATCCCAGCAGCCTCCACGCTGCTCAACCCCACCCACTTTAAGAATTAACAAGTGGGGCGTGGTGGCTCATGCCTATAGTCTCAGCACTCTGGAAGGTGGAGGTGGGTGGATCACTTGAGCCTAAGAGTTTGGACCAGCACTGGCAACAAGTCGAAACTCCATCTCTACTTAAAAAAAACCCAAAAAAACTGGGCATGGTGGTGTGTGTGCACCTATAGTCCCAGCTGCTAGGAAGGCTGAGGTGGGAGGATCACCTGAGCCCAGGAGGCAGAGGTTGCAGTGAGCCAAGACTGCACCACTGCATTCCAGCCTGGGCGACAGAGCGAGACGCTGTCTCAAAAAAAAAAAAAAAAAAAAAAATTTTACAGATTAGTCCAAATGAATTAATTACTTACTTATCATGTTTATTGTTTGTCCTCCTTCCACCAGTATCTAGTCAAGAATTTTTGTCTTTTAAAATTAACTGTTGAATCTCAAGTGGAAGCATATGAGATGCTTAATCAATATTTGTGGAATAAATAAAGTTGTTAATACGTTGCTTTTTAAAAACCTTTAACCTTTTTGTTGTTTTTAAGCATATTGCTTTTTAGGAATTCTAATCTATGTGTCTCTGGGCCTTCTGATGGTCCTGTTTTGTACAGGTGAATTTCAACCAGTGTGACTAATCAAAATACCAGCTCTTTTCCAGGGAAAAGCATATTCCCAGTCTGAAGCCTGTTTTCTGTGGGCACTTTTCTCAGTTAGAGACAATCACAAGCCTTGGAAATCAACTGGTCTTGGGGTTGTCATGGTAAATAGGGCCCGTAGGTGTGATTTTTCTGGTGTGTGTTTAATGTTTTTGTAGTTGAGTGTCTATGGGTGGGATGTGTGCTTCTCTTAGCCATGGTCCCCTATTCTTCCTGGTGACAACAGACAGCTGTCCACTCATCCATTTCCCCTCCTAGCTCCTAAATGGGGCTGGATGATTCTAGTCCAACTCCATTATTTTTAGTTGAGGAAACTGACGCCCAGAGGTGGGGGTGACTTGCCTGTGGTCATGTAGCTGGCAGAGCCTGGCATTCGACTCCCATCTGCCTCCCGGTCCAATGTGCTTTCTCCTACACCATGTGCCGGGGCAGAAATGCTCTGTCTGATTAGGAATGAAAGTGGACGTCATTGTTCCAGAGGATAGGGAGTTTGGGGTGAAGGGACAAAGAAGAGTTGAATGGTGACTAGCACCTCTCCTTGTTCTCTGCCACCACTCTGCCACTGTGCACATTGGCAACCCCTTCCAGTGATGGCATTTTCAGCAAATGGGAGGGGAGTAGTAGGTCTCTCTTTTTCCCCCCACCTCCATTGTAATTAGTTGTCAAAAAATTTTAGATGGAAGGGGGAGTGCTCAGGTCCTGATGAGATGATACAGCAAAGATTTCATTTCATCTTGAATTTGACATTAAACTTTAATAGTCTCAAGGACAAGAAGCCAAGAGATATCAGATGTAATGAGATAAAGCAAAGTTTCTCTGACAGCAAATTTGATCACAAATGGGCTCCGAGATTGCTTCTTTGATATAAATGAAACATAATTCATCTTCCAGTGCCCCGAATGGGCTTTCAGGCTGGGGACGAAGCTGGCATCTCTCTTGCCTGGCGCTGACAAGTGGCAGCACAGGGAGGAGGTTGGAGGCTTGGCTGGACCCTGCCGGGCAGTTCTGCAGCTGGGTCTGGAGGAGATGAGACAAGTAGTGCTGGGAGCTGGAGAGCATCCGGAGGCTCAGCCAGGAGCCGGGAAGGGAGATGCCTTCCTCTCTGAGGTGATGTTTTGGCTCAGGTGGCTGTCCTCAAACTCAGAATGGCCATGAGGGTGTCAAACAGTGGGAGTCCCCTCACAGGGATGAACTCTGTGGGATACTGTTCTCCTGACAATTTCCTGGTTCGGGCATGACAGGGGCACAGCCATTTATTCTTGAATGCACTGTTCACTCTTTTCTGGCATGTTTTCTTGAAACAGCACCTTCCTCTCCAAGAGTCCTGTGCCCGATGCCCACATTCACACCAGCAGGGTGCTGAGGTGCGGGTGGTGTCGGGAGGTCCAGGCTCCCAGCCTCCAGCAGCTCCCCTGTGTCTTCTCACTCATGCAGAAATGACCGTGTGAATGCCTACAAAGCCTGCTCACCACCTTTCTACGAGATTGCTGCCCTCAAGTCAGCCTTTTGCAGAAGTTCAGCTGGCACTGCTGGTTAGGTTCCTCGGGTTCTAAGGTCCCTGATTCCTCCTCCTTGGGTCACTATGATCCCTCCTCCTCAGGTCACAAACCTGTAGAGACTTTAGGACGGATGCCTTAACCTGATGCCCCAAGCCGTCTACCACTTGGTGCCTTCTGTCCCGCCTTCCGTTCCCCCTTCCTGAGCATCATTATCATGGCCACAGTGGCAGGAAAGTGGCCCCAGAGCCAACCACACCCTACTCTGTGCTTTTGTTCTTGCAGTCCCGGCAGGAAACCCTTCATCCCCGTCACATTTTACTCACCCTCCTTCAACCTCTAAGGTTACGTCTTCTGAGAAGCCATCTCTCCCCAGCTCTGCCAGCAGACAGCTCATCTCCTCGAGGTTCCCAGACCCCTTTGTGGCTCCGAGTCTGTCATTGCTGTCTCACGGCTATTCCTGCATATATGTGTCTCCTTCTCCAGAGCATGAGCTCCTTCAGCCATGCCTTACTGATTTCTGTACCTCCCTGGGTATGTTATCATGCCTGGCGTGGAACATGTGTCTACTGACGATGCATTCGATGAAATTGAATCCTGGCCCGTGGCACTACCTTCTGTGCCAGGCTCAGTTTAGCAGATAGCTGTCCCCTGGGGTTGAGAGGATCAGAACACATGTGCAAATACAGTAGTTTAAAATTAATAACTTTGTCCAAGTGTTTTGTCGTCTTGTTCTTTTTATTTTTTATTTTTTTTTTTTTTTTGAGACAGGGTCTTGCTCTGTCACTCAGGCTGAAGTAAAGTGGCACAGTCATAGCTCACTGCAGCCTTGGACTCCTGGGCTCAAGAGATTCTCCTGCGTCAGCCTCCTGAGTAATTGGGACTACAGGCATTGCCACCACACCTGGCTAATATTTTATTTATTTATTTTTGTAGAGACAGGGTCTCTCTATGTTGCTCAGGCTAGTCTTAAGCTCCTGGCCTCAAGTGATCCT
The DNA here is from genome assembly GCF_002776525.5 of Piliocolobus tephrosceles. Taxonomy (NCBI): domain Eukaryota; kingdom Metazoa; phylum Chordata; class Mammalia; order Primates; family Cercopithecidae; genus Piliocolobus; species Piliocolobus tephrosceles. Next base: position 106,186,342 of record NC_045446.1, on the reverse strand, counting down.
CCCACCTCAGCCTCCCAAAGTGCTGGGATTATAGGTGTGATCCACCACACCTGGCCCCAAATTCTTCTGGATTGAGTTTGGGATTGTGAGCTCGAGACCAAATTTGAAACAGAAGATCTGCTGACATCATCTTGTCCTTCCTGAGGGTGAATTTGAGAACTCTGGTTAAAGTATCTTTACCTTTCTCACCTGAAGACAGCCTGAACACCCTGGTGGGGAGGGAGCTCTCCTTGGAGAGGGGGTATTGCGTTTGGCATTACTTAGGCTGAACGAAGATGTGGCTGGGGAAGCTGGGCTAGAGTAGGGTATGCATGAGAGATAGGCTATGTCCAACCTGGGAGGCAGAATCAGAGCTGGGAAGCAAGACCCGGTATACTAATTCATGGGGAAGCTGAATTTGAGAGCTTTGGGTCCATTCAGAGCATAGATTCAACCCAAATGCCCGTCAACAGAGACATGGATAAACAAATTGTGGTCTATACATACAATGAAATATTTACTCAGACATAAAAAGGAACAGGAAATGAAAGCATGCTACAACATGAATGAACCTTGGAAATATTATGTTAAATGAAAGAAACCAAATGCAGAGTTTGCATATTGTATGATTCCATTTAGATAAAATGTTCAGAATTGGGAAATCCACTGAGACAGTGGATTGGTATTTTTCAGGGGCTGGGAGGTAGAAGAAATGGGGGTAACTTCTTAATGGGTATGGGGTTTTCGTTTTGGGGTGATAAAAGTGTTTTGAAAGTAGAGGTGGTTATACAACATTGTGAACATACTAAATGTCACTAAATTTTTAATTTGAAATGATTAATTTTATATTATGTGAATTTCATCATAATAAAACAACAAATTTTAAAATAACAAACAAAAAGGAAAGTGCAGGTGTAGTCCTGGGGCATCTGGGTAAATTCTCCTGGATGCCTTTCTTGTCATCCTGTGCCATTCTGTGAAGCCACCCACACATGTATGGGTGTCTACCAGGGCCGCCACTCTGCACATCTCCAGGGCACACCACTGGCATGATGGTCCATGTGGATGGAGCTTGGGGGCCCTGTGTTCACCCTGGGGTGCCACTGGGCCTCTTGCTGGGAAAGGGCTGTGGTAGAAGCTCTGGGCCTGCCTCCTCTATTCATTTCTCCTCCCATAGTCATGATGTGATTCATTTTCCTCCTACAGCTGCCAACCAAGGGGGCTGACCACTGATAATTAAGATCTGGTGGGTGGAAAGATGGCCTCCCCCTCTGCGGCATCAGTCTCTATCCCTGCTGTCCTTCCTGTCTCCCACCACAGTGGTCATTGCCAGCACTCTGGAGATATAGTGGGCAAGGGAGGGGGAGAAGACCCTAGGTGATGACAGAAGGGACCCAAAGTCATTATTTTAATGGAGTCATTGGCTGTGCTTCCACATCTCCTTATCAATGTCATTAGAATTAATTTGATTGCATACTCTCCCTCTTCTGCCTCTTTCCTTTCTCATCACAAATGACTTTCCTATGCATATGTTACTCAAGGGGATGACAAGGTTCCACATGGCGGGCCCTTCGAGGCAGTAATGGCAACTCATGGGAGCTCCTGCTCACACATGGCTGCTTACAGAGCCCTCCTCCTTCTGGTCATCAGCCTCTCTTGCTCCCAGGGTACTGGGATTGAAGAGGATCCTAAAGGACCTCTAGCCTTTGCCAGCTGGTATTTCCCAAGAGAACTAAGAAATCCTGCGTCTGCCTCCCATCAGTCACAACAAAATCTAGGGACAAGAGCTCTAAAGAATATTGCTTTGCTGTTTTATGCAGAATTCCTCAGCCACATGGAATTCTCCATCCTGGTATTAGACTTTTCTTCCCACCCAATGCAGGCCTTATGGATTAGAAGCTTGTGAAGCAATTTACAATGGTTGTGGCATAACCTGCCTGCTGTGTAAGGGTAGAGGTAAATACCATGGGTGTCAGAGGCTTTGGACTTTACCAGAGGCTGGTCTCGGAGGGAAGGAACTGTGAGTGGGAATGAGGATGGTTTGCACTAACAGGTTGCTGTCAAGTGGGTGGGGTCTCTAGTGGTTCTCGTCACTGTCTCCTTGGAGCTGTCTTCACTGACTCTACAAGGTGAAAGGCAAGCTTTCTGGATTCTGGAATAACTCCCACTTTCCCCCACAAATGCAGTCTTCCTTGGGCAGCCTGAGAAAACTGCCTTGTGTTGCCTTTCTGAAGCAGCTCATAAAAGGTCTCTGGTGTGTTTGTTGACTGCCAGTTTGGACTTCAACAGGGTTTGAAGCAAAGAGTAATTGGCAGCTGCAAACAGCACCCACATTTAGCCCTTTGGCTGCTGCACTGTTGCCGTTTGCCTGGCCTAATGGTCTTTGCAAAATCTGATGAATTTTGGAGTCTGTGGGTTGGACACTGCGAGACTGTACCTCTCTAGCAGGGCACCCTCTTGTTTGTGCATGTGGAGGAATGCTTTGGAGATGGCCACCTCCTCTGCCTTTCTAAAGGGATTGGTGTCATTCCTTGTAGAGATGAAAGGGGAGACTTAGACCATAAAACAGTGTGGCTGCATGAATGGAACTCAAGAGAGTCAGGAACTTGTCTAAACCCTGCCTTGGCCTCTGTCTAGCTACATGGCCTTGGCCAAGCCATGTTTCTTTATGGCTGTATTAGTGGGCTACGGCTACAGTAAAAAAAATACCACAAATTGGGTGGTTTAGAACAACAGAGATGTATTGTTTCACAGTTCTGGAAGCTAGACATCTGCAATCAAGGTGTTTGGGAGGGCCATGTTCTCTGAAACCTGTAGGGGAGCGTTTTTCCTTGCTTCTTCTGGTAGTCCCCACATTCCTTGGCTTGTGACAGCATCACTCCAATCTGTCCATGGCATTCGCCATGCGTCTGTTCACATTGTCTTCCCTCTGTGCATGTCTGTCTCTGTGTCCAAATTTTCCCTTTTTATAAGGACACCTATGATATTGGATGAAGGCCCATCCTAATAATCTCATCTTAATTCAATTACGCTATAATCAAATAGGGTCCCATTCTGAGGTGCTGGAGGTTTGCACTTTAACATATCCTTTAGAGGGGAAGGAAATTAACCTGAAACATGGGCCTTGTCTCCTTACCTGAAGAATGAGGATTGACCTAGGGTCCTTTCCATCATAGACCTTCTATGACCCTGTGCCATTTGCCAGGCACTGCCCCCAACCTTTCTTTTCCAAAGTAAAAAAAAAAAAAAAAAAAAAAAAAAGTCTAAATTCCCAAGCAGAGGAAAGGACAGGTTTTACATCAGTGATTGTCAATCTGTAAGAATCTCCCAGGGAGCAGGTTACAACTGCAACGTTCTGGTCCCACTCCCAGACTCCCAGAGATCCAGATCCAAGGGGACTGTGTAGGGCATGAGGATCTGCATGTTCACAAGCTTCCGTGATTTTGTGCAGATGGTTCTCAGACCTCCGTGTAAGAAATAACACGGTAGCCAGGCGCGGTGGCTCAAGTCTGTAATCCCAGCACTTTGGGAGGCCGAGACGGGCGGATCACGAGGTCAGGAGATCGAGACCATCCTGGCTAACATGGTGAAACCCCGTCTCTACTAAAAATACAAAAAACTAGCCGGGCGAGGTGGCGGGCGCCTGTAGTCCCAGCTACTCGGGAGGCTGAGGCAGGAGAATGGCGTAAACCCGGGAGGCGGAGCTTGCAGTGAGCTGAGATCCGGCCACTGCACTCCAGCCTGGGCAACAGAGCGAGACTCCGTCTCAACAAAAAAAAAAAAAAAAAAAGACCACGGTAACTCTTGGTCCTTAGACTCAGGTTCTGTCCTCCCTTGAGAGGTGGAGGGCTGGAGGAATGTAGCCCTTAGCGCTTTGGACCTACTGCTTCAGCCTTGGTCACTGCCTCATACAGAGACAGCTGTGGCAGGCGAGGACCTGGCATGGCTGCTGTCTGGGGCCTTCTCTCAGGTCCTAGGGAGAGAATTAAGGCTGTGTGAACAGGGCAGGGGCTGGAGGAGAGGTGGGCAGCCCCCATCACCTTTAGGCCTGTGACAAATACCTTTCATTATCACCGAGAGGAATAAGTCACGTTTTGCAGTCCCAGGTATCTTTTCTTAATTGGTGAGACGGGGCTGATTTATTTGTTAATTAACAGATGGAGCCGCATGCAGTAACGTGGTTTGTTTTATTTATACTTGACAGGGGTAGGGCTTCTGGAGAAGCTCCTGAGGAGGTAGGATCTGCCCGAAGGAGGGGCTGGGAGGGTGTTTGTGATGGAAAGGTGTCGTCCTCCTGGTGGGGCACTTATGACTCTATCCGTCCCCCAGGTGTACCTCATATTCCTTTCCTGACCAGAAAATCAGTGCCACTTCCCCACGGGGTTGGCAAATTTGTTTGGTCAGGTGAAAAACCAAAGGTATTATTTATTAAAAAGCTCAACATGTTCATTCTTCCTTCCATTCCTTCTTTCTTTTTTTTTAGAAAAAGGGAGAGAGAGAGAGAGAGAGAGAGAGAGAATGAGAGGGAGCTCTTCCATCATTTCTTTCTTCCATAGAGATTGCATGTCTGCTCTGTATCAGGCACTGTGCTATATGCCGGGGAACCATGGGGAACACCGCAGACACAGCCCTTGCTCTCAGAAATCTGTTGCTCTCCTCCAGACAGTGGGGTGACCCTAAGAGGCTGCTTTGTTTACCTTATTCCTCCATGCTCAGAGTGAGGGAAACGAGAGCCCATGACCAGAAGATGCTTTGTAGCCACCTGGCACCAAGGCAGACCCGACCACACTGGATGAACATTTGGTAGGTGCCTCCTCTAGGCTAGGCAGGCTAGCTGGGGATAGTGAGGCAGTTCTGGGACAGTTGCAGTATAATTGGGAGGCTTTCCTTTCCCTCGGGGAGCTTCTGTGGGGCAGAAGCCTGAGCCTGCCTCTAACAGGTGTTTGCAGGCACCTGCCCTGATGTAGGCACTTCTGAGACATGCCTTGCCCCTAGCCCATGACTCTTAATTCCAAAGGTCAGTACCAGGCTTCCAAGGTGTCCCTTCCGTTTGATCCACAGCTCAAATCCCCTTTAAAAGACTGGCCAGTCCATGGCCATGTCTGGGGTGAGTATCAGATATTGGTTTTACTTGTTTTATAATTACAATTTATAATTTAAGGTGTTTGTTGGTTTTCCAATTACATTGCACGTGAGCACATTTAATTCTCTTAACAAGCCTTTGAGGTAGGTACTGTAATTACTTTCATTTTATAGATGAGAAAATGGAAGTATAAAGAGATGAAGGTCTCTGGGGTCCCCCAGTTGGTGAAGGGCAGAGCTAGGTTCTGCTTCTGGAGCTGGTACCCTAAACCACATCCATGGTCCTCCTCCCAGCATCATGTAAGCCTTGTCTACTGCCGTTCATCCATCCACCCATCTTCTATTCATGTTTTCTTCATCTACCCATCTATACATCTTTCCACTGTCCATCCATCTATCTTTTCTGTCTCTGCCTCTGTCCCCCTCTCTCTGTAGCAAAATCTACCTTGTACCATACACTATGATGAGGTCTGTGGATCCAGAGAAGAAATGATACATAACTGAGTGATCATTGCCTTCAAGGAACACACAGTACAGGATGATAGGCCTCTAGGGGGCTATGCTCAGGTTTTTACGAAAGAAGGTTGGTTCTAAGTATGACTAAGCTGGAAATTAGAGATGATTTTCTCTAAGTTCTGACTTCTAGTAATATTAATTTATTTTCATCTTATCCATGTACCACAATATCCACAAACTCTGAACAAAAATCTCTACATAGGAAGGCAAAAGTCTCATCTGAATACATATTTTTTAGTACCTGGCACAGTGTCTGTCTTCTGAAAGCTCCTGGTAGAAGTTATAGAGGAGGTGGGAGGCATGAAACTGGAATTATCATTATATTGCTCCTTTAGCAAAAGATGACCCTGGTAGAAAATCACAAGGGAAAATACGTGATGAAATTATTTTTCTATTTATGTGCAATCCCTAAAGCTGAAGCTTAGCTTTTTAGTCTTGATCAGTGAAGTGTCCATCGGGAGGGAAAATTGAACCTGGTTTCCTAGTATGAGATGCAGATTTTGTGCAATAGTTTCCTACTAGTGAAATGTAAACACAACTTTATTTGTTAATAATATGATGATGATTATTACCTCTAGCAAAAATAGTTAACATTTGTTGAGCATTAACACCGTGCCAGGCTTGTGCTAAGTGCTTTACATACATGATTTGACTTAATGATCACTAAACCCCCAATGGGTAGGTAATATCAGATCTATTTTGTATAGATGGAAACAGACTTGGAGAGAGTAATAATGTGTTCCATCTAGCCCAATGCCTGGAATATAGTGGATGCTCAAACAGTGTTAGTCCCCTTCTTGGCTACTCTCCTTAATAGTACATTATGGTTGTAGAAGCCTTGAACTTTCCTAGACACACCTGGAGTCCATTAGTATTTGCTGCCTATACCACCTCTTGGGTTAATGAGTTTTATAAGCTGACAACCAGCTGTGTAAAGCAGTAGTTCTTCCTTTCATTTGTTTTAAACTACCTATTTCAGGCTTCAAGTGGTGCCTCTGTAGATCCAGTGATTCAGGAGTTGATGAGCACATTCATGTTCATCTTTGATAGCCTTTAATCTTGCAGCCATTTATTGTGCACCTGCTATGTGCCAGGCGTTGTGCTACTCTCTGTGGATACAAAGAAGAAATCTTCCCTGACCTTAAGGGGCACTTACTTAAAAGACTTTGATTACTGGACTTGGTAATATGGTTGTGAGGAAAATGGACTTTGGAATCAAGCAGGCAGAGATGATATATTTAAGCACACAGGTTGTGCACGGCACAACTCCAGGAGGTGCCATTCACATTGAGTACAGTTATGCACTGTGGGGTTGTGCAGTGCACGGCTTGCATATAGTCACATGGTGACCTTGCAGCTAGGGGTGGGGGGTGGGGGTCACAAGCAGGTTACTAATATTTTCTTTAAGCTTCTGTCTCCTTAAATGTAATATGGTAATCCTACTACCTTCCTCACAGGGTTGCCTTGAGGATTAAATGAGATCATGCATGCCGAGAGAAGATTACAGCGGCTGGCACATGGGAGCTGCTGAGTAAATAGGAGCCTTTATCATCTTGTCTTTCCAGATTCAAGAGTGTGCTTTGCTGTGCAGTGAGCTCTAAACAAGTCTGATCTTATCAGGGAAGGCTCAGGCCCATCTGAGAACATGCACGTGGCTTATTGAGACCTTGGCGCTGATCAATAGAAATAGTGTTCTCAACGGCTGCTGGAAGGTTAGTAACCTCCCCCGAGATTCTGCTGCTGAAGTGGCTACACAGAGGTCTCCCCATCTCTTTCTTGCAAAGATCAGACATAATAACAATAGAAATTCTTTATTATTATCATGCAATAAATATTTGACATTTGTGCTTTGCCAATATCTTTGAATATCCTTCTTAGGCTTGGGTAATTCATACAGATTTTGATAATCTTCCTAAGGTAGGGGCCAGAAGACTTGCATCTCAGCTCCCTTGCAGCTGCAGCTGGCTTGTGGCTGACATTTGGCCAATTAGACTCATCTGTAGAGACTTGTTTAGAAGGTGGACAGTATCCGGAGCTTTAGGCAGAGGGGGATCATTTTTCTGGACAGTGCAGCTGTGGAGGAGTTTGGTTCTTTGAAGACAGTTGTGGCTTCTGACATCGAGTCCTGAGCATCATAGGAGGCAAATGGAGGGGGGCAAATTCCCAAAAGAGCACCCCGAGTGAGACTGGGCATGAGTCCTGACTGTGTGGCTTTGGACATAGCCTCCGAATTGCTGGGAGCTACCTATATCCTTCAATAAATAGGGTTTTTTTTTTTTTTTTTTTTTTCCACAAGAACTAGCAGATTGGGTTGTTTATAGCTAAGAAGTTTGGCCGATACTGTAGTAATAATAATAATATTTATAATATAACTAGAAGCCCCTCCACATCAGCTTTGGCAAAAGTGATTGGGGATCCCAGAACTCCTGGTGCCGCGGAAAGAATGCCACTACCCCACCCACCCTGCTATGCTCCCCCAGCAGTGGAACTTAGGTCATCAGGTGATGTAGTTATCTAATGACCCCTGATGACTTCTGATTCCTTCAGGATTTTAGCCCCTGGCTTACTGTCTCTTTGCTCTGACCTCTCTCATATTTCTTGGTGATTTCAGTATTGATGATGCTGCCAGGACCCTGATGTCTCAGTTCTTTGACCTTCTTCTCCAATGTGCCTGTTCTTTATCCTGCCCCAGCCACTCACCTCATGGTCACGCCCTGGACCTTGTCATTGTCAGGAACTTCCCTCTTCCAAGGGATGCATATTAAGGAGTCTACTCTCTGACCCCTACTTTTATCCTTCTGGCTCACAAGCTCTGGTACCCTGACTCTAAAATCCTTCCTCCGTTGACACGTACAATCCTTCCATCCAAATACCCTTGGGTGCTTTCTGCCCTTCTCCAGTCCCGCCTTTTATCCTTATCCAGCTTAAAGTCCCTCGTTGTAACCACTCTTTTTTTTTTTTTTTTTTTTTTTGAGACGGACTCTTGCTCTGCCGCCCAGGCTGGAGTGCAGTGGCCGGATCTCAGCTCACTGCAAGCTCCGACTCCTGGGTTCACGCCATTCTCCTGCCTCAGCCTCCCGAGTAGCTGGGACTACAGGCGCCCGCCATGTCGCCCCGCTAGTTTTTTTTGTATTTTTAGTAGAGACGGGGTTTCGCCATGTTAGCCAGGATGGTCTCGATCTCCTGACCTCGTGATCCGCCCGTCTCGGCCTCCCAAAGTTTTACATCCCCCTCAGTTCCTTTGCTCCTCCTGTCTTTATATTCAAGGAACAAAACCCCAATCCTGATAATGCCCGACTGTCTGTTGACTTGGAGCTTACACTCGTGCAGCTGAATGGCTGGGGGAAAGTACATCCTAATCTGACTGATTTCACTTCAGCTCTGGCAGGTTCTGTTTGCTGCACCCACCCTCCCATACTTTCCCAGTCCTTTCTCTCTCCCTTTTTTCTCCATGGCTGTTTCATTCCTTTTGCCCTCCCCAGAGCCTCAGTGCCTCCTCCCTCTCCTCACTCTCAGTGACTTCACCTCCTGTGTCACCACCACCACATCTACCCCTCCCTCCCATGCACCGGTGCCTGTTTTCTGACCTCTCTCTTGTCACCAAGGGTAAACTACTCATGCTTCTGGGCAAGGTGGGCCCCTCCATGAGTGTACCTGATCCCACCCTTGCCAGATTCCCAAGGGCATCGCTCTGCCATTCTCCCTGCTCTCTCCTGTATCATCACTTTCCCCCTCTCTGCTGCATCATTTCTCTCAGCATCAAACATACTGTTATTTCCCCTACCTTTAAAAAAGTTCTCTTGGCTAAGTGCAGTGGCTCACACCTATAATCCCAGCACTTTGGGAGGCCAAGGCGGGCAGATCATGAGGTCAGGAGATCGAGACCATCCTGGCTAACACGGTGAAACCCTGTCTCTACTAAAAACACAAAAAAATTAGCCGGCCTGGTGTCGGGCATCTGTAGTCCTAGCTTCTCGGGAGGCTGAGGCAGGAGAACGGCGTGAACCCAGGAGGCGGACCTTGCAGTGAGCCGAGATAGTGCCACTGCACTCCAGCCTGGGCTACAGAGCGAGACTCCATCTCAAAAAACAAAACAAAACAAACAAACAAAAAAAAAGTTCTCTCGACCCCACATCTCCCTTTAGCAAAACTCCTCAAAAGAGTTGTCCACATCTGTGCCTCCAATTCCTCTCCTCCCATTCTGTCTTCAACCCATTCTAATTACACTTCCCTCCCACCTCTGAAACTGCCATTGCCAAGAGCTCCAAATTGCTTCATCTAGTGGTGATTTTTTTTGTCTTCATCCAACTTGACTCATGGCTGACATTGGACAGAGTTGATGACTATTTACTTCTCAAAACATTTTCCTCACTCACTTTGCAGAACTTGACCTCTCCTGGTTTCCTTCTTTCCTCACCAACTGCTTTTAACTCCCTGTTCTCTTAATGGTGGAATGCCCCTGAGCCCAATCCTTGCACATATTTTCTAAGTGATCTCATCCAGTTCCATGGTCATAAGTTCATAGCAGATAAGATGATTCTCAAATGTGTGTCTCCGGCCCTGAACTCCAGACTCATACTCAGTTGTTATTTGACATTTCTACCTGGATGCCTAAAAATGAAATGCCAATCTGTCCCCCAAAACTGCTAGTTTGCTAGGGCTGCTGTAACAGTGTTACAAATTGAGCAGCTTGAAAAAACAAAAACTTATTGTCTTACAGTTCTGGAAGCTAAAAGATCAAGGTGTCAGCAGGGCCGTGCTCCCTCTGAAGGTGCTAGAGAAGCACCCACTCCAGGTCTCTTCCAGCTCCTGATAGTTCTTGGACTGATGGCAGCATCACACCAGTCCAAGTATTCTCTTCTCTATGAGGTCTTCCTTGACCAACAAATGTAAAACAAATGTAAAATTGCAACCCTTCCATCATCTCTTCTCTCGCTTTATTTCCTCTATAGCACTAAGCTTCATCTGACATACTATATATTTTTCCTTATTTCTTGTCTGTGTCCCCAACTTGAATGTATGCTCCTTGGGGACAGGGATATTTATCTATTTGGACCACGTTTGTATTGCCAGGCCTAGATCAAAGGCTAGATCACATAGTAGGTGATAGGAAATATTTGTATAAGTAATTGATTAATTGAATTAATAATAATAATTATAATAATGATGAACTGACAGTAATTAGCAGCATTTGAAGTATAGTCTCCATTTAGTTTATCCTCCCAGGAGCATGGTGAGGGAGATCTTATCCTCATTTTGCAGATGAGAACACTAAGGCTTGATATGATGACTCCTAGCAGGTGACATTACTGTTAGGTTGGTGCAAAAGTAATTACGGTTTTGCATTAATGGCAAAAAAAACCCGCAATTACTTTTGCACCAACCTAATTGTATCAAAGCAAGACTTGGCTTTGGAATCAGACCATCCAGGTTCAGCTGTTCACCCTGCCTCTATGTATGTCTTTAAGCATTTCCATAATTTCCTGAAGCCTCAGTTTCTTCTTCTATAACATAGGGATAATTCTCATGTCATAAAAGTGTCAGGAAAATTAAATGAGGTAATCCTTGAGTGGTGACTGGGAAGCACTTGATAAATGTTAGTTTTTATTGTTATTATTCTCCTTATTTATTATTATTATTAGTATTATATCCCACTGATGAAGCAAGAAATAAAATTGAGGGGAAGAGATTCTCTTTTGGAATCTTTATTTTATTTTGACATCAGCTCAGGATCCAACTATAGTAGCCTTCTTTGGAGATTTGGGAGTTTAGGATTTTTGTTTTTAAAAGGCTCAGTCTGGTCCAAGTCTCAACAACTGGATGTTTAGTGTTAGTGTGTATGCGTGTGTGTGTGTGTATGTGTGTATGTTGCTTGTGCCTGTGTATCTTTATTTTCCATTTACCTCGAAATTGATAGATTTCCAATTTAGAGCAAGAGGGGATCAGGAGGGAGAAGGAAAATGGAGCTGCCCATCAAAATTAGCAGGGAAGTGGGTAAAGGTCATTTGATCACAGCTTGGCTGTGCTCTGAATTAACCTGCATAACAGAGACTTGTTGAGTTTGCAGCTCTTTAAGGCGCATATTAACACCAGGAGGAAGGCAAGGAGACACCCTGAGAGAAGGTCAATTTGTGGCTGCTCAAATCAGCAGGGATCCTGGAGAAACTTGGCTGGAGAAGCCAGCTCTGGGCCCTTGGGGTGAAGAGCAAGAGAGGAAAGTCCAGTTTATGGAGGAGGGGAGGCCCGGGTGCTTCTTGGGGGCAGCTTCTGTAGTCTGGCTAACATGTGAGAACCCTGAAAGTGCAGCTGGGAGGGACTTCCTCCAGAGCTGGAGCTGCAACAGAAAGAGAACTGAAGAGAGGTGAGCACCGCATCCAGCGGCAATTGCAGAGTCATTAATTGTCTGTGGGGAAAAGAATGGAAGGCATTTATATGATAAAGATGCTGGGAAATTAGAGGGAGCAGCAGTGCTGTTTACTGTTTTTATTTTATTTTTATTATCATTAAATTGCTTCAAGTCACCTGTAATTTTCTTAGGCTGTCACAATTACAAATCTTTGAGGATTATATAAGACATACACAGTCAAAAAGGTATAATTTAAACTTGCAGAGGTCTGAGGGCCTCAGCTCTTTTTCATTACCTCCCTGGCAGTTGGCACTAATGGGCTGAATTAAGTGACCCCCCAAGGCAGGTTCCAGTTTCCAAGCCTTGCAGTTTTGCCATGAACTTGGGCCATGGTGGACAGCTGTGCCCTGGAGGGAGGAGGCATTACCTAACTGCATAATCCTGCTTTGCCCCAGAGTGGCTGTCTGTCTGTGGGTAAGTCTCCACAGAGACGTTTGTCCTCCCTGTCTCTCAGTCTCCCCAGTTGTCCTGTAGGAATATTAGTCCATAACTTACAAGAGTGTGGTTTGGCTTATGTAAGACTATGAATTCTGTGTTCTGGCAACAATTCTCTGACAATACCTGGGTGTCCTGCAATTCTATTGGAGTCTGACACTAACTACTGGGAGTCAGCGTCAGATCCCAGATCCCACAAGTTAAAGGGCCAGGTCACCAATAAAACCATCCTTACTTCAGGTATCACTTGCAAATGGGGTCCCCAGTGCAGGGGAGATAAAAGTAACATCCTTTCCTCACTCATTGCAAGGTTCATGGCTGAGATCCTGTAACAAAAGACAGATTGCTGAGAAAGAAGAGCATGCAAATAATTCAATACAAGTTTTTGCGTGACCTGGGAGCCTTCAGTAATGAAGGTCCAAAGACCCAGGGAAAACTGTGTATTTTTACGGACAGTCATGCAGAAGTGTGATTGGAGAACAAAACGATGTGCTCCAATGGTAACAAACTAGGGGAAGCTTAGCGAGGCCTGTTTGTTCAGATTCTCCTTGGCATCCCTGTGTGATAATTCTTTCCTTTGAGTATAGGCCAGGGTGCCTGTCACGTGAGGGTCTTCAGGGGAGGAGGGAGGGAGAAGGTCAGAGAGCGACCTTCTCAGGTTTTACGGCCTGCTTCAGGGAAGAACAAGTGCATTTCCTTTTCTATGATCTGTTTCAGGAGGGAGGGGGTGGAGGAGGACAGAGAAACCTTCCTGCTTCTGCAGTTTTCTCAGTTTCTTTTAGCTTAAAATACTCAGTATGCCAAGATGCCATATTTTGGAGTAGTGTCTCCTGTACTCCATCACCAGCCTACCCGCACTTCTGTCTGACTTGGCTACAAATTCAGGTATCTGCATGAGTCTCCTTCAGGTTTGATAATTCTCTAGAACAACTCTCAGGAATCACTGAAAGTGCTGTACTCACCACTGCAGTTTTATCTTAAAGGATATCGCTCAGGAACAAACAAATGGTCAAGGTAGGGGGATGGTGCACAGAACTCCCATGCCCTTTCCTTGTGAAATTGCCCTTCTAGCACATTAATATATTCACCAACCAGGAAGGTCCACTGAGCTTTGGTGTCCAGAGTCTTTTTTTTGTTTTTTGAGATGGAGTCTCACTCTGTTGCCCAGGCTGGAGTGCAGTGGCCGGATCTCGGCTCACTGCAAGCTCCGCCTCCCGGGTTCACGCCATTCTCCTGCCTCAGCCTCCTGAGTGGCTGGGACTACAGGCGCCCGCCACCTCGTCCGGCTAGTTTTTTGTATTTTTTAGTAGAGACGGGGTTTCACTGTGTTAGCCAGGATGGTTTCGATCTCCTGACCTCGTGATCCGCCCATCTCGGCCTCCCAAAGTGCTGGGATTACAGGCTTGAGCCACTGCGCCCGGCCCAGAGTCTTTATATGAGTTTCATTATGTGGGCATGATTGATTGAATCAACGGCCATGTGATTGAACTCAATCTCCAGTCTTTCTCTCCTCCCTAGAGCTGGGGGCTGGGGCTGAAAGTTCCAACTCTCTAATGCCACGCTTGGTTTTTCTAGCATGGCCAGCCTCTCCCTTGAAACTGTCTAAGGGCTCACCATTAGCATTTATAAACTTTACTATGGTCAAAAGGGGCTTATTATGAATAACAAAATACATTCCTATCAGGAAATTCCAAGAGTTTTTGAAGCTCTGTGCCAGCAACTGGGGACAAAATTGTCACAGCTTCCAAGTTGTGGTTTTCTTCAGAATCACTACAGAGCATGTTAAAAGTTCAGCTTCCAGGGTCCTGGTCCTCCAGGTGGTTTTGATACAGTAGGGCTGGGCTGGGACCCACAGGTCTCCATTTCTATCATTCCACCCAGTGATGTTGGTATGGGTGGGCTGTGCGTCACTCATTAAGGAATGTTGACATGATATAATGTACAGTAACATGCATGGAATTGCTCTGAAAGCTGTGCTGTTTTCCACAAACATTAAGCATTATCACTAGGACTCTCCTACTTTGAACAGATTTGATTGTTGGATATGTTTTAAGTGTAATCGTAATTAAATACTAGAACTGAAGGATACTTAGAAGCCTTAGGTAATCTAGTTCCCTGGGATTCTTAGAAGTATTTTTAGGGGTTAGGCAAGATTGGAAGATGAAGTCAGAAATGAGGATGTGCAAAGCCTATTGGAGACTAGAGTTGGGCCATTCACAATGCTCCCTTAGTGATTCCTGCAATACTCCCCCTCATTTTCCTTCATTCCCTCCTTTTTCATCCCAATGATGGGTGAGCCCCACTTACTGCCTCCTCCCCATCTCCTAGGCTGATTATAAAGTGTGAAGCCTGGGTCCTATACAAATCTGGGACCTCAGCTGTGACCTCAAAACTCTTGCAAGTTTCTAAATTGGTTTCTTGAATTGTGGTTTTAAGACACTTCCCAAAGAATCACCTGGAGAGTGATAGTGAATTGGTATCTTTGCAGGATGAGCAAAGAAATTGGCATTTTATTTTGTTTTATTTAATTTTTTTGAGATAGAGTCTTGCTCTGTCACCCAGGCTGGAGTGCAGTGGTGCAATCTCAGCTCACTGCAACCTCCGCCTCCCGGGTTCAAGAGATTTTCCTGCCTCAACCTCCTGAGTAGCTGGGATAACAGGTGTGTGCCACCATGTCTGGAGAATTTTCATATTTTTAATAGAGATGAGGGTTCACCATGTTGGCCAGGCTGGTCTTGAACTCCTGACCTCAAGTGATCCACTCGCCTTGTCTGGGATTACAGGCGTGAGCCACTGTGCCCAGCCGGAATTGGTATTTTAAACAAATTCTTAAGAACCCCCAACCCCTTTCCCTTAGCAGGAAGCCTTGCTTCTAACTTGTAGACAGTCCAGTGCAAGCTGGCAAGGGTTAGTGTCCTGTCTGGCAGGTGGTGGGCTGTCGTGGAAGCTGATGGAATGAATGAGAGTATCAGTAAATTCAAGCTTCCTTCTCTCCAACGTTAAGTTCTTCTGTGTCTTCATTTGTGTTTCTACTCCGCATTCCATGTCCTGACCAAGGCCCCAGTGGGGCTTCTGGCCTTGTCCAAGATCCTGCTCTCAGTTACCCTCTCTCCTGCATCTTCAGTGTCTTTCTTTCCACTCGTCTCTCCACATGGACAGGTATCCCCAGGCCTCCTTTCAAGATACCCTTCTGTTCTCTCTTTCTCTGTGTCTCTAATCAACATTGGTTTCTTTCCCTCTTAGATCAGTGGTATCACCATTCTTGCAACTTCCTGTACACCTCACCTCTCTCTCCCTCTTTGCTACATCAGTCTGTGGCTGAGTCCTCCTATTTTACCCCTACTCTTTGTGTTGTATCCAGTTTCTTCTTTCCCGCCCCAGGTTCCTCCCTACACTGGGCCTTTCTTTGCTCACTTGAAGTCTTAGTTCTTTTCATACCATTACCTTGTTCAAGATGCTTCTATGACTCACCACTCTCAGCAGAATTAGATCCCCAATCTTTTGTTGCCACAATTTGGCTCCTGCTTTTCTTTCTTTCCCCCCTTCTTTCCTTCCTTCCTTCCTTCATCCCTCTTTCTTTCTTTTTCCTTCCTTCCTTCCTTTCTTCCTTCCTCCCTCCCTCCCTTTCTTTCTTTTTCCTTCCTTCCTTCCTTCCTCTCTCTCTCCTTCCCTCCCTCTCTCTCTCTTTCTTTCTTCTTTCATTTATTTATTTATTTTTTGAGATAGAGACTTGCTCTGTTGCCCAGGCTAGAGTGCAGTGGCACGATCTCAGCTCACTGCAACCTCCGCTTCCCGGGTTCAAGTGATTCTCCTGCCTCAACTTCCTGAGTAGCTGGGATTACAGGCACGCACCATGATGCCTGGCTAATTTTTGTATTTTTGGTAGAGACAGGGGTTCACTATGTTGGTCAGGCTGGTCTCGAACTCCTGACCTTGTGATCCACCTGCCTCGGCCTCCCAATGTGCCGGGATTATAGGCATGAGCCACCGCCCCTGGTCTCCTGCTTATCTCTCAAAATGTATCATCCACCACTCCCCTGAACTTTCAATTTTCCAAAAATCCTAGATTCCTTCCCCCCTGGACCTGAGTGCTTGCTGCACCTCTTGCCTCCTCACCTGTAGCCTTGCTGTTTGCATCCCTGCTCCCTTCCACGTCAATCAGTTCAACTACATGGCCCCTGTTCCAGGAAGCCTTCCATCATCCCCGGGCATAAGATTATCCCAGGAACCTCCCTAGCTCACCCCTGGTCTTTCCTGTGATTTGTACCACAGTCTGCTTTCTTTGTGATTATTCAGGTATGTGTCAGCTTCTGAGATTGTCAACTCCTTGAAGACAGTAACAATATCAATAACACCAGGTCCAATGACACCTACTAAGAGTACCAGGTTCTTTTTATACAGTAACTTTGAAACTTATAACTGTACTCCAACTTAGTTGTAATCTCCATTTTAGAGATATGGAAACTGGGGCTTAGGAAGGTAAAGGCCAAAAAGCTGACAAGGATGAGATTCAAACCCAGACTGACTCCAAAACCCACTCTCTTTCAACTCCACAACATGGCTCCCAAGGCAAAGAAGACAAAATCCACATTTATTGAGCACCCTCTATATGCCACTGCTGGTAGGGATCCAAAACTGGGCAAGATCATCCCATGAAACTATACACACACACACACACACACACACACACACACACACACACACACACACAGTAGGTGCTCAGTAAATGCTAAGTGAGAAATGGATGAACTCAGAGTTCATTCCATGCCAGTGCTTGCTTCCAGAGTAGAGGCTGAGACCTCCCACAGAATTGTGGAAGGGGCCTGAAATCTCATTCTGGCTTAGCCAAATGCAGTTCTGATGACCTGGAACAAGTCTCACAGCCTCTTCAAACCTCATTTCCTTGCAGTGAAATGAAGAAGCCAGATGACTTTTTTCTACGGTCCTTCCAACTGTAATAGGTGAGGTGATGTAGGGGTCAGTGAGTTGTAAACAGGCAAGGCAAATACAAGCAGAAGTCATGATTTTAATACTTGAAATCCTTTCAGCAGCAAAGGCATTCCTCTGGTTTTTAGGAAGGTAGCATAGTTTCCTTTTAGAGACCAAAGTTCCCAGCTTGCCTGGGCCATCAGGGACACAGGAGCAGAGGACAAATGGCCACTGCTTTCTGTTGCATATGTTGGGGGTGTGCTGCTCTGAAAACCCTCCTGTCTCATGGGGCACTGACTTCTGTGGTATCTGGCCATGCTTGGCAGAGAGTTAATTAATGTCCGCAGGGCGAGTTAGCAGAAATAACAATTGCTTTGATTAAGGGAGAGAGATGACTATGAGCTTTGCTTTAAGTAAAATGGACAAAGACAGGATAAGAAATCATCCACTTCACCTTGAGTGCTGGGGCCCACTGGCCTGGCCTTGTCTCCTGGCTCTGAGCCATCTGGCTTCCCCCAGGAAATGAGGACCCCTTCCAGTTGTGCCTTAAAAGGACCCTTATTTTTATTGTTATCCTAGATGCAAGGATCAACACTGCTGTGGACTTGGTGAATATGAATGTGGAGAGGAGCCCAAGATGACCAGGAAGCAGTGAATGAGGGCAGAGCTGATGCCCCTGGGTGCAGCATTGGGGAAGGACACACAGCACACCATGGAGAGTTAGTGTGGCTTACCCTCCCGAGGGCTGCTGTGTGCAGACTCTGCCCTCAGCTCTTCCTTGCATTTTCTCATTTGATTTGCACACACATCCAAGGAGGAAGCATGAACCGTCTGGTTCAGGTTACTCGGCTTGTGAGTAATTAAGCCACAATTCTAAGGCAGGTCTGTTTGTCATGGGTGATAAAATGATTACCCATTACAATATTACCCAAATGATTACCCAAGACAACCTCCTCCAGGGCCAGTAGAATACAAGGAGGCTGAAAAGAACAAAGAGGAGCCAAGAGCAATGAGCTTAAGAGAGGGAAAGGACTGAGTCCCAGGGGTGCTCACACTTGCCAGGTTGGCTGCTGGAAGCTTCTAAGGCTAATATTTGTCAAGCTCCTACTGTGTGAGAGGCGTTGTGCTGAGAAGGATTGCAGGTGCCAGCTCATTTAATCATCACGGTAGCTGCACATAGTAGTTGTTCATGATGGTTGACTGTCAGTTTGACTGGGCTAAGGGAAGCCCAGATAGCTGGTAAACATGATCTCTGGATGTGTCTGTGAGGGCGTTTCTGAAAGAGTTAGCATTCAAATCGGTAGACTCAGTAAAGAAGATCACCTTCAGCCAAGTGAATGGACATCGTCTAATCCCTTGAGAGGCTGAACAGAACAGAAGGCGGAAGAAGGGGAAGTTCTCTGTCTCTGCTTGAGCTGGAACATCCATCTTCTCCTGCCCTTGGACATTGGTGCTCCTGGTTCTCAGGCCTTCAGACTTGGACTAAATTGCACCACCATTTTTCATGGTTCTCCACTTTGCACAGAGCACATCGAGGGTCTTCTCAGCTTCAACAATCATGTGAGCCAATTCTCATAATAAATCTTCTCTTATATTTCTCTCTGTATATATGCAGATATCCTATTGGCTCTGTTTCTCTGGAGAACCAAAGTAATACAGTGTTATCTTGCACAGAAGGAGATTAAAGCTTGGACAGCATAAATGCTTTGTACAAAGTCATGTCACCAGTGAGAGCTGCTAGAATTTGAACCCAGGTCTGTCCTACTCTGAAGTACATGCTGCTTCCACCATCCAGCACTGCCTCCCTCTTTGCAGAACATCGCGAAATGCTGCTAAGTCAAGCGTTGGCATAAAGCACATTCCTCACGTCCAAGGGGAGGGAGAAGGGAAAAGAGTGGGAGTGGAAACAGGAAGAGCGAATACTTGTTGAGTACTTCAAAGCGTCTGCCACTTGGCTAGGTACTACACATGTGTTTAATCTCATTTAATTCTCACAACACCCGGTGGAAGGGGCATAATTGCCCACATTTTGCAGATGAGTGTACTGAGGCTCAGAAACAGCAATTGATTTGCCTAAGGTCACAGAGCTAGTAAATGGTGGACCAAGGATTTCTATCCAGATAAGCCCAACTTCAAAGCCCAGGCTAATTAAAAATATAATTTTGTGCTAAATCAAATAGCAGTTCATACCAGATTCTATTAGAGCCAAGCCATAGCAGAGGCCAATAATTAAAAGTAAGTTTATAGTTGAAAAATTTACAATTAAGGCAATCATCAATTAACTTATTTTTCTGGGAACAGAGAAAGGTTTGCTGTTATTGAATGTTTGCTGCAGCAGAATCAGTAGCCTTGTTTCCAAACCATGGAGCGTGTTCAATAAAGCAAGTGTTAGAGAGAGCTGCTCAGGGAAGCTGACCCAGGCCGCATGCCCAGAAAGGGGACTGTTCGAGAGCCTTCTGGGCATGAAGAGCAGGCGGGAAGCACAGCCAGGTTAGGGGCTGCCTGGGAGAATAGTTTTGGCTTCAGTCTCGACTGTGCACAGTATCTGCCAGAAAAGATCATATGCTCTCAAAAAACAGAGACCAAGAGCAAACTAATGTGATCATTTCTCTTCCTTGCTCAGTAACCTTCAATGGCTCCCCGTTGTATCCCGAATAAACCCCACAAGCCTTACTTACCGTGACATTCAAAGCTCAGCACAACCTGGTCCCAATTTACTTTTCTAATCTTATCTCCCACTAATCTCCCCATATAAACTTCATGCTTAAGTTAAACTGGTCCACTTTTTATTCCATGAACCCAGTTCTCGGTCTTGGGTCTTGGGCTGTATCTTTTCTCTTTCCTTCCTTTCCTCTCCAAATCTACCTAGTAGATTCCTGCTCATTCTTCAAGTTCCTTTCCAAGGTACCCTCCTCCATGAAGTCTTCTCTGATTGCCCATCTGGAAGCAAACTCTCCCTCGGGTCATTACATGTACATATGACACTTATCGTATGATGCCTTGAATCAAGATTTTTTTTGTGTATATATCTCATTTTTCCTAGTAGGTTCGTTCTCCTTGTGGGCGGACCCTAAAGCTCACACCTGCAGGTGTAAGCATTAAACAATGTCTAATGAACTAAAAGGTTAATGTCTTATCTATGACATCCTTGTATGTAATTAATGGTCAATATTTACATTCAACAATTTAAAAAGTACCTTGAACTTGCTTAAAAGTTAGAGACTTGAAACATTTTGAGAACTAGGCTGCTTGGAGTTCATAAGTGGTATTTACTCACTCATTCATTCATTTACTCATTCAAAACCTTCAGTGTGGATTGATATATTTTGTTCTGAAACTCTTGTCTGAGAGCCTGAGGATACAAGTCCTCCACGAGGTTGGGTCTATTAGGAACTGCAAATGCCACGGGTCCTCATTCAACCTACGGCTACAGAAAGTGGCCTTCGGAGCAAGATTCATGGCTTGCCAGGTATTCATCTCCTCCTGGGGTTGGGTCAAGCCACAGGAGAGAAATTGAAGGATGCTGCTATTAAAAATTCTTGGTAACAAGCCAGGTAATTTCTCTCAAGTTTGGCTCCCATATTGAACTTTGTTCATGCCTGGAAGAAATAGAAACTCCCAACCCACTTGCCAGTTTGCCCAGCAGCACTGACACCTACCTTGTCTCTAGTATACTTGTACATTTGCAAAATTAAGTCAGCACTGGGGCAACTTGGATCAGTCACAGTCAGGTAGAAAGACGAGCCTACCAACTCTGGCCAAAAGCCAAATGCTGCTCAGCTTCATCATTCTCTGACAAATGTGGAATTTCCTGGATTTTTTAAAAAATCATCATTCTTCATTGGCCCTCACCTTTTGTGAAAGTTGGAGAACAATCTCATTTTGAATAGCAAGCAAGAAGACATTCGTGCTGCGTGCTACATCTCTAGGCAGTATACACAGCGACTAAGAATGTGGGGCTTTAAGGGTTCGTTTGAATCAGCCCATTAGTAGCTGTGGGTTTTGTGGGATGTTTTTTGGCATGGTAGGGGTGGTGGGGGTTCAAGATTCTTGATCTTGCTGTGCCTTTGTTTTCTCATCTGTAAAGCAGGATTAATAATAGTACTGTGTTATACTTCATAGCTGGCCTGAGAATTAGATGAGGTAAACAGCGCCAGACAACAGGGAAGCACTCAATGAGTATTATCTGTTATTAGAATTACAACTGCCAATGGAAACGTTAACAGGCTCAGAACATCTGCTATAACTGCCTTACACCCCCCATATTAGTCAGGGTTCTCTGAAGAAACAGAATCAATAGGATATATAGAGACAGAGATTTATTATAAGGGATTATAGAGGCCAAGAAGTCCCACGATCTGCCATATGCAAGCTGGAGAACCAAGAAAGCCAGTGGAGTAGTTCTAGTCCAAGCCTGAAGCCAGAGGACCAGGGGAACTGATGGTATCTAAGGCCTTGACTGAGTCCAAAGGCCAGAGAACCAGGAGCACTGATGTTCCAGGGCAGAAGATGCATGTCCCAGCTAAAGCAGAAAGCAAACTCACCCTTCCTCCAGCTTTTACTCTACTCAGGCCCTCAATGGATTGCATGAGGCCCACACACATTGGTGAGGGCCATCTGTACTCAGTCTCCTGAGTTAAAGGCTAATTTCTTCTGGAAACATCTTCACAGACACACCTAGAAGGAATGTTTTACCAGCTCTCTAGGCATCCCTTAGCCCAGTTAAGTTGACATAAAATTAACTATCACACCCCCAAAGATATAAATAAGCCTTGGTTCTTTGCTTCTTTTCCCTGAATGATTGCTCAACCAAAGCTCAACCCTGAACATGAAGATTTTTGGCACTTTTGGTTGAATGCAATCCTAATTCAAGCTTCCTTTGTTATTCAGGTGTATGCAATAAACACTCATTGACTGTCTTCTTTCAGCAAGGTGCTGTGCTTGTCTGTTGGAGGTGTTAAGAATAGCAAGATAGTGGAGATAAGCCTTTGACCCCAGGGAGCTTGTAGTGTGGTTGGACTGAAAGAAAGGTGCCTGGTTTCTGTAAAACACCACCAAGTGTGAGCACTCTTGAAAATGAGGTGCAAACCCAATGGCTGGATTATTGGCACAAAACCGGTATCACTGTGCTGCCTTATTGCATTATGGTTTCCTTTTTTGCTAACATCAAATTAAAAAATCCTTGCCATGGTAGTCTAGCAACGTTGTTATATTGTCATTCTGCAAATTATGTGAGAAGAATGAATTGTTTTGAGGGTAAGCTTCAAGTAAATTTATGAGCTTATGAACAAATTGCCCATTATTGTTTTCAAAAAAATTTAAATACTCAGTCAATTGACTAATTTCCAACCTTCAAAAAAGAATACCATCTCATGCATTTCTGGAGCTTTAAGGTTTATAAATCTTGCTGCCATGAGCATTGCCACTGAATGCTTCTAACCATGATGCTGTGAAGGTGGGAAGGGAGGAATATGCTCAGCCTCAGAGTAGAGATGTGGACAGAAGCTTGCAAGGTTCAATGTATTGCCTACGTTCATGCACTAGGGGAACTGGTGAGGTTTTGGAACCCAGGACCCTTGACTTCAAATTCACTGTTCTTTTTGCTACGTTACTCTATAGTCCTCAACTAGTTATGCACCATTTAACTAACGTTTAATTTGCCGAAAGTGGAAACAGATAACCTTGAAATTAATTCAAGTTAATGTTAAATGTTGCTAACTTTTTATTAGTTGAATGTTTCCATTAACTTTTCCAATGGCTGCTTTTTTGTACCCCTTCACAGCGGTGAACAAAATTGAGTAAGTGCTCAATAAGTATTTATCGAATAAACAAATAGCTTAGCTGGCCCGGTTTGGCTGCAGGGTGGGGTTAGAAGGTTGAATCGCTGAAGACAAAGTTGAACATTTAATTCACTGTTTCATTTGTCAAGTATTTATTAAGTCTCTATGTACTACACTTCATAGAGTAGACTATTGCACACATGTGGCCCTTGGCAAGTATTTTTAACCTCTCTGAGCCTCAGTTGACTTGGCTTTTAAAATAAGGAATAATAATAGCACCTAACTCACAGGATTGCTATTAGGATCAACTAAGATGATGTATTTAAAGAGCTTGGTATAGAGCACGTGGTGGTGGATGCTCTGTAAATGGTAAAGATACTAATTATCCATCTCCGTGCTATATACTTATGTGTGGTTCATACCCCGTGGTTCCAGGGCCTGCAGTGAAGTAGTTTCTTGCACTCTGAATAGTAGGGAGGGAAAGCCACAGTTGATTTGTTTAAGAGATGAGGAGGGGAACAGAGACAAACTGTGGAGGCAGCGCTGAGTTCCCAAGGTCCCGACTGGAAAGGGCTCTCCTTCTTAGTTTTAGGGACAGTGGGGAAAGGGACCCAGGTAGCCTGGTTGTTAGTCACATGCTACACTCCACGTGGGCCCCCCACTCAGCATCCTTGGGGAATTCTGGGTGCTTGGGCCCTATATCAGATGTGTGTGCAGGGATGCAGGCACAGGAGCTGTGATACAGGGACATACTAGGTTGGTGTCACTGAAAGACAAAGCTGACAAGGAAAGGGTGCAGAGAGATTCCATCTTCTTCTGTGGGTCCTCTGTCCCCTCTCTACAGTAGAAAGAAAGAGACCTGCCTGGGGCCCTGCAGGGCTCCTTCCTCTACCCTCTTCGACAGGACACTCCTGAAGCTGAGCACTGGGAGGGAAGGAGAAAGGCCAGAGTGCTTGCCTCATCTCCTGACAGATGGAGAAGGGGCAAGTGTAATCACAGAGAGGCCTTCCATTATGAGTCAGCCTAGCACAGGCTGCAGCCTGGGTGGGAAGCACTGGATGGAGTCACTGTAATGAATGAAGCTGCTGGTGCGCTCATTTACAGTCTGACAATCGTGCTGGCCCCACAGCAGCAGCTGCCGCCCACCCCTGTGGGTGGAAGCCACTTAGGAAGACAGCAAAGCAACCTGCCACCAATCTATCAGCATTGGCTTCCATTAGGGATAGGATGGCCAGGGAAGTAGGAGAAGGCCAGGGTGGCAGGGGTAAAAGAGACACAGCTCTGGTGACAGTTTCATTTTAACTGGTTTCCAAATCCCAGAGGGATTCTTGGGGCAGACTTAATGGACTCAGAAAATGGCCGATCACCTTCTGATAGTGGCAGCAGTCTTCAGCCCTCTCTCCCATGGAGAGAAAGAGCAAAATGCTAGTATTCTGGTTGAATCTTATAGGAGTATGTGACATGTATCATAAATTGTCCTGACTAGTCCCAAGGTTTATTTTCTTTTCCCCATTTCTGTGTGTTGGATGTATCCTATCTGTGTATTCCTAGCCTCTGTGTCTCCTGATCTTTCATGTCTACACCTAGGTTTTTCCTCCCTAGTTGTTTGAGCAGTGGCTCCCCACTAGGAAGGTGGTGTTACACACTGGAACAGTGGTACTTGGAAGTCTGTGGGATTTTGATGGTCTGAGTGACAAAGGGCAGTTACTGGCTAACAAAAATTAATGTATAGGGACCAGGGATGTTAACATTCTACAGTGAATAAGACAGGCCACTCAACACTCATCCCACCCCAAATGATAATAGTGGCCCGGTTAAAATATAGGGAGGGAGAGATGAGGGTACTCAGGTGATTGGGCTCAAGGGGAGTGACTCATGTTAATCAGACTCACAAAAGACTGATGAAAAGTTGCAGAGGAGGCTGGATGTGGTGGCTCACACCTGTGATCCCAGCACTTTGGGAGGCCAAGGCAGGTGGATCACCTGAGGTCAGGAGTTCAAGACCAGCCTGGCCAACAAGATGAAACTCCCTTTCTACTAAAAATAAAAAAAAATTAGCTGGGCGTGGTGGTGCAGGCCTATAATCCCAGCTACTCAGGAGGCTAAGGCAGGAGAATTTCTTGAACCCAGGAGGTGGAGGCTTCAGTGAGCCGAGATCGTGCCATTGCACTCCAGCCTGGGCGACAAGAGCAAAACTCCGCATTCCCCCTGCCCCCCCCCACCCCCAAAAGTAAGAAAAATTGCAGAGGAGTAATTTACAAAGAAGCTGTTCCTTTTCAGTGGACAGAAATCTTCTGTCTGCTGTCCAGAGTACCCCTTAAACAAAGACATTAAGAAAAGTGAATGAGCAGTCCAAAGGTGAGCATGGATTAGGGGCTGTTTTTTTTGAGGTGCAAGGTGAGGCCCCCATGAACTGATGACTCCCTTCTTACTGCTGCAAATGCAGAGTACCTCTGTCAGTCTATGTCTCTCCCCATTTGCCAGTGCTGGATGAAAGCCAGTAAACACCTGCTCTTTAGGCTGCTACCACTCCAAGACCTAGGTAACAGGGTCCTTGCTCGGGGGTTGTGCTTTAGAGGCCCCACTTTGGCCTTGGGACTTGGAATTCCCTGCTGGAACAGCCCCAAGCCCACTCCCAAGGCCTGTTTCCCAGATCTATCGCCAGTGTGCATATCCCAAGGCCCCAAGATGGCTAAAGATCGGCTGTTTTGCAGGGAGTAGGAAGACAGAACATAAACATGTGGCCTGAGCTCTGGGATAAAGCCAGATCGTTACAGCCTTTTCCCCAGGGAATCCCAGGATCTTAATTATGGTCACATCCAGTCTCCCTGGGAAAATGCCTGTGTTACCTTGATTGAATCTGGGGGCCATTCACTCACTAGACCTTGAGTTTCTCTCCAGCGACTTCTCAGAAGGTTAATCACATACATTTTGTTGACTTTTACAAATGTCCTCATCCCTTTTAAGGGTTCCCTGTGGCAGATGAGGGGTGGGGTGGGACTGAGTTCATGGCAACTTCCCACAGTTAATACTACAAACCCCTGTGGTGGTAGCCACACTGTCTATTACAGCTCTGTTCTTATTATGTCTGTTCTTATGTCTGTTGGCCCCAGTGAGTTGTTTCTTTTGTTTTCTTAAAATGTCTCTCCCTTTTGGGGACCAGGGGACACAACTACAAACTTATCTCATCAAGTTGTAAATTTGCAGGGTTGGTATAGCTTCCATATAAACATTAGAGGTGTTGATGTTTCAGACTGCAGTTCTAGCAGTTTCTTTGATCTTTTACTGACCAGTAAATTATTTATTGGGTCTGTTATAAAGATAAACCAAAGCCTATAAACTATATTTATAGTATCACAAAAGTCTCCCCTCCTACCTGGCATCTTCAGATGGAGATCATGGTCCTGATGAGAATGCAGCAGCCAGGGTATTTTTATACCCTTTCTTCTTTCCTTTCCTTTCAGCTCTTTGCCTTCTTTCCATGATTTTGCTTCATTTTTTTCCCCTTGCTTCTGTTTTTTTGACGTCCAAGGTAAGGTTTTTGTGAGGCTTGTGAACGCCTCAACATTCCTCCCTGGCCTCTGGGTGGCCACATCTCACCCCTGCCTGCATCCCAGGCGGTTCTCAGCTCCTCCTTCCAGAAACCTGACATTCCCCAGGCCCCAGCCCATGGCTCCAGGCCCAATGGCAGATCCATTCCCCTGCAATCCATCTGCCTTGAAGGCCTAGACCACCTGTCAACCCCTGGGAAAATGAACTGTGCCTAAATCAATGGCCAGTTCCAACTGACTCTTCGGGTTGTCAGGAAGGGAGTTTACTGTAGAGTGTGTGCGGGTGTGTGCGCCTGATTGCGTGTGCTCAGCAGCAGGCGAGTGCCAGCCATTAAGCACCTCCTTTCATTTTATTTTTCCTTTAGCTGTTAACTAGTACCTTCTTCAATTAAAGTGGCAAGGCAGAGCAGACAAGGAAATCAGTGGATCTCTTCCCAAACATCAATAAAACAAATTTCTCTCCAGGACACCTATTTGTTATTTGGATATCAGACTGACTGTAATCTGTTTCCATTTTCCTTCTACGTGTTACCCGCCAGAAGCTAGAGGCTCAGCCGTGGAGATCCTGCTGTTTCCATTTGGCTGAATGAGGGGATAGATTAGATTCCTATTTGCTATGCGGACGCTCCCATCTGATATCCATTAGATGTGTCAGGAGAGCCCTGAAAATGTGTCCCCCCTATTTATTTTGGGTGTACTGGGGTGGGATAGTGGTTGCAGGAGAGCCTTGGAAGATGCCACCAGTTTCCTCGAAGATACCAACATGGCTTTCTTTCTCTCTCTGCCTGGTAATAAATCATGGCCCAAGTCATTTGTATTCCAGGAGATAAGGATGTCAGGAACTGCTCCCTGCTGCTACAAGAGGAGAAGAGGCTAAACCCTAGTCAAAGGTGAGCAGAGTGCCTTTGAGGCAGCACCCTAGAAAGTCTAGAGTATAAGGTTCTCTATTGTACAGATGAGGAAACTGAGGTCCCGAGAAATAAGGTAGATTGTTTCCATTCTTTCTTCTGTCTTCTTTCCTGCTGTGAATTCTCTTGAGGATTCTTCCAGCCTAGCCACCTCCTGCCCACCCACTCCCCACAAAAGCCAGGCATGGTTATGTCATTCCCATATGGATTTTCAGCCAATCAGGAAGGCTGGGGCCTTCTGCCATTTGCACGGTTCTCCCCCACCCCTGGCCCCCCACCAGCTGCTGTGTTTCAGGTGTCCCCCACTTCAGGGGGATGACTCCTTTTTTGAGACAGAGTCTTGCTCTGTCACCCAGGCTGGAGTGCAGTGGTGCGATCTTGGCTTACTGCAAGCTCCGCCTCCCGGGTTCACGCCATTCTCCTGCCTCAGCCTCTTGAGTAGCTGGGGCTACAGGCGCCCGCCGCCACGCCTGGCTAATTTTTTGTATTTTTTTAGTAGAGACGGGATTTCACCGTGTTAGCCAGGATGGTCTCGATCTCCTGACCTCGTGGTCCGCCTGCCTCGGCCTCCCAAAGTGCTGGGATTACAGGTGTGAGCCACCGCGCTCGGTCTGGGAAGACTTCTTTTTAAAAAGACTGTTGTTTCCGGTGACACTGACAATCCTTCAGAATTGACAAGACCTGTCTCTGCATCTCCCCGCCTGCCACTAGGCTCTCAACCTGAGGCCTAAGTGACTTGTCATCTTCTCTTGTCAGTTGCTGGCTCAGCTGGTGCTCCTGCTCCTCCCTCCCCACCAGAGCCATAATCCTCTCCCTTTGATAACACAATCGTCTCCATGGCACTGAACAGCCCTCACGGCACTGCAGGGGCTCCTGGCCCATGGAGGAAGGTAGAAAATAACAGCAACAAAGATCTTCTTTAGAAAAGAATGAAGTCCATCTCCAGGCCTGCACCCACTCTCCTGCCTCTTCACCTTCCTCAGGAGAAAAACTGCTAGCAGAGAAGATACACAGAAATACCAGGGGAAGGGTGGAAGGCCCTCAGACAGAGGGCTCTGTTTGCTACTGCTGTTCCTTCATGAGTGAGATTACTTTTTTTCCTATCTAAGCAGCACGCCAGAGAGAGCTGGCTCCTGCCCTGGCTCCTCAGCAGGACAGGCCCAGCTTCCAGAAGCTGGTGAGGAGCTGCTGGGCCTTGGGCTGGCCTCATCATTACCCCTTCTTAGGAGGCCATGGGACTTGGCTCTAGGAGGCAGGGAGCCGGGCAGGGATGGGAAGACAGTGCAGGGTTTGGAATTCCCAGCGATCTCTCTGCAGGGCTTACAGCTCGGCCTGGAATACGTGCTCAGCTCACTCAAGTCAGTCCTCAGAGTTTTGTATGTTTTGAGGGTTCTATTTGATCCCCCAAGCCTCTGTGCAGGGCTGCTTCTGAGGGTCTCTCTCTCCAGCTGTGTGGCCTGCCATGCCAAGAGTGGTGGGCCAGCTCTCAGGGCCTCAGGGTTGGCTCCTTCTCCTGCTCAGGGAGCAAAGTGGGGTGGAAATCCACCTGGATCTGTGTGGTCACTCGCTGGCAGGAGAGTGCTCTGTAAGTTTCCTAAGCTTAGGTTTCCTCACCTGTAAAACACATGAATAGTCTTACTTAATCTACGTGATGATCACATTTGTTCCAGGACCACTCTACTCCCACCGCAGATATTAAAATTCATGGATGTTCAAGTCTTGCAACGGGTCTTGCAGAACCCACAGATAAGAGAAGTTCGCCCTTGGTATCCATGGGTTTTGCATCCTGAGAATACCGTATTTTCAATCCACAGTTGATTGGATCTGACGATGGAACTCGCAGATACAGAGAACTGACTGCATAAGGAAACTAGAAAGCTCTCTGTGCAACCGTGTTTATGATGCTGTTGCTAAAGAGTCTTTTGCCTCCTTGGGTCTCAGTTTCCTCATCTGTAAGGTGGAGGGTGACTCTGCTGACCTTCGTGTTATGATAGTGTCACTTGAGGAGGTGGACATGAAAACCCTTTTGAAGTGTGAAGTTTATGAGACACAGTCTCACTCTGTCACCCACGCTGGAGTGCAGTGATGCGATCTTGGCTCACTGCAACCTCCATCTCCCAGGTTCAAGCAATTCTACTGCCTCAGCCTCCCAAGTAGCTAGTAGCTGGGATTACAGGCGTGCTCCACCACACCGGCTAATTTTTTGTATTTTTGGTAGAGATGGGGTTTCACCGTGTTAGCCAGGATGGTCTCGACCTCCTGACTTCGTGATCTGCCTGCCTCAGCCTCCCGAAGTGCTGGGATTACAGACATGAGCCACCACAACAGCCCTGTAACCTTCTTTTATACCCATGTGCCTATCCCTTAGGGGAGACCGAATAAGATAGAATTTGTTTTAAATGCTCAGAAATGGTTTCCAGGATGCCCAAATCCTTATTATTCCTTGCTAATCCCCAACCCCTACTTGCTTTGGCCTCACATATTCCCCGAACTCTGTTGTTGCATCCCTGCTTAACCCTCTGTCCCCAGGACAAAGTGTGAAAGTCATGCATAGCTGACAACATGACTCTTGGAGACCAGCCTCCCTCCACCCTCCTCTCTTGCCATTCTCCCATTCGCAGCTCTAATGAACCTGAATTTTGACTTGTTAGAAAGTACCAGGCTTGGCTTTCTCTGGCCTCTGGGCTTTTGCACATGCTGGTTCTCCTGCCTGCTAACTCCTACTAATCCTTCAAATCTCCGTTTAATGGCCACTTCCTCCAGGAATCCTTTTGCATTAGACTGCGTGTCCCTGATCCAAGCCCTAGTAGTGCATTTATTTCCCTCTATTGCAATTGACTCCTTGCTTATTTATGTCTCCCACTTGACTGAACTCCACGAGGGTAGGGCCATGCCTTTTTTGTTCTTTGGTGTATTCCCAGCACCCAACACAGTGCCTGATGTGTAGTGGGTGCCCAAAAAGCATTTGCTGAAGCAAGGAAGAGTAGGTGGGTTTAGGACAAATAAAAATGAGAGGGACTCTGCCTTAATCATGTTGCTTAGAGCTGTTCTATTCATTGAGTATTTATTAAGTCCCCTTGTGATCCAGACTGTCCACTAAGCCCCGCAGCTCCTGGGCTGCAGACCTGCCTGCAGAGGTGTAGACACTGTGAGGCACACATTGTATCAAGCAGAGTAGGTAAGAGTGGGATGAGGCAGCTCTGGGTGCCTCAGCTCTGCTCCTGAG
Organism: Piliocolobus tephrosceles; assembly: GCF_002776525.5. Taxonomy (NCBI): domain Eukaryota; kingdom Metazoa; phylum Chordata; class Mammalia; order Primates; family Cercopithecidae; genus Piliocolobus; species Piliocolobus tephrosceles. The sequence continues at coordinate 106,155,530 of NC_045446.1, read as the reverse complement.
GCCTGACCTTAAACTTCTACCACCCCCAGCTTTTTTTCCGAAGCCCAGACTCTCTTACGGCCAGGTTGACCTTGGTCATTCCCAGCAGAGGTGTCTCTGCCATAGCCCAGGCCTTTGCCTGGTTTCTGTCTTATCTGTGGATTTCTTGAGCTGAGTAGCATTGGTGTGGGAGGAGACAGACGGGACCACACCCATCTAATCCTGCAAGGAGCTCCAGCCTGGCTCTGGGAAGTCCTATTGGAATATTAATATTCTGAGGAGGAAGCCAGTGATTACATTTTAGACTTGCAAATGGGCTTGGTAAATAGGCTTTGCTGAGAGGTGGGACAGACAGCTGGACCAGCAAGCAGTAACAGTGAGCAGCAGCACGTGGTGATTAAGAAAGAGATTTGCTCCCCAGAAAGAGGACTCTCCAGGGGCTGCTTCCTGGTGGGAGATCTTTTCAGTGAATTCATTTAGGCAGTTCTTGCCTTCCCTCAGAGGTAGAAGTCCCTGGGTATTGCTTTTTACTGTCTGTCTCTCTCTCTCTCTCTGAAGACCAGAGAAGAATAATATATCCAATGACAGGAGAGCACATACTCGTAGGTGGGTGTCTGTTGAATAATTCATCCATCCATCCATCCATCCACCCACGCATCCACCCATCCACCCACCCACCCATCCATCCATTCGTTCCCTCAATAATATATATCATGTACCCTTTCTGTTGGGTTCTGGGGATACAGCAATGAGGAAGACATTCATTTGTCTCTCTACTCTTTCCGCCACACCAGGAGGTAGTCTGGGTCCAGAATATAAGTCAAAACACTTGCAGCTGCTCAGTTTGCCTTTATCAGACCCAGGTCACTTTCTTTGCCAAAGCCTGGCTAGCATAGTGGATATGTCACATGGACACAGGTTGGGATGGCCTGGCACTCTGACCATCTTTGTGTTCCCAGCACCATATCACTAAAGAAAAGAACCCAAAGTGACACAGGGGCACCAGGCCCTCTGGATATTGCAGCACTCTTCCCAGCTCATGAGGTGCCTGGTGCAAATGAGAAACCAGAACTCCTTCCTGGAGACACATCACTGCCACCTGTTGGAAAATGTTCACCGCAAATATTCGACTCTGCATGGTCACAGTGCAAATGGTGCCCCTTAGGTGTGCCCATTGCGTCTACTGCCTATCTGTGTGGCCTTGGTCTACTACTTAGAGTGATCAACTCTGCAGTCCCACAGGGCAGTGGCTGCTGCCAAGTATCTCAAGAGAAAGGTGCACTGTTATACCAAGCCCCAAATACCTGACAAGCCAATATCCATCTGTTTGCTATTAGCACATATTTCAATAGTTCTATTAGATGAAAGATAACGGAGGGTAGAAATTTTTATGATTCCAAACTACATGTGAAAATCTGACAAATGCAAAGGTGGAAAGTGCCCTAAAAAGGTCTCGTTTTCCTTCCTTCTTTTGTTTTTTTTTTAAATTTTGAGATAGAGTCTCGCTCTGTCGCCCAGGCTGGAGTGCAATGGTGCGATCTCAGCTCACTGCAACCTCTGCCTCCTGGGTTCAAGCAATTCTCCTGCTTCAGCTTCCCAAGTAGCTGGGATTACAGGCGCGTGCCACCATGCCCATCTAATTTTTGTATTTATAGTAGGGACATGGTTTTGCTGTGTTGGCCAGACTGGTCTTGAACTCCTGACCTCAAGTGATCTACCCATCTCAGCCTCCCAAAGTGCTGGGATTACAGGTGTGAGCTACCACGCCTGGCCCTTTCCTTCTTTCTTATCTATATCTCTCCTCTACTCCAAGCTGGGGACAGATGGCATCACCACTCAGACAAATGCAAAACACTTGGCCAAAAACAATGCCCTACTCCTTTGGCCCCCAGTACTCACACATTCTTTGGAGAAACTTTTCAAATATTTTCATTTGAGGTTCATTGCCTTATAGTTTAAAGGATTAAATCCATTGCTTTGCTGACCACCTCTGTGGACAAAGGCCTGAAACCCCTTTGTCCACAGAGGAGGTGGTCACCAAAGCAACGGATTTAATCAATAGGAAATGGAAACCTAACCTAGGTTTGCCTTAATAAATACCGAGGACCTCTATTTTCAACCCTACATGTGCTACAGTGTGTGCAAAGGTGTACACACATTCGTAAGTGCATTCACACACTTGTTTGCACTTGTGTGTGCAGGTGTTGGGAGTTAGGTGAGCCAGAGCCTAGCCTGGTGCCTCTTTCCCACTGCATCAATAAATGTGGGTTGATGAAAATGGTGACTGGGACCTTCCCCTTTCTGAGTTTTGCAGGTAAAATAAAGGTGTCAGCGCTGCATGATTTCACTGGCTACCCTGAACCCAGTGGTTTTTTAAAGTGATCGGCGAGTGTCCAGGAGCATGTCTCCAGGGGTGGGTGGCTCCAGCTGCAAAGGCAAACACCAGGCCCCCACGTGGCAGGAAAGGGCTGGCCCAGGAGCCTGAAACAGTCAGAAACAACACATTCCCAGGCTGAGCATCCTTGCTCTGTTCTCCTTGGCCATGGGAGGCAGGGACTGGATCCCTTCCGCTGTGAAAGCTCTCGCCTGCTTTCTGCCTTCCCTTACATACATCATCTGTTCAATGCAGCTCAAGCTCCAAGTCAAAGCAGCTCTCGCAAACATGCTGAGCCTGTTGGTGGGCATCAGATAGAGTCGAAACTGCTCGGGGACAGTGCTGGCCACCTTGGCAGTGAGACATGCCAGGCCACAGGCACAGAGGGCTCTGGGGAGGACCAGTGTGTTGTGATGCTAAGAGGCAGAGGATGTTTCACCTGGTCCTGGCTTGTATCCATCTGTTGATCCACTCAGGTGCTGAATAAATACTTATTAAGTCCCCTGTGTGTGGGCTCTGCGTTGTGGGCTGTGGGGGATACATAGATGAATGACACATGATTCCAACCTGGAGAGCTTACGCAAGCCACCCCAGCACAAAGCCAAATGTGCTACCCAAATGCCATGGGGGTCTCAGGTAGCAGAGAGCACTCCCAGCTAGAGATTAGGAAAGGCTTCACAGGGAGCTGGCATTTAAGCTTGGAGAATGGCTAGGATTTCAGGAGTTCTTGAGGATCTGCTGAGGACAAGAAGGAGGCATTTCAGCAGAGGGCAACCACCGGGAGAAAGACAGGGAGAAAGCACATGGCATATGATAGGTCTTGAGGTCTGGCCACAGTGTAAAACTGGGGAGGGGAGTGAGAGAAGATGGGACAGGGAGGGTGACTGGGGACTAATTAGCAATCAAAGGAGTCATGTCAGCCAGGGTTGGTGTGGTCGGTAGAATAAGGACCCCAAAGATGTCTGCGTCCTAATCTCCAGAACCTGTGACGATGTTACTCTCCGTGGTCAAATGTACTTTGCATATATGATTAAATTGAGCATTTGAGGTTAGGGTTAGGGGCCGGTGTGCAACCCTGAATTATCCAGGTGAACCCTATATAATCACAGGGGTCCTCATGAAAGGGAAACAGTAGAGTTAAAGGAAGGAGAAGACCATGTGATGACAAAAGCAGAAATTGGAGTGATGTAGCCACAAGCTAAGGAATGCTGGCAGCCCATAGAAACTTGAAGAGGTAAGGAGTGGATGCTCTCATGGAGCCTTCAGAAGGGACACAGTGCTGCCCACACCTTAATTTTGACCCTATAAGAGTCATTTTGGACTTCTGACCTCTAGAAATGTGAGAGGATAAATTTGTGTTGTTTAAGCCACTAAGTTAGTGGTAATTAGTTACAGCAACGATAGGAAACATACGGTTTGAAACACTCTTCCAGCTGTTGTAGTTTCTAACATAAGGTATTTCAGTTTTCTATCAGATCTTAGTCTCCTATATTTTAAGGGGTTTAAGGGTAGTGCTTACCTCTTAGGGTTTTAAGGATGAATCAAGATCACATATGTAAAGCACTGCATAGGCAATTTATTGTAGCCACTAGGACTATTATTATATTATTTCTGCAGGCCATGTGGGGCCCACCACCTCATTCTCACCTTCCCCACTTTGCCCAGCCTGGCCTCCTTCCAGTACGGTTTTCGCTTTTCTTACTCCTCCTGCAGCTCTCAGTGACTTCAGTAACTTAGGCTGCTGGAGCCTCACTGGGCTGTATATTTCAGGTGAAGGATACCACCAAGACGACCTACACATCATTTAAAACACAACGTGCAGGATTAGATACCTACTGATGGACCTGCCACAGGTTCACAGATCTTGATACTGGTGGAATATTAACATTTTGAAAAACTAAGGCTGGGCACAGTGGCTCATGCCTGTAATCCCAACACTTTGGGAGGCTGAGGCAGGCAGATCACTTGAGCCCAGGAGTTCGAGACCAGCCTGACCAACATGGTGAAAGCCCATGTCTACTAAAAGTACAAAAATTAGCCAGGTGTGGTGGTGCGCATCTGTGATCCCAGCTACTCAGGAGGCTGAGACATGAGAATCACTTGAGCCCGGGAGGCAGAGGTTGCAGTGAGCTGAGATCATGCCACTGCACTCTAGCTTGGGTGACAGAGGGATACTGTGTTTCAAAAAAATAAAAAAAAAATTAGTTGTATATTTTGTGGTAATCACAGATAATAAAACAGGTTCATTTTAAGTACAACATTTAATGAGTATAACAACCGAATCCTTGAGCGGTCTACACGTAGCTGGTGTGTCTAATTTCAAGTTTGAAAAGGTAGGCAGATTGTATTAGAAGTTTGTCTCTGTAGCCGACCCAGAAACACATGTAGTTTTTACACACACATCTTTTTAACAGCTTTATTGCAGTATAATTGATGTGCAATAAGTGATATGTATTTAAAATATACAATTTGGTGGGTTTTGACATATTTATATACCTATGAAATTATCATCACACTTAAGTAATAAACATATTCATCATCCCCACAAAATTCCCATGTCTCTGTAATCCATCACTTCTCCCTGTTCTTTACCCCTTCTTGCCCATTCTCCCCACAGGCAGTCACTGATCTTCTTTCTGTCACTATGGGTTACTTTACACTTTCTAGAATTTTATATAAATGTAATTATACAGCATGTATTCTTTTTCATCTGGCATCTTTCACTTAGTGTAAGTGATTTATCCTATGTTATTAGGTTGGATCAATAGTCTGTTCCTTTTAGTTACTGAGTTCCTTTTAATTCCATTGTATGGATACAGCACAGTTTATCTATTCTCCAGTTGATGACCATTTGGATTGTTTCCAGTTTGGACCTATTTCAAATAAAGCTGCTATGAACATTCATGGAAAAGTCTTTGTATGGATATATGCTTTTATTTTTCTTGGGGAAAAAATGGCTGAACCACATGGTAGGTGTATGGTATTGGTTTGGCTCCGTGTCCCCACCCAAATCTCACCTTGAATTGTAATCTCTATAATCCCCATGTGTCAAGGGTGAGGCCATGTGGAGGTAATTGGATCATGGGGGCAGTATCTCCCATGCTCTTCTCATGATAGTGAGTGAGTCTCACAAGATCTGATGGTTTTATAAGCTTCTAGCATTTCCCTTGCTTGGACTCACTCCACCCTGCTGCCCTGTGAAGAATATCCTGGCTTCTCTGCCACGATTGTAAGTTTCCTAAGGCTTCCCCAGCAATGTGGAACTGTGAGTCAATTGAATCTCTTTCCTGTATAAATTACCCAGTCTCAGGTATTTCTTCATAGCAGTGTGAGAACCGACTAATACAATGTATGTTTAACTTTATAAGAAACTGTCAAACTGTTTTCCAAAGTGGTTTTTTACAGCCCCACCAGCAGTTTATGAGAGTTTCTTACCAACACTTCACATGGTCAACTTTTCTCGTGTTAGTCATTCTAATAGATATGAAGTGGTATCTCGTTGTGGTTTTGATTTACATTTTTGTAATGCTTAATGATGTTCATCATTAATTTTTATTGCTTGTTTTCCATCCATATATCTCCTTTGGTAAATGTCTTCAAATCTTTTACTCATTAAAAAAATTGTGTTATTTGTTTTATTATTAAGTTTTTAAAGCTCTGTATTTATCCTGGATAAGTCTTTTACAGTTATATTCTAAGATTTTCTCCCCAACCAGGGCATATCTTTTCATTCAATAGTGTCTTTCAAAGAGCAGGAGTTTTTAATTTTGATGAAGGCCAATTAATTAACTTGTTCTTTTATAGGTTGTGTTTTTTGATGTCATATCTGAGAAATCTTTGCCTAACCCCAGGTCACAAAGATCTTCTTTTATGTTTTCTTTTAGAAGTGTAGAAGTTTTATTGTTTTAGATTTTACATTTAGGACTGTGACTCATTCTGAATTAATTTTTGTATATGGTGGGATGTGTGGATTGAAGTTACATTTTTGGCTATGGACATCCAATTGTTCTAGTACCATTTGTTGAAGACAACTCTACTGAATATCTTTGGCACATTTGTCAATGTCAGGGGGAAAACAATCTTTTCTTCACCCATTAGAAGGTTCACAGCTGAGGTACCTATAATAGCAGATTAACAAGAGAAAGCATAACGAAGTTTCTTTTATGATTTAATATGTCTTATGTGATATGGGAATCTTCAGAAATAAAGAGCCAAATGTCAGGCCTCTGAGCCAAAGCTAAGCCATCATATCCCCTGTGACCTGCACGTACACATCCAGATGGCCGGTTCCTGCCTTAACTGATGATATTACCTTGTAAAATTCCTTTTCCTGGCTCATCCTGGCTCAAAAGCTCCCCCACTGAGCACTTGTGACCCCCTACCCCTGCCCACCAGAGAACAACCCCCTTTGATTGTAATTTTCCTTTCCTTTTCCTTTCCTTTCTTTTACCTTTACCCAAATCCTGTAAAACGGCCCCACCCCTATCTCCCTTTGCTGACTCTCTTTTCCGACTCAGCCCATCTGCACCCAGGTGATTAAAAAGCTTTATTGCTCACACAAAGCCTGTTTGGTGGTCTCTTCACACGGGTGCACATGACACCAAAGAAATGGGAAACCTGTGTACTTTTATGCTTAGGTTTGGTGAAGAGCGGACAGTTACGCAGAAGTGTGATTGGATAAAGTGGGTATGATCTAATGATAATAAACTATGGAGAATTTATCAAGACCTGATTGTTTAGATTCTCCTCTGTATCCCTGTGTGTTCAGAGATAAGGACATTGAGGGTCGTATGACCTAACTCAGAGAAAGGTCAGCTAACTTTTATGGCCGGCTTCAGGGAAGAAGGGGCAAGAAGAAGGTAAGAGTGACCTTCCTGCTTCTGCTGTTTTCTCAAATGTCAAGGTGCCATATTTTGGGAAAGCATGTTCTGCATGCCATCATCAAAATTGTTGTCCACTGAGAAAGACTCTTAGCATGGCCAAACTTAGGCTTCTGAAACTTCTCCTAGGACCATGTGTGCCCTTCCTTGTAAAATTTGGTTTTAGCAAATAAAGCTGCCACGGCAATTTAGCAAAAATCTCCCACCCTCTACACCTGATCACCCTTGATATCTGATCACAATTCTTCACTCCCCACCCTTGTTATCTGATCACACTGTCCTGCCTTCAGCAGAAATCCTGTTAGGTTGGTTCAGCCGAAAATTCTCCTGAACTTTGTGTCTCTTCTTGACAATTTTCCATCCACTGGCCCCCTTTCTCACTGGCTATAAATCCCTATGTATCACTGGTGTATTCAGAATAGACCCCAGTGTTATACCATTGTCTCTCTTCTCCTATTGCAATAGTGCTAAATAAAACTCATCTTCACCACTTTCACTTCTGTCCTGTTCTGGTTTTATTTTTTGACACCATTGTTGGGGCACAGAGAACGATATCCCAAAGTGTGATACTTTGGCTTGCTGAGCACTTTTGAATTAAAGGAAACTGGAAGGACTTAGAAGCTGCCTCAGAACCAAGGATTTTCTCACCTTCTCTTGTTTCTCTCCTCCCACTTTACTAAATGCAGGGAAGGGCTAACTCCGGGAGTTCCCTTATCTGACTGAGGAAAACTTTTCCCAAAATAAATGCAATAGGTGGGCCATGGTGGATTACAACTGTAATCCCAACACTTTGGAGGCTGAGGCAGGTGGATCACTTGAGCTCAGGGGTTTGAGACCAGCCTGGGCAACATGGCAAATCCTCATCTCTACCAAAAATATAAAAATTAGCTGGGTGTGGTGGCTCATGCCTGTAGTTCCAGCTACTTGGAAGGCTGAGGTGGGAGGATTGCTTGAACCTGGGAGGTTGAGGCTGAGGCTGTAGAGAGCTGTGATCCTGCCACTGCACTCCAGCCTGGGTGACAGAACAAGACTCTGTTAACAAATAAATAAATAAATAAATATAAAGAAAAAAGAAATGTAATTGTCTTAAGATCCCCTCCCTGGGAATCTCATCAAATAACCAGGAGAAACTAACCACTGGAGAAGAGAAAAGACTAAAAGTTGTCACCACACGCAGACAGACTTATCATCAATTCTTCTGAGACATTACCTGGGAGACTCTATTAGCATAATAAGATGACCTTTGTTCATAGTGAAGCTCTACCCGTCACCCTCTCACCACCTCCTCCAGAGCTCAGAACTTTGTCCCAAGCCATTGTCTGTTCTTTGTGCTCATTCAATTTCTCTGAAAATTCATTTACTATTCCTCAAAATTTCCTCCGTCCCCAGTTTCCATCTTTCCTATGAAGAGTGTATTTAAGCCTCAACCACCTGGCCCTTCTTTGAATCTCATATTATGTATGGCTTCTGTTCTTATGCACCTTAACACATTTGTGTGTCTTTTCACTTGATAATCTGTCTATTGTTCATTTCAGCAGGCTTGAACTTTCAGAGGGGGAAGGAAAATTTACCTTTGCCCTTGTACCATATATGTGTGGATGTTAGAAATACTTTTATATACTCTTTCAATTATAAAACAAGTAATGTATTTAAAACTGCACATTGCAGAAATTCTTAGATAATTTTAAAAAAGTTTTAGTCAACAAATGCTCATAAATAAACATAATAAACTTACCTGTCAACTATTTGTGTCAATATTTATAAAGGCACAATTGCTTTGTTTTTATTAATACTTTGGCTGGAATGAGTCATGAAAACCACACCTAGTTGAGCCTTGGGGAAACATACCTCAGCATTTTATAAATGCTGCACAGTAAAATTTTGATATTAAGCTCAGCACCTTTCCAATTCCTTTAACCCTCTCACTTCTCCGCCTCACTATTTGAATTATAGCTAGGGCTTTCTCTATGCATTGCCCTTAGGGTAGGGGACCATGCAGAGAGAACAAAGAGTCCCTTTCCTGGCTTTTGAGCTCTTAAGTAGCCTTTTGTAAATCTATTGTAGAGGCAATGGTATTGAGAGCCATGGATTTCAATTCTAAGGGCAAGGTGCTTGAGAGAAAAAAGGGTATTTTTGAATTTCAAAAGCTTGGCTTTAAATATCAAAAGCAAAAGCCAGAGGGCTCAGAGCATAGGTTTTCTGTCATAAACCAGACTGTGAAGAACAGTCTCTTTCCCAGCCCAAAAAGAGATAAGATTTCAACTAAGGGGTGAGGTGGGGGTAGAGCAGGGAGAATTGAGCCTGGTTCAAGTTTAAACTGGTGGATCCCTAGGAAGAGGCTTAGGGCTCCATCCCACTGGGTCATGGCCTGGAGCATAGACAGCAGCCCAGACGGGCTGGAGGGGAAGGGGGTTCTCAAGGAGAAGAGCTGTTGTCTTAGCACCCAGAGCATAGCCTTGTGTACATAAGGACCAAACTTAAGCTGAGAGAGAAAGCCCCTAAGAGAAAATTTCTAAACATACATAAATGTGACCACTCCCCGGGCTTACACAAACAACTTATCTGAAAAACCCCCAGCCGTTTGAGGTTGCAAAAAAAAAAAAAAAAAAAGGCGGGAACCAATCAGAAACTGCCAAATGTTCAACTTTAAATGTCAGCCAATAATAAGCTTATAACTACTGTTTCTCTGTAACTTGTTTGTACCTCACTATAAAAGAAACCCTGAAACAGCAGCCGGGACCTTTCTCTTTATCTGCCATTGTATAAAGCGGAGAGGTCCGGGTTCGAACTCGTAATAAAGTGACCCCAGCTATTTGGCTTTGACTCTGGACTCTGGTGGTCACTTATTGGGGTCTCGCGA
>NC_045446.1:105988895-106145337 GCF_002776525.5 Piliocolobus tephrosceles | reverse complement strand
AGGCGGGAACCAATCAGAAACTGCCAAATGTTCAACTTTAAATGTCAGCCAATAATAAGCTTATAACTACTGTTTCTCTGTAACTTGTTTGTACCTCACTATAAAAGAAACCCTAAAACAGCAGCCGGGACCTTTCTCTTTATCTGCCATTGTATAAAGCGGAGAGGTCCGGGTTCGAACTCGTAATAAAGTGACCCCGGCTATTTGGCTTTGACTCTGGACTCTGGTGGTCACTTATTGGGGTCTCGCGACTTCGGGCACAACAAAGCAGTGTGGAAAGAGAGGTTGGAGGTGTCTAGGCCTGGTGAGTCCTTGGCAGCCTCTTAGAATCCTTATACCCTAGTATGGGGTTCGGAAAGAGCCTAGAATTTTTGTGCTCCCCAAAAAGGGTCTGGCGGTGTCCATGAGGGCTGGTGACCTGGAAAGGCATTCTGATTGGGATGACAATGATGCAGAGTCCAAAGCTGACAGCAAGGTGTGATTGCTGAAACACAAGAAAGAGAGAACTTTGCCCGCTTCTCCCAGTGCCAGCAGCCCAGAGGTAGCAGGATCCTATTAGAGGTAGGAAAAATTTCAATACTAAAGAGAATGAAGAGTTGTGATTTTTGCTGAATGTTCCACAGTTCTGACGGGAAACTGTGTTTACAACTTAAAATGCCAGTAGGCCAGGCAGGGTGGTTCATGCCTATAATCCCAGCACTTTGGGAGGCTGAGGCAGGCGGATCACCTGAGGTCAGGAGTTCGAGACCAGCCTGGCCAACATGGTGAAACCCCATCTCTACTAAAAATACAAGAATTAGCTGGGCATGGTGACTCATGCCTGTAATCCCAGCTACTTGGGAACTGTGAGGCAGGAGAATCGCTTGAACTCGGGAGGCAGAGGTTGTAGTGAGCCAAGATCACTGTACTCCAGCCTGGGTGACAGAATGAGACACCATCACAAAAAACAAAAAACAGAAAAAAAAAAAAAGAAAGAGAGTAAAAAAAAAAAAGAAAAAGAAAAAGAAAAAAGTGCCGGTAGGATTTTCTATATATTTATTTATTTTTTGAGACGAAGTCTCACTCTGTTGCCCAGGCTGGAGTGCAGTGGCACTATCTCAGCTCACTGCAACCTCTGTCTCCCGGGTTCAAGCGATTCTCATGCTTCAGACTTCCCAGTAGCTGGGATTACAGGCATAAGTCACCATGCCCAGCTAATTCTTGTAGTTTTAGTAGAGATGGGGTTTCACCATGTTGGTCAGGCTGGTGTTGAGCTCCTGACCTCAGGTGATCTGCCTGCCTCAGCCTCCCAATACGCCGGAATTACAGGTGTGAACCACCACACCTGTCCCCTATTTAGAGAGCTTCTTGACAGGTGGGACTATAGATTGATCCCCTCAGTCCTTGTGGTGGTAGAGTGGGATCTGGCGGATGTTGGAGCCCCCATAGCAGCACCCCCAGCCTTGGGTAGCTTTGCCCATTTATCTCATTGTAGTATATAAATATCATTTTCTCTTTGTGTTTTGATAGAAAGAATGTGGGGAAGTGACTTGATTACAAAAGTCCTTCATTCTTTGCGCAGGATCAAGTCCAAGCCCCCCAGTTCCAAGCCTGAAACCACGGAAAGTACCAAACCTGATTGTATCAATTGGAACATGTTTTTGTTCATGTCTTCCACCTACAAACTTAGTGCCTTTTCCATCTTAACTAAGAACTTATCATGCTCCATGGCCGTGACTTTTGCAATTTGAGGTGTGATCTCAAAACTAGCGTGAATTTCTTTTTCATTCTTCACAATTTCTTGGACAGCAGATTTACTCTTGCCATAGATCTTAGCGACCTCAGCATACATTTTTTTTCTTTCCTTATTAGATTGAGAACCCACAGGTTTTCACTTAAAGGAAGCACTTTATGGCTACTCTTTGGCATATCCAAATGGCCAGCATCACTACTCTTATGCTGTGGGGCCAGTATTAAGTAAAATGAGGGTGACTTGAACATAAGCACTGTGATATGGTGACAGTTGATCTGACAACTGAGACAGCTGCTGAGTGACTAACAGGAAGGTAGTGTAGACAGTGTGGATACACGACTGTATCCACCATATGTATCCAGACTGGACAAAGGGATGATTCACATCCTAGGCAGGATGGTGCAAGGTTTCATCATGCTCCTCAAGTCAGAATGATGTGTGCAATTTAAAACTTAGGAATTGTTTATTTCTGGAATTTTCCATTTAATATGTTCAGATCTCAGTTGACGGTCAGTAATTGAAACCATGGAAAGTGAAACCATGGATAAGGAGGGGACTACTGTAGTTTTCTACTGCTATGTAACAAATTACCACAAACGTAGGGACTTAGAACAATATTTCTTTTGTTTTTCCTCACATCTTCTATAGAACTGGAGTCAGGGCATGAACATTTGACCTTCGACTGGGTTCTCTGCTCAGGGTCTCACAAGGCTGAGGTTAAGGTGTCTGCTACACAGTGTTCTCATCTGGAGCTTGGCATCTCCTTCCAAGATGTTAACAGCGTTTAGTTCCTCGTGGTTGTAGGACTGACATCCCCATTTTCTTGCTGATAGCTGGTCCAGGGTCCTTCTCAGCTCCTAGAGGCCACCCTCAAGTCTTAGTTATGTGGCCCTTTCACCACACAATACTTTCCTAGCTAAACCAACACCAGAATCCATATTCAGTCTGCTTGTCACGAAAGAGTCTTATGTAATGTATCTTACTCAAGGAAGTGACTACCCCATCATATTTATAGGTCTTGCCCATTATATAAGGTGTGCTTCAGGAGGCAGAATCTTGGGGGCTGTCTTAGAACTCTACCTATCACAACCACCAAGCCATGGGACGTCCCTAGGGCCTAGATTATATCCATGGGCAAAGGGAAAACTGCCCCTGTGAAATAAATTATAAACGGACAATGAGAAACAAAAATAAGTTATGTTATGATTATATCCTATGAATTATTCTTGTTCAGTGATCCAGTTACTTGCAAACTAAATGTTTTCACTTGGGGGTTGGTTTTCATGAGATTGCTGGAGCCAGTGAATTGTAAGTATCCAGTGATTCAGTGAAAACAGGGAGGGCTGCAGAATTTCTCCACTGGATGGACTGCAGGGAGGCAATTTGGTTGGAGAGAATGGACAGGGAACTTTTCTTAAATCACAGTCTGTTTTCACTTGCAAGGTATGAGATCAGCAGCACTTGTTTTTCGAGCAGCAGTCATGACACTGCTAATCAAAACAGGATGTAGCAGATACCAGCTAGGACTAGGAATTAAAATGCATTTGTGTAAGGAACTCCCATCAGCACCATGACAGTTTACAAATGCCATGGCAACAACCCAGAAGTTACCTTATGTGGTTCTGGGAACTCCCCACCCATTTTCCAGAAAGTTTGTAAATAACTCATGCCTTAATTAACATATAATTAAGAGTGGGTATAAATAGAGCTAGCCAGCAACCCACTAGTGCTACTCTGGTCCACTCTGCCTATGGAATAGCCCTTCTCTGTCTATGGAGTAGACATTTTGCTGTATACTGTTGTTCAAATAAACTTGCTTTGTTTCACTGTCAGCTTGCTCTTGAATTCTTTCGTAAGTGAAGCCAAGAACCCTCCTGGGCTAAGCCCCAAGTTTTGGGTTTGCCTGCATCACTTGGAGTTCATGCTTATTTGGCATGCCTTTGAAAGTCACTGTAGGAGCAGGTTTTAAAGCCATCCCTAAGTCGCCTTTTGGATTATCTATCAGTGCATATATCAGCTGAACTTTGGGGAAATATGCCTAACTCTTCTAGATGCATAGATTAAGTTCTGGCCATTCTGGTATAGGACACTACTGAGGTTTACACACAGCATAGTGAAAAACATATCAGAATCACAAGCCTTAAGCTGTGGCTTCTAGTTCCAGATCTATCTGCCTGTGGCTGACTGAGTGACTTTGAACAAATTACTGTCCCTCTCTGAGTCTCTGTAAAATAAGAAGTGAAGACATAATGTTCTCCAAGGGCTCTGCCATGTCCTTGGTACCAAGGACATCCTGGATTTTCCAAAGATCTGAAATAAGTGATACCCCGTACTGTCAGAACATTCTGAAGAGCGCTTGTCTCTAGACAAATAAATGCTTATCCTAACACAGGCAGATTTGGCTCTTCTGTTTATGAGTTCTCTATAAAAAGATGCCATAGTCTTTTCCTCCTATCTACTCTTGTGCTCTACTGTCACCCATCTCACTCTCATCTCAAAGATGATTTCCCATTATCCCACCAATGCCACCTGGCCATCTTATGACACTGTGATAGGATGCAGTTGTACTACCATCTAAATTGGTAACTGGCAATGCAATCAAATTGGTAGCTACCTAAGTTGGTTGGGCAAGTTTGAATAGGGGAGATTACTTATTTGACAAAGACAATATTTTTCTAATCAACATTCCCTAAGTATCTTCTATACAAGGAACACTAGCTTAGGTTCTGATAGATACAAATATAAAATCCTGGTCTTTATTATTAAGGAGCTTCTCATCTCAGAGAACAGTGAAGCAGAGCATCAGAATGAGCTTTCATGGCTCCCCAGACACATTGAACTCCACAGAGAGGACCATTCTCAGGAGTTGCCATCCATTCTGAGGTTTATGGGAGCTCATGATTAGCAAGATGGGCAGAGAACCTGGTCTTTAGTGAGTCACCTTTATTCCTGTGATGGCCTCTTTGATACGCCAACTTGACTAGGCTACAGTTCTCAGTTATTCAAACACTAATCTAGGTGTTGCTGTGAAGGTATTTTGTAGGTATGACTAAAATCCATAATTAGGTAACTTTAAATTAAGGAAATTATTTTAGATAATCTGGGTAGGCCTTGTTCAATTAGTTGAAAGGCCTTAAAGGCTGGGCTGCAGCTTCTCTGAGAGAAGAAAAAATTCTGCTTGTGGACTGCAGCCTCAGCCCATACCCGAGAGTTCTAGGCTGCCCTTCCTGATGGTCTGTCCTACAGATTTCAGACTTGCCTAGCCAGACATCACTTATATATTATTATAGGACAATTCCTTGCAACATATCTTTTAATATATATCTCCTACTGGCTCTGCTTATTTAGTTGAACTGTGAGAAATGTAGATATTGGTACCAAGAGTGGGGTAAATGTATTTTCATTTTACTTGTAGGATGGAGTGTGACTTTGGGGATCAGAGAAAAGACTGGTAGGCAGAGTGATGCTCCTTTCAAAGATGTCCACATCCTAATCACTGAGGCCTGTGAATATGTTATCTTATATAGCAAAGGGGAATCCAGCTTGCACATGGAATTAACGCTGCTAATCAGCTGACCTTAAAATAGGGAGATTATCCTGGATTATTCAGATGGACCCAATATAATCACAAGGACCTTTAGAGGTAAAAGAAGGAGGCAGAAGAGAGGGAACCAGAGAGATGGTAGTGGGAGCAGGACTCAGTCCAATGTTGCTGCTGGCTTTGAAGATAAAGGAGCTGAGGGAAGTAGACAGCTTTCGGGAGCTTCAAAAGTCCAGGGAACAAATTCTCCCCTAGAACTTGCAGAAGGGAGCATAGTCCACATTTTAGTCCAGTAAAATGCATTTTGAACTGTAAGATAATAAATTTGCATTGTTTTAAGCCACCAAATTTGTGGTAATTTGCAAAGCAGCCACAGAAAGCTAATACAACCCCTAGTCTCCATCTCTTCCAGGAGTGGGTCATCAACTGCTGAGCCACTGCTATGGTTTTGCTGTGTCCCCACCCAAATCTCATGTTAAATTGTAGCTCCCACAATTCCCGTGTTGTGGGAGGGACCTGGTGGGATGTAACTGAATCATGGGGGTGGGTCTTTCCTGTGCTATTCTTGTGATAGTCTCTTCTCTTGTTTGCCACTATGTGAGATGTGCCTTTTACCTTCTGCCATGCTTGTGAGGCCTCCCCAGCCATGTGGAACTGTGAGTCCATTAAACCTCTTTCTTTTGTAAATTGCCCAGACTTAGGTATGTCTTTAGCAGCAGCGTGAAAACAGACTAATACAGCCACCAACATGCAGACCAGAGATTTGTTCTTTCCTTGCTGCCTCATAGGTCAGCAAGCCTGCCATCCACCTTGGCCTCATCCACCCCAGCATCTTCAGTCCCAGGTGCTCAGTGTAGCCCTCAGCAATTGATGCAGCCCCATCCCAACCCACCCCTACAGTCTGGACAAATCTGGAAAGACTCAGAGTCTGCAGCCTGTCTGTGAGTGGCACCCTGTTCTTTACCCTCCCCCACAAGACAGTTTCCACACCAGATGCTCTGTCTATTTATAGTTTATTGATGCCCACAAGACAGTTAGAGAAATTATACAATGCTGCCTTTATAATTTTTTTAAAAGTGCTTCATTCTCTCTCCAAGTTTATGAGTCCATAGGGATAGCCTAGCTTTATAACCTCATATTATTATTTTGTCAATTGGTTATCTGAAGAAAATGTTTCCTCAGCTTTATCCACTTCCCCTTTTAGAAGAATGCATCAAATACAAGTTTACAATATTCTTTGGAAGAAATGTCTTCCTATACCTAGGGCCTAAAGAAAACCTGGCAACTGTCTAGAAGGAGATCAAGCAGGGGCAAAAGGCAATTTCATTTTCTTCCTTTTCCTCTTTCTTTCTTCATTCCTCCCTTCCTCCTTCCTACCCTCTCTCCCTCCCTCCCCCACTGCCTCCCTTCCTCCCCACTCCCTCCTTTTTTTCCTTCCTTTTTGCCTTTCTTCCTTCTTCCCCTCCTTTAACAAATATTGGTAAACTTCCAACTTTTCCGATACTGTTGTAGGAACTGGTACTTGTATTAGTTTCCTAAGACTGCCATAACAAGTACTGTAAACCAGGTGGCTTAAAACAGCAGAAATGTATTCTCTCACAGCTTTGGAGACCAGAAGTCCAAAATCAAGGCGTTGGCAAGGCCATGCTGCCTCTGAGATCTGGGTAGATTCTTTCCTTGCATCTTCTTAGCTCCTGGTGGTAGCTGGCAATCCTCAGCTGGCAGCTCTGTCGCTGCAATCTCTGCCTCCACCATCACATGTCCTTCTCCTGTGTGTGTGTATGTGCAAGAGAGTGAGTGTCCGTCTTTGCATTGTCTTTTATCTGTGCAAGTCTGTGCCCAAATTTCTCTCTTCTAATAAGCACACTAATCACATTGGATTAGGGATTCACTCTATTCCAGTAAGACAACATCTTAACTTCCTATATCTGCAAAGATGTGGAAATGTTGGTGGCTTGGATTAAGGGATAAGAGTGAGGCAGTAGGGAGAAATGGAAGTGGACAGGTTTGAAACCATGAAGAGGTGGCATGCTCAGAATTTGGTGGTTACTTAGATGAGGAGGTAAGAGAGGAGAAAAGTCAAGGGTGCCCAGGTTTCTAGCTTAGACAACTGGGCAGAAGCCAAAGCAGGAGGAGGCAGTTCCTCTCTTTCCTCTTCATTCACCTACTGTACTTCAAGCATGATACTGAACATGTACATAGGGTATATCATTTAATCCTCATTTCTTTCTTAGCGGTGAATAAAAAAGGGCAGATATTACAATCAATGGTATCTTAGATTTAATAAAATATAAAATTACCCCTTTTTTGCAGATAATGAAGCTGCAGTTCAGAGAGATTTGTTACTATAGGTTGTCTCATTTAATCCTCGTTACACAGATTGTCTCATTTAATCCTTGCAACAACCCTATGAGGTGGTTTTATTAGCCCTTCTTCACAGATAAGGAACCATCCTGGCAGAATAACAATAGTGACAGTTACGATCCATTGAGCTTCTAGTTAAGCACTGGGCAACGCGCTTTATGTATGAACCTCACAACCACCCAGCTAGGTATGTACCCACCCCACTAGAGAGGTTAAGAAATGCTTCCCAGGTACATGGCTACAATCCCCCTTGGATCTCTTTGCTTCCACCACTTACAAGACAAAGCCCAGTCTCCTGGGCCTGGCACACAGGCCTCTCCAGGGCCGCCTCCAACTCTACTCATTGCTCAGTCATCTTTGCTTTGTATCTTTTGGTCCAGCAACACTGAGTCACTGATTCCTCAGAAACACTGTGGGCAGGATTAGGACTGGGAGGAGACAGATGAGGTCCCTAGAGTACAAAATTTAAGGAGGCACTCACTCATCAGGGTCGGCCCCTGAGGAGGAGAGCATCTTCTTGCCTCCCTTGGTTTCCAGCCCTGCCACATGGCTTCTCCACACTTTGGCTCTTATTTCTCCTCTTAGGAGAATCCTCTTCTTTCCCTCTTTCCAACGTCAATTTAGCTCATGCTCACCCTTCATAGTCAGCTAAGAGACGACCTATTCCAGGAAGCCTTCCTTCCCTGACCACCTCCCACCTCTTGGGCTAGGATGAGTGTCCTTGCTTACCACTCCTATAATATCAGGTTTATGTATCTGTCATTGCCCTTCCACAAAAGAGGACAGTTATCTGTGGCTGTGTCTGTTTCCCCCACCAGACTGTGATCCTTAAGGGCAGTCTTATTTATCTATGTGTTCCCATCACTTAGCAAGTGCTTGGTATACAGTAGGTGATTATTACATTTTTTTTGTAGAATTAACTCTTACCGGCTGAATTGTGTATCCACCAAACTCATGTTGAAGTCCCATCGCCCAGTACCTGGGAATGTGACTGTGTTTGGAGACAGGGCTTTGAAAGAAGTGACTGAAGTAAAATGAGGGCTTTAGGGTGGTCCTAATCCAATTCGACTGGTATCCTTATAACAAGCAGAGGCTGGGTGCATTGGCTCACACCTATAATCCCAGCACTTTGGGAGTCCAAGGTGGGGCAGATCAGGAGTTTGAGACCAGCCTGGCCAACATGGTGAAACCTTGTCTCTACTAAAAATACAAAAATTAGCCCGGCATGGTGGTGCACTAGTCCCAGTTACTCAAGAGGGTGAGGCAGGGAGGCAGAGGTTGCAGTGAGCCAAGATAGTGCCATTGCACTACAGCCTGGACAATAGGGTGAGACTCAGTCTCAAAAAAACCCCAAAAAAACAAAAAAATGGAGATTTGGACACAGACGCACACAAAGGAAAGACCATGTAAAGCTGTAGGGAAACAATGGCCACTTACAAGCGAAGGAGAAAGGCCTCCAAAGAAATCAACCCTGCTGACACCTGGAATTTTAGACTCCAGAACTGTGAGAAAATAAATTTCTGTTGTTTCAACTACTCAGCTGGTGATATTTTGTTGTGGCAACCCTAGCAAACAAACCGACTAACCAACTAACCAACTAAAAAATGTCATGCACAAACCTCATGTTGCTTAGATTGTTTCTATTTATTTCTTACCAGTATCTCTCTCCCTAATTGGTTGTCAACTCTAGAGGAAAGAAGTGCATATTTGTATCTCTCCCACGCAGGACTCAGCCTCGGGTTGTTCATACAGTTGTTGCTCAAAATATGCTTCCAATTTCTGCATTGTTCAGAAGTGGGGATGGTTCCCGTCTGGCCACTGGGATAGTGTTCCAGCCTTATTGCACGAAAATCTAGCCAAGCTGTGGGAGATGGTACCTGCGAGTCTCAGGAAGCCCTGACCTTGCGTCTGTCCAGGCTCTCACACTGTACTCATGCAAGGGGTCAGGAAGAGGGGCAGCAGAGGCCTCGGACCCTGGACTCAACACCATCCCATCGCCTGGCAGCATGGACTATACCTGTTACAGGGGTGACACTGTTATGTCTGGGAACTTCTCAGCTTATTCATTATTCACTTATTCAGAGATATTCATTGCAAACCTATTATGTGCTGCACTCTTCCAGGCACCTGGGATGTGTTGGTGAAGGAGACAGACCAGCTATCTTTGGGCTTCCTCCTGATGCTCACGTTCCAGTGCAGTCAAGATCTTTAACACCACCGACATTTTAATAATAAACACAATTCCTGCTTTCACAGAGCTTCAGAGTTTACAGAGTATGTTGATGCTCATCAGCCTACTTGATCCTCTCCAAAACCATGGGCAGTAAGAATTATTATTATTATCTTTCACAAATGCTCACAATGACTTTTTTTTCTCATTTTAACATTTCTGTCATCAGGGTGGGTCTTACAGGGGATGGCATGCTGTAATTAAATTGGTGGCCCTTTTTTTTTTCTTAGTGTTAAATAAAAGAATGGTAGAGTCTTACAGTCCGTGGTGTCTTAGATTTAATAAAATACAAAACTATTCCTGTTTTGTAGATGATGAAACTTTAGTTCAGAGAGATTTGGAGGCTTTTTAAAGTCATATGACTATGTTGTCTTCTATGCAGGTAGAGGAGCCCTGGAAAAGTCGGGACTCTGCACAAAGCTGCAGTGTCCCTGGTAGTGAGGCTCTCAGGGGATCCCTTTCCCAGGCACACCACAGCTGGCTGTTCACATTTTACTACAGGGAAAGGAAGCTCTACCTTGTCCCAGGATGAACTTCAAAGGGAGCTGTCCTTCCCTCACTCCATCCCACTCCAGGGGAGCAGCAGGAGTGTGAATAAGACCAGAATCAAGCACGTCTGGGATCAAAAGAGCCCCCTTCTCTCCAGAGCACCCAGGGGGCTTGCGTGAGCTCCCTTTCTGGTCTGGTTTGAGTGATAGTTGACAAAATACATCTGGGGTAGGAGGAGGCCTCTGTGATCAGTTGTCATCTCCTCTAAACACCTCTGATGCATTTTCTCTCTTCATAACCCACGAGGTGTCAACCCTTTGCCTGCATGATCTGTAAGCAGGGAAGGCATGCTATCTGGAGACAGAGACATCAAGAGGAGGCAAAAAAGAAGGGGGCTGCTGGAGGGAAAGTGGGAACTGGAAGTTGGCATTGACTTGTCTTTATCCCATGTCTGATTTTTAGAGCTGAACCCCTGACCCCAAAGCTAGGTACAGGGTGACCCCAGCAAGCACAATGAAAGCATTGCTCAGTCTCCAGCATTTTGTCCTACACACACACACACACACACGGGTGTTTGGGTGAATCTCTTTCCTCCCTAGCTGGAACTCTGCCTGGTTAGCAACAACCATGATGAGATATGCAAGTCTTTCCTCGGATTTCCCATAGATGATATGACACCTCTAGAGGTTACCTTATCCATATCCATTCCTTCACCTCCATTTTATCTCTAGCCCATCATTGGCTCTAGAGTTCCTCCAGAAGAATTCACAAATTCTGTGTTCTGGTATTCAACTCCCCTTAAAATCTAGCCCTGATCCATATCCCCAAATGTAATAAGTGGTATTGTTTAATCTGAATATCATACTCCAGCAGAATACATTTTCTAACTGGACCAGAGACATGGCATGGAAAATTCTGCCTCTGTATCTTTTCTCACTTCATGCCCCTGCCAACAGTGCTTCCCTCCCACTGCAGCCTTTAGAGTGCAACTCAAGTTCCACCTGCTCCCTGAAGCTCCTTCCTGGGCTCAGCCTCCTGCTGGCCCTGCCCACGGCCACTGCTTGCCCCTCATGGGATGGGGAGCCCCATCCTGCATGCAGGGCCAGAGCAAATCAATGAGTGAGGTGTGCTGCTCCAAGGAACCCCGAGGAGAGCCGCTGTGTCCTCTTTGCTAATTCCCCCTTGATGGCATGTGCCTGTGCTGATGACTTTAGTTATGTGCTTCAATTCCTGTTCTGGAAGGGGGCTTAGAGCCTTGACCCTTGCTTCCACCAATCCCCATTCTAGGGATGCATCCCAGTCCTTCAACATGAACCTCCCAAGGACCACTTCCTTTCCATCTTCTTGGAACTATCACCTGGACTAAGGCTGGAGACAGCCATATACCACTGGTACCTACTGGTACCTGCTTGTTCACCAGACTAAGCTGCTGCTGTCATTGCCTTCAGCTAGGTCAGCTTCCATAGCACCTAGCCCACTGCTGGAGCAGAAAATGTCAGCTCTCAGCCCCTTCCTACCATCCCCACTCAGCCCTCAGTGACTTGCTCTGCTCTGCCAAACCCTGAGAGCTGCTGAGGCTCTCTGACTGCTGCAGTTGACGGGGCTTCCTCTGTACCATTCTCTTGCATCTGAAGTGATGATTTCAGGAAGACCCTCTCATTTATCTGTGAATTACTTGGCTTATACATATTGGGAACAATGAATATTACTGACAGTGCAAATAATTGAAATCCTCAGGAAGTCCTTGCTGCTATTTCACCTGAAGCCCTCCTGTTACAATGACTCCCTCCACTCTCTACTTTAGCTGCCACTTGTCCTTTTCTTTCTTGGGATTTTTCTTCCTTTCCCTCCAGTTATCCAAAATGAAATGTTAGTGGGCCAGGTGGGTTATTTCTCTGGGGCAGGAACTGAGATTTGTTCGTGTTTATGTCCCTAGTGTCTAGCATGGTGCCTGCTATGGTGCCTTCTAGTAGATAACTAGAAAATAGCTGACTAAAATTGTGAAAATGAACTCAATAAACATTTCTTGAGCTCCTAATGTGTGCGAAGCACTGTGCTAAGTATCTTAAGTTCCAGACAAAAAAAGCAAATGAAGTGTCTTTCAGGAAACTGGGCCAGGAGAAGGCATTAATGGGTACTCCCAATTAATTGCAAATGGGTGCCACATGGGTAGAAGTTTCAGTCTAAATGAGGGCTTATCAACTAGTGAGATAGAGATGGTAGTCTCAGAAGAACATGGGGTTTCTTAATGATCATTAAGACATGAACATAATATGCCCATTCTCTATGAGCATATAATTTTATGGAATTATATGGAAGATGGAAGCAACAAACCCTATGCTTCCATCTTGGAGAAGCTCGAAGTCTTCAATATTGGGACTGGTAGGACTGGGTTAGGAAAAGGCCAAGAGCTCTGAGCCTTGGAGGACTCCTGTTCCTGCCGGCCCCCACAGAGACTGAGCTCCCAGCTTGTCGTCTTCCCTCAGGTGAGGAATGAGGGCTCTGATGGGGGAAGACAGCCTGCCAGAGGCTGCCTGAGCGGCAGCAGGCAGTCTTGTCAGCCATTATCTTGCTGGAGTAATCCTCCACCCCTCGCGTCCTCTCCATTTGATCTGCCTGAGACCGCAGGAGATAGTCAAATGCTTTTGGCTAATATCATATGCACGCATAATTAGATGGCAGCAATTACCATCTGGGTTCCTAGCACTTGTTCCAACATCCAGGCCCTGGGCGAGGAGCTGGTGGGAGCGAGGCAAGGAGGCCTCCCCCAGCCCACTCGTCCTCTGTCAGACTCCTGGAGAGCAGATTGGAAGCCTGGAGCCTGGGAGCACAGCCCTGTGGAAGGCCAATGACGCTCAATGAAGAGCGACAACAGGCAGGTGGTAGAGGGAGTTGAGCCGTGACAGTGTTGCTGCCAACTCATGGGTTGGCATGCCATTGCGGGCCGGGTGGGTTGCCATGGGCATGGGGGATGAAGACTCATGGGCAGCCCTTGTTTCAGAGAAGAAGCCAAGAGAAGGTTTGAGAGTTCTCAGAGCAGTGATGGGGCTGATGAGACGCCATCTGCCCCGCCCCTGGCACTGGGATCTTCCACCTCCTCACTGTTGGCACTCCCTGTGGGTGCCAATGACACAGGCATATGCTTGGCCAGGTCTGGCTGACATTTTCCTGAGGCTGGTGCTCAGACTTCTTGGCTGGGAAGTAGAGATCGAGCGAATTGATGTGGCCTGGGAGGTGGGTCTTCGGGTGCAGAGGAGGCTGAAGACAGTGGACAAGCATGGACCCCAAACCTTCAGATATTTCATTCTCTCACATCCTGTGGCTTGGGGAGGGTCCTGGCAGCAGCAGGGTTGGCACTGTCCCTTCAGCACGTGCTACCTGCTGTGCCTGCAGTTCAATCAGTCATTCATGTGCACATCCAGCAGGTTCTGGCTGGCAGAGGGGAGGCAGCGTGGGGGCAAAGATCATCCTCTCAAGGGCTTTGGAGTGGGTGGGGCTGCATTTAAAACCCAGCTCTGCATTTCTCAGCAGAATGACTGAGGTCAAGCTCCCTAACCAATCTGTTACTCCTTCCGCAAAATGGAGTTGTGAAGGGGTGCCTGGCACATAGGAGATACTTACAATATGTCAGGTTGGATTTTTCTTTCCCTCTAGGTAAGGCTGAATGTGTCAGGGAGTCTGCACTCTCTACAGTTTCTGTTCTTTCCTGATTGGCAAAGGGGTAAAGTGAGCCTGGAGAAGGTGGGTAGGGTGGGGTGGGGGCAGTGCTCTAGGACCAGCTGTTTGGTAACAGGAGACTGCGTGTGGTCCATTTTGGTTGAAAAACCTCCCTACACGTCCAATGCCCTATTCTCTGCTGCCTGTCCCAAGGCAGAACCTGGGCTCCTTCTTGTACATATATATTTGTCTGTCCTGGCACCAAGGACTTGGTCTTGTTTGTATCGCACTTGCATTGCAATACAATCTCTTGCACAATTCCTGGCAAATATTACAACTTTAAGAAATGTTTGTTGAGTGACTAATTGTGGCCTAATTCCGGTCATCTCAGTATAGACCCACCTTGGGCTGTCAGGAGCAGATTAAGGGAAAATGGGAAGAAACCAAGAAGAGGATGGAAGGAAACCAAGAGATATCTGAAGCCCAACACCTCACAGTAGAAAGAGCATGAATTTTGGACTTGGCCAGGGCTTTGAACCTAGCTTTGCCATGTAACAGCTGTGCGTTGTGTGATCTTGGAGGCAGTTACTTAATCACTGTGAACCTCAGTGACTGTATCACTAAGATTGATAATGATCACAGGGTTATTATGAGCATTAAATAAACAAACAATACAGTCTGCCACATAGGAGATGCTCCATAAGATGGTGGCCATAGTGACTGTAATTTAAGATATGAACAGATACCTTGACCTTTAAAGATCTATCAAACCTCAATTCTTTGATGTTTGGAGACACGGACCTCCGCTGTGATTTTTTTGAGTTCCTTCACTTATCTTTCATCATGCTTCTGATGCCCCACTCCAGGCCTGTCTCTATCTTCTCTTTCACTGGTCTCCATGCCATCTGATCATGTCTGGCCTTTGGGGGTTTTGTAGACTTACTGAAGATTTAGGCATGGCAGGAATCAAAGAGATGGTTCCATTCAGTTATTGAAACCCAACCTCTGACCATCTGGCCAGCTCTTTCTCTCTTTTCTTCCTTCTTCAGAGTATCAAGCAATTGCTAACCCTTGCCTTATGTAGAATAGTTCTATTCACTTCTAGAATTCTTGAGGGACTAATCTTTCATAACAGCTCTTAGGATGTTTGTCTTCAGGATAATTCTGGAGAATGAAGAGCTCCTCATCTGACTATTTTATGATTATGTGACTCAGCCATGTGGCTAGCTCCTGGTAAGGGCTGTGAGACACCCCATTTATAGGTTTCAAAAAGACTTGGGATGATGTTGGCTTTATTCATGTTGCTGTCAGTAGCTACAGTGAGCTGGGCATGGCACAGCGGTAGGGTGGAGTCAGGAATTAGTGCAGGAAGTCAGGTAGGTATTCATGTTGTGGGTGCAGTTGGTCCATCTAGGGATGCTGCCAGGAGATAAGAGTTCCAGGGAAGAGCATCAAAACTACTGGACACTATCAGCAGGGGTTGGCAAGGGCTAGGCAGGGGTACACTAGGGCTCCAGCCAAGCAGGGCAGGGCCTTATTACCAAAGGGAACTGGAGGGGTAGGCAGGAAACCTAGGCTGAGGACCAAGTCTTCAAGTGAGCTTGGCCCATTTGAACCAGAAAAATAGCCCATTGCATTTGAACATGTGTATTTCTTGCACAAGTGTGAGTCTGTGAGGTTGCATTCTGATATTCTCATGATTTGAAGCTCTGCATGGTCATATGATTCCTTCCGAAGGATATCTGGTAGATATTCCCTACCTTAATTTTTATTTATTTTTTCTTTTTTGAGATGAAGTCTCGCTCTTGTCCCCCATCGTGCGATGGCACGATCTCAGCTCACTGCAACCTCTGACTCCCGGGTTCAAGTGATTCTCCTGCCTTGGTCCCCCGAGGAGCTGGGATTATAGGCGCCTGCCACCACGCCTGGCTAACTTTTGTATTTTTAGTTGAGATGGGGTTTCACCATGTTGGCCAGGCTGGTCTCCAACTCCTGACCTCATGTGATCTGCCCGCCTTGGCCTCCCAAAGTGCTGGGATTACAGGTGTGAGCCACCGTGCCCAGCAAATTTTTTTTTTTGGGACAGTCTTGCTCTGTCACCCAGGCTGGAGTGCAGTGGTGCGATCTCGGTTCATTGCAACCTCCGCCTCCTGGGTGCAAGATACTGCCCCCAAGTAGCTGAGATTACAGGCATACATCACCACACCTGGCTAATTTTTGTATTTTTAGTAGACGTGGAGTTTCACCATGTTGGCCAGGCTGGTCTCGAACTCCTGATCTCAAATGATCTGCCCGCCTCAGGTTTCCAAAGTGTTGGATTACAGACGTGAGCCACTGCGCCTGGCCTCCCTACCTTAATTATACAGCGAAGAGGTAGGTTCGAGACAGAACCCAGGAGTTAGAAGGCAGGTCTTAGGTAGGTTGGAGGGTAACTCCATCTCTCTTGCTTGGATATGAACTTCCAGCATCCTGGATGAGCTGGAGAAAGCTTGCCTCTGGCAAGGGAGACAAGTTGGGGATCCATCCCGGTGGAGAGGTAACTTTTGAGGGCTCCAAGTTGAACATGAGCCAACTATAGGTCTTAAACCTGATGATGATCTGATTTTGTATTACTCTGTTTTCTGTCTTTTGTTTCTCCTGGGCATTTAGTAAGGTTTTATTGAAGCATTCCAGTTTGATCTCAGTTACACTGTGAGAAAGAAAGAAAATGATCCCACTCTTGGGACAGCAGGGTAAAGTGGGGGAGCATCCTGAACCCTGGGCCTCAGTCATTTCCAAAGGTAAGGGCAACCCAGGGTGCCATGGGATCCGGCTTCTCTTTCACCCAGAGTTTTCTCCATTGGAAGCTGTGGAGAATCCATTTTCCTTTGCTGAGGAAGATGGCCATTTCTTAACCTCTGGCGGACTCAGTCCATAACTCAGGGTCTGGGGGATTCTGGGCACAATATTTATGAGTCTATGGCAGTTTGACCTAATTAATTCAGACCTGTCCCTTTGTGGACTGAGGCCTTAAAGCTCTCTGTGCTCACCGAGGTCCATCTTCAGAAACTGGAGTGGGGGCTGGGGGTAGCAGAGGCCACAGAAGCAGCCCTCATCTTCTCCCTGGCCACTCACCTTCAGTTCCCGGCATGGACTGGCAGCCTGCCCTTCTCTGGGTTCTGGGTCTGTGCTCTCTGCCTGCACTGAGGGCCCTCAGAAAGGTCCTTCTCTTATCTCTCTGCCAGCAACGTGCCCCAGAGGCCCACACCAGCCCAGCCTGAGCTGGCCTTGAGTGTCAGGGGGCCAAAGCAATGACCTCTGCAGCGTGGAGCCCTTTTCCAAATAATTCATCACTACTCTGCATCCAATTAGGGAGAGCAGACTGGATGAGACAATGGCCCAAACCCCTTGTTAAGTAACATCCTTAATTGATGACAGGGATGGTGAACAGGGGTTTGGAAGCCAGCTCAGATCGTGTTTTTAAAATCCTCCTTTCTCCCGGGCTGCCTGCCAGAACTCAATGGCATGGCCCTCCAGGAGAACAAAGGGAGCTTTGAAAATCTTTCTCCCCCTCCTTCAAATGCTTATCTGAAAGGACATCTTTTTCCCCTTAGTTGCTACAATCATAAAAGCACAGGTGATAAACCGCTTCGTAATCATCAATTGTGAAAGCTCCCCCCACTCCTCAAAATAAAAAGCAGGAATTGCAGCAGCGGCAGGAGCAGTGGAAAGCGAGAGAGACCATCTCAGTGCCCACTCTGATGCCTATCGAGGCTCCAGGAAGGGAGAGGGAAAGGGGGATGAACTTTGTTCAGTGACAACTTTTATCTCTGGGTCTCCGGCTGTTGAAATGTCAAGCCAGGGCTAGGTAGGATCTCCTGACAGCAGCTGCTGCTTAGCTCTGGGGGATAGAGGGCTGGTGGTGGGTGGGAGGAGAACCTGGAAGTGAATTGAACACATCTTGAATTCTTGCAGCTGGTCTTGGTGGGACTTTGCTCCTAGAGAGGAAAGCAGAGGCTGTAGGGAGGGGCCTTGAGAGCCTGGGTTTCCAATGACCTTGAGAAGCTCTCTCTGAAAGGACAGGGGCTAGGCCATTTCAGAGGAGATGACTCTGTCCAGCTTTCAGGCTCCCATGCTATGACATTGTAGAAGTCAGGGGTAGTTAGGCCTGGGGTTTAGATAGGATTCTAGACCCCTGGGACCCCACATTAGCTCGAGGTGAAACCTTTTTACTTCAGAGGCCATGCCCTGATCCCTTCACTTAGTTCATGTCACTCCACTGTCATTCTTCCTTGTAATGCCAATACCACCAAAGACCATTTACAGCACCATAAGCTCAGCTTAATTCAGGAACATTTCAGATTTTTAAAGCTGGAGGAGATGATTTCTGAGCTCACCATTTTATTTTTAATTTATTTTATTTTTTGGAGACAGAGTCTCACTCTGTCACCCAGGCTGGAGTGCAGTGGCATGATCTTGGCTCACTGCAACCTCCACCCCCTGGGCTCAAGCGATTCTCCTACCTCAGCCTCCCAAGTAGCTGGGACTACAGGTGTGTACCACCACGCCTGGCTACTTTTTGTATTTTTTTTGTAGAGACAGGGTTTCATCATGCTGCCCAGGCTGGTCTCGAACTCCTGAGCTCAAGCGATCTGCCTGCCTCAGCCTCCCAAAGTGCTGAGATTACAGGCCTCCGAGTCACGATGCCTGGCCTCATTTTTTTAAAAAAATTCACATAGCAACCACTGTGAGGTAGCTACTGGTCCAAATTGCATGATTAACTCATTTTATCCTCATGATAATTGAATGAAATGGGAGGAAAATGAGGTACAGAGAGATTAAGTCATTTACCTAAGATCACACAGAAATTGGTAGAATCAGAATTCAAACCCAGGAACACTGGACCAAAAGCTTGTACCTCTTTTTATTTTTATTTTTATTTTTTTTCCCAAAAGCTTGTACTTCTTAACTGCTACTCTGTGCTGGCGTTTGCTATGCTATCCTAGGCATTCAAGGATGAATAGGAGTTGCCTGGGTAGGCAATGAAAAGGAGAAGAGTATCTTGCTGGTAGAAGAACAGGAGTAAAGGCAAAAAGGTATAAAGACCAGTTTGGAAATAGAAGAAAAGAGAACTAATTTCCGTTGAGTACCTATCTTGAGTCAGGCACTATGCAAAGCAGTTTAGATGTTTATTGTTTTATTTTCAGATTAGCCCTGTAAGTATCATTTTCCTTTTTTACAAGTAAGGGAGTTGAGGCTCAGAGAGGTTGAACAGATCGCTCAAAGTCACATAACAACCAGGCGTGGTAGCTCACACCTGTAATCCCAGCACTTTGGGAGGCTGAAGTGGAAGCATCATTTGAGCACAGGAATTTGAAATCAGCTTGGGCAACACAGCAAGACCCACTCTCTACAAAAATAAAAAATTAGCCTGGCATGGTGGCACGTGGCTATGGTCCCAGCTATTCGGGAAGTTGAGATGGTGTGTCCAGAATTGGTGGGTTCTTGGTCTCACGTCAACAAGCCGTGGACCCTCGCGGTGAGTGTTATAGTTTTTAAAGATGGTGTGTCCAGAGTTTGTTCCTTCAGACGTTCAGATGTGTCTGGAGCTTGTTCCTTCTGGTGGGTTCCTGGTCTGGCTGTCAGGAGCAAAGCTGCAGACCTTCGTGGTGACTGTTACAGCTCTTAAAGGCAGCACATCTGGAGTTGTTTGTTCTTCCTGGTGGGTTCGTGGTCTCGCTGGCTTCAGGAGTGAAGCTGCAAACCTTCACTGTGAGTGTTACAGCTCACAAAGGCAGGGTGGGCCCAAAAAGTAAGCAGTACCAAGATTCATTGCACAGAGTGAAAGAAGAAAGCATCCACAGCCGCAAAGGACACCGGCGCTGGTTACGGCTGGCTAGCAGGGGCAGCCTGCTTTTATTCCCTTATGTGGCCCCACCCACATCCTGCTGATTGGTCCATTTTACAGAGAGCTGATTGGTCTGTTTTGACAGAGTGCTGATTGGTACATTTACAATCCTTGAATGAGACACAGTCACAGAGTGCTAGTCCTCCACGTCTCCACTAGGTTACAGAGTACCAATTGGTGTATTCACAAACCCTGAGCTAGACACAGAGTGCTGATTGGTGTATTTACAAACCCTGAGCTAGACACAGAGTGCTGATTGGTGCACATACGATCCTCCAGCTAGATGTAAAAGTTCTCCAAGTCCCCATCCAGTTCAGGAGCCCAGCTGGCCTCACCCAGTGGATCCTGTACCTGGGCTGCAGGCAGCCTGCCCGCCAGTCCCGAGCCAAGCCTGTGCCTGCACTCCTCAGCCCTTGGGCTGTCGATGGGACCCAGCGCCAAGAAGCAGGGGGCGGCGCCTGTCGGGGAGGCTCAGGCCCCGCGGGAGCCCGCCGCAGGGGGAGGAGCTCAGACATGGCGGGCTGCAGGTCCCGAGCCCTGCCGCGCCGGGAGGCAGGTAAGGCCCGGCGAGAATTTGAGTGCGGCGCCGGTGGGTCGGCACTGCTGGGCGACCCAGTGCAACCTCCTCCGCAGCTGCTGGCCTGAGTGCTAAGCCCCTCACTGCCCTGGGCCGGCGGTGCCAGCCGGCGGCTCCGTGTGCGGGGCCCGCAGAGCCCGCACCCGCCGGAACTCACACTGGCAGGCAAGGGCAGCCCGGGTTCCCGCCCGTGCCTCTCCCTCCACACCTCCCCGCAAGTAGAGGGAGGAGGCTCCGGTCTCAGCCAGCCCAGAGAGGGGCTCCACGGTGCCATAGCAGGCTGAAGGGCTCCTCAAGCGCTGCCAGAGTGGACGCCAAGGCCAGAGGCCGGGGAGTCACTGAGAGTGAGGGCTGCTAGCACATTGTCACCTCTCAATGGGAGGATCACTTGAGCCCAAGAGGTCAAGGCTGCAGTGAGCTGTGATCACACCACTGTTCTTTAGCCTGAGCAACTAGGTGATCATCTTCCATATAGAATTGATTTGATTTGAAAATGGAACCAATAAAGATTTCATCTGACAAGGCCCAGCCCCTGTGTTTTCTGAGTGTTCCAACGCTAGTGTTTCCTTGTTGAGAACATGATTTGACTTTGAAGCGATGTTCAATTTTTCTAATGGCCTATGAACTCCATGAGGACAGGGTTGGTGTCTATGTCATTTGCCAATGTTTCTCCAATACCCAGCATTATGCTAGGCACACTGTAGACTTGAAAATATTTATAAAATCAATGAATAGAAAATGCAAATTGTGTTGTAAACAGCTATTTAACACTTCATTTTCCCCCTATCCAATGTATATGTTATATTTTGCTAAGCCCAGGTCTCATTTAAGTGGCTGATCTCCACATCAGTACACGTGAAGGCTCCAGGGTCGCCATTAGGTGATTAAGGGGG
The DNA here is from genome assembly GCF_002776525.5 of Piliocolobus tephrosceles. Lineage (NCBI taxonomy): Eukaryota > Metazoa > Chordata > Mammalia > Primates > Cercopithecidae > Piliocolobus > Piliocolobus tephrosceles. The sequence goes on along the minus strand of NC_045446.1, from coordinate 106,123,967 downwards.
ACTCTTACTGAAAGAGAGGAGGGCTGCGTGGAATAGCTATAGCCAGGCTGATCAATGTCTCTGTTTGGCTGGAACAGTCCAAAGTGTGCACCTTGCCCTGTTAAATAATTAACAGTGCCTCCTTCACTCTTGAAAGAGCCCCAGTTTGGAGGATAAATTATATGAAGACCGTAGGCCGGTGACTGCCCACATAGAGGTTGCTGTGTTTTCAGCACTGTGAAAGTCTGCTGGGGGAAGAGCAGATCCCACACGAAGCCTGGTGGGTAGGAACACAGAAAATTCCAGAAATGGTCTCTTTCCTTTTCCCCAAACCCTCCACCTTCTGCCCTCAGGCTGGCTCTCCTTGGGATGGGATGAGCACCTCCTGCCGATGGAAGGCAGGTGGCTTAGTCAGAAGACCTGGCTACTGTCCAGCCCTGTGGCTTTGGGCAATTCACTTCTGTGCTCTGGGGTCCAGAGTCTCTCTCTGAATCTGAAGATGAGAGGACTGGAGTTTGGTGGTTTTATACATGTACTCTGTGCAACCTCCTGTGTCCCCATGGGAAGGAATGAAAATAGTATGTGAAACACCATGCTAGAGAATCAGATATCTGGATGATCAAGAAGGTGGCATCTGCTGCCCAAGTTCTCAGAGCCTGCAGGGAGCAGAGGCCAGGATTGGGGTTCCTGGTTAGGCAGGCTCTGCAGAGTTGGGAAAATGTGCCCATCAGGGGAGCCCCTGCACCCTCTGTATCCAGGTGGCTTTTGGACCACCTGAATGGCTCTGTGGGGAGATGATTACAGGCCTGGGGAGGGGGAAGAATTCACTGGCTGTGAAGTCTCCAACAGTAATGAATGAATTAATGAGTCAATTCACATATTCATTTATCACAATTTTATTAAGTGAACTGGGGGGCCCAGCTTTGAACTCAAGAGGTCCCTGTCAGGGAGTGCGTCTGAGTACGTGAGCATCAGGCCTCCAGGCCTCATGTATCCCCTGCCCCGACTCCCTGCTGCGCCCACCTGGGGGACCTGAGTCTTGGGGTTGGGGCTGACAGCAGGGAAGGGCAGAGCCAGGAGTGCTGAGAGCAGGAAGGGGAAAAGTGGGCTCCAATGCCTGTCAGGGCTGGGAGACATGGGCGGAGGCTAACTCTTCCTCTGAGGCCTAGTGCTTTGTGGTTGGTACCTCTCGAGGAGTAGCTACAGACTGTAGTCCATGTTTCCGCCCAACTGTGCCTTGCCCTCCCTACCTGCTTCCCTTCCTCCCCAGCTGCCAGCTTTTAAGGAGGCTCAGCCAACTCCCCTTTGCCTTCTGGAAGTCCTTTCTGGCATCTCAAGCCTGTGGAAGCTCTGGGAAGGGCCAATTCCCTTTGATGAGTGACACTCTTCCCTCCCATTTTGTCACTTCCTCCCTTCTGATATTCCCAGACCCCAGCTAGGGACTCTCAGCATCTCAGGGGGTGAAGGCCCTGATCTAGGAATGTCTGAGGAACAGGTGGGGGAAAAGGGACCTTATTGGTGAGGTGCCACGGACTGTGAGGAGTCTGCAGGTTGAGCCGCCCCATGAGGACCCACCTCTTGGGTGGCCTCAGAGGGAAATTCTGCCTTCACTAAAGGATGATGGCAAGAGAGATCAGGGGCAGACATTGAGCTGGAGAGGGCAGTGGGTGAATCTCAGATCCCTGAGGTCTAGGCCTGGTTCTGGCACAAAACTGCTGTGTGGCCTTGGCCAGATCCTTTACGGTGAAATGGGAAAGACGATGATACCAGGGTTCCCCCTTCACTAGACTTCTATGGTGCTGTGAATTACCAGTCTCGGTGCACCTTTGCCCCTTACCCAACTGGCTTGTGTAGAACAAAGAGGAGTCTCTGGGGCAGGTGGTGCTGGGTGCCCATGTGGCCCTAGTGGGCCAGGGACCTGGTTTTGAGTAGCTGGGGCAGGTCCTCAATGCAGCGGAGTGTCTCTGAGGAGAGGTCACTCTGATGTCCCTGGCAGCTGAGATTAACTGCTGTTCTCTTAGCCAAAACGCTGGGTGCCTCTTTTCAAAAGTCCAAGAGGCTCATTTGCATGTCATTTGCATCTCATTTGAACACCAACTCATTTAATGTTCAGCAACCACTGAGATTTCTTCCAAGCCCCTGCTTCTTGCTTTCCCCAGGTTGTCTCTCCCCACTCCCTCCCCGCCCACATCCTGCAGCTGGTCTAGCTGGGCAGGCCTGGTCCTCGTGGTCTGGGCCTCACTAGGTCCAGCCTTGTCCAAGGAGCCCACCCATTGGCTGTGAAAGGGAGAGGAGCCAATGGGGACCTCAGGGTGGGCAAATGTCCAACTGTTGCCAGGAGGGGTCGGCCTTCCCCCGCCCCTCCAGGACCCTTCCCAGGGCTTGGGCTCTCCAGAGCTTTCCCCTCAAACACCTGAGACTGTAGCTGCTAGCAGCAACAGAGAGAGAGAGAGAGAGAGGGAGAGGGAGGGAGGGAGAGAGAGAGAGGAGCAGGCAGTATATGTTAACTGAGAGTGGGTTTATCATGCCCCAGGGAGAAAAAAGAAAACAATTAAAGAATTGATAGTTTTGTTTTATTTTGCAACCTGCCGGGCTCCTATGGAGGTCTGCTGGGGAAATCCTTGTGTGGGAGCTGGGGAGAGATCTTCTCTTCCAGGGAACTCCAAAGCGCTGTAGGAGCTGCTGGGAGAATCAACATTGTATTAATGTAAGAGGGAAGCTCCGTCCACTCCCATTCCTCATCCCTGGCTGGGCTAGAAGCCAGCCCCGTGGAAGACAAGACTGCAGGCAGGCCTGAACTGCACTGTTGCAACTGCTGTCTCTTGAGGTCAGAGAGCAGCCTTACACCCAGAGCCATAGCAAATGGCTCTGACTGAAACCCCTCTGTGTACCAGGAGCTGCTGCAGAGGAGGTTAAGGGGCTCGCTCAAGGCCACACAGCTGGGACTGGAACCCACAGCTCCTGACTCTACCCCAACGCTTGTAGAAAGTCTAAGAATTTAGAAACCTGGTTCCCCATCTGACTGCTCCCCTTGTCTTGCCTCTTCTAAATGGAGCAGAATCCAGTTAAAAGAGATGATATGGGTGACCCTGGCTGGCCCTCCCGACAACCGGAGCAGGTACCAACTGTTCAGATGCTCTCCTCCATCTCCTGATATCACCTAACACCTGCTGGCCAAGTCCTGTCTCTCCTCCAAAGCCCAGTGTAACTCCTCTCCTCCCTGAAGCCTCCACTGAGGTCTTAGTCCTCCCTGACAATTTGGCACTTTAAGGCACACTTCCTAAAATAAGTGTGTTGTTCATCAGGCATCGTATGATTAGCATGCTTTTATCTGTCTGACCACAAGCTCATGGAGATCAAAATTCTATAGACTCTCTCACGTGCACACACACACGTGTCTCACACGCAGGAGCCAATCCTTTACACCTCCTGGCTGACGGACCAGGTTGCCTCAGTTTCTACGTATGTGAGACCACGAGGCGTGAGATACTAGGCTATGTGACTCTGCCCATTTCCACAGCGAGGTCGGCCTCCTGCCTTTTGGGTGGTTTTGTTTCCTGCCTGTTCATCAAACTGGCGATTGCGGGAGGGGAACACTGGTGCAGCCTCAGACTATCAGTGGGTAGAGGACTGAAACCCCAAGCGGCCTCCTCTGGGCTCCCTGCAACAGTCTGAGCCCTGAGAGCAGCTGTCGGGCAGAGCTCAATATGGGGGATAATGCAAGCGGAGTGACAGGGACTATGTGTTCTCTCCCCACTATTACACTTGTCGCTCACGCTCTTCCTCTCGCAGGTGAGCTAAGGGGTTTGATTGCCTGTGTGTCGAATCTCTCCATAACAACCAGGCAAACGTGACAATCAGAGTGCTCAGAGCGATTTGGCTGGCAGCGACTTCTAGCAAACCCCAGGGATGGAAACGGGGCAGGTCCCGGTGGGTGGCTCTGTGGTATGGCCCCCTTCCCCTTCCCAACAAGAGTGCATGACAGTAAGGCCACTTTCCTTTATCCCGGAGAACAAGGAGGATGCCATCACTCTCAGGCAATCTTGTTGCTGAGACAGAACAGACACGGGAAATGACTTAAAATGCTCCAGAGAGCCTGGTGCTAGAATGCGCCCTGCCTCTTCCTCAAGAGGTGTTTGTATCCAGCTGGGCCTCATCGATAAAGGGCTGGGGAATCATCAGGCTCACCTGTGGCTCAGGGGTTTTTGAAAGATCGAAGTTAGATCTGGAAGGGCTAGGGCTCCTGAGCTGGCCACACACACAATTCCCTATGGGCTTGCTAATAACACAGCCTGGGCTCAGAGCTTCAGTCACTTCTCTGTAGGTGAGACCCGAAAGCCTGCATCTGAACAAGTCCATAGGTCAGGGCTCCCCAACCACTGGGCCACAGACCAACCAGTAGTGGCTGTAAGAAACCTGGGCTGCACAGCAGGAGGTGAGCACATCAGGAGGGGAGTGGCGGGTGAGCAAGAGAATAAGGGAAGCTTCATCTGTATTTACAGCCACTCCTTATCAGTCACGTACTGCCTGAGCCCTGCCGTCTGTCAAATCAGCTGCGGCATTAGAGGCATTTGATCGCTGTAGGAGCGCAAACCCTATTGTGAACTGTGCGTGCCAGGGATCTAGGTTGCAAGCTCCTTAAGAGAATCTAATGCCTGATGATCTGTCACTGTCTCTAGTCACCCCTAGATGGGACCATCTAGTTGCAGGAAAACAAGCTCAGGGCTCCCACTGAGTTTACTTTATGGTGAGTTGTATAATTATTTCATTACATATGACAACAACCCTCTCCCAACAACACTCACCCTGGTAAAATCCTTTTGCCTTTGAATAGGGATGGAACCCTTGAATGTGATTTCACATATGAATATGCTATGGCACAGATGGCCTTAAGGCAGAAAAATCACTGGGGTGGGCCTCATTTAATTACATGAGCTGGGTCAAAATAGAGTTTTCTCCCACTAGTGGCTGAAGAGGACATGAGAGAGAGGCATGAGCAGAACTGATGAGCCCTTGCTGGCCTGCAGATGGAGGGACCCCCTTGACATGGGGTAAGGGCAGCCTGTGGGAGTGGAGAGCATCCCCCACTGACAGCAGCAAGGGGATCGAGATCTCAGTCCTACAACTGCAGGAGCTGAGTTCTGAATGACCCTGGAGGGGCACTCTTCCCCAGGGCCTCCAGGGAAGGGCTCAGCCTGGCTGACACCTGGATTTCACCCTCTGAGACCTTAAGCAGAGAATTCATTGGAACCTGCCCCAGCTCTGACTCATGGACCGTGAGATTAAAGATGGGTGTTGTTTTAAGCCACTAAATGTGTGGCAATTTGTTATGCAGCAATAAAAAATGAACACACTAAATCTAACATCCAGTCACCTGGCTTGGAATTTATCCTTCTTAATTTCTGGCTTCACTTGGCAGACACAATCTCCTTTCTTATCACTGGGGAGCAAGTCAGCTAAGTGCCCATCCTCTTTTCAAATCTTTCAGGCTCTCAGAGACTTCCTACACCCCAAGTGAGACCCTACCTGTGGGCTAAGGGTCAACTACCTCTAGTTCTCAAGTAACTGCAAGAACAGTGATGACAGGTCAGGTGGTGTGGCTCACACCTGTAATCCCAGTACTCTGAGAGACCGAGGTGGAAGGATCACTTGAACTCAGGTATTTGAGAGTAGCCTGGGCAACACAGACCTCATCTCTAGTAAAAAACAGAAAAAAAAGCAGTCATCTGTGGTGGTGTGCACCTGTAGTTCCAGCTACTTGGGAGGCAGAGGCAGAAGGATTACTTGAGCCCAGGAGATCGAGGCTGCAGTGAGCTATGATCATGCTTCTGCACTCCAGCCTGGGCTACAGAGCAAAATCCTATCTCAAAACAAACAAACAAACAAACAAAAAAAACAAAAAAAGAGGTTGAGGTGGACGGATCACTTGAGATCAGAAATTTGAGACCACCCTGGCTAATATGGTGAAACCCCATCTCTACTAAAAATACAAAAATTAGTCAGATGTGGTGGCGGGCACCTGTAATCCCAGCTACTTGGAAGGCTGAGGCAGGAGAATTGCTTGAACTCTGGAGGCAGAGGTTGCAGTTATCCGATATTGCGCCACTGTACTCCAGTCTGGGTGACGAAGCAAGACTCCGTCTCAAAAAAATAAAAGCGTAGTGATGACTAGAACTTCCAGAATGATCTAGTATAGTGGTTCTCAACTTTTTCACCGCCAACTAATGATAAGAGTGGTGATAGTGATTAGGATGGTAAGAGCAGATATTTAATGCATGCGTCCTCTGTACCAGACAATGAGCTAGGTGGTTTCTCCATGTTATCTCATTTAATCTCACAGTGACCCCATGAGATGGATATTATTATGACTCCATTTTGTAGATGAAGAAACTGAGGCTTAGATAGTTAAGAGACTTGTACAACTTACTGTGAGTAGGTGGTTGAGCCAGGATGTAAGATTTGGTGCCAGAGCCTGTGGTCTTAGCAGACACGTAATCTCTCTGTCTCTCTCGGCACGATGTGCCCTATATTTTTAAAGATTTTGTCTACCAAACAAACTGCATTTATCAAGAAATAATTTGTTTTCCCATTTTTTATTAATCAAAGCCATGTATGACTGCCAATCAGGGGTTCAGATCAGAGTGAGATTAGTAGTATTATCACACTGAGTTGATATAATTCCAGCCAAAAGCAGAGAAATGATGTCTCAGTTAGTAGTCTGTGCAGCCTTATCTTTGGTAAATGTGTCATTTCTGCTAGGCATACAGAAATATTAAAATAGCTCACAAGGCCCCATTACTACCTGTGGGAACCTGTAGGGGTCTGAGGACTGAAGATTGGGACCACTGGTCTGGATCAACTGGACCCTCATTATCTGCTCTGCTCAGGCCTCTATGTCCCTGTGACCTGCCCAGATACTATTCCTTCTCAAAGCGAGGGCTGCATAATGTCCCTTCCCCGAAACCACCATCACTGCCACAGACAGAGTAGATAGTGCGATACCTGTCCCCAGCCCTCCTCCCATGCACACAGGCACATACATACACACATGTACACATGCCCATATGCAAACACACACATACATACACACATACAGCCAAGGACATCATTCTCTCTTCTAATAGTGTAGTTCAGTCTTAGTCTAGAAAATCAAGCTTTCTAATCTCACCTCATCCTAGATATACAGAGATATGAACATACGTAAGAGAGGAGGGTTGTTCCTTACGTCCTGACTAGATATAATCTGAGTTGTTTCTCGTACCATGAGTCTAGTACAGTGAGCCATTAAGTATCATTCATTCACTCAAAATATATTTGTTTAACACCTAGGATGTGCCAGGCATCGTTAGGTACTGGGATTTATTGCAAACAAGGGAGACAAGGCCTCTGTTCTCATGGAGCTCACAGCCTAGGAGGAAGCTACATTAAGCAGTTATAGTTAAGTGCAATGAAGCTTTCTGGAGAGGTGCAGATTCTGGGGGCATGAAGGCTGGAGGATTATAGCCTGTAGGTGGTCTAGGGAAGATTGCCTGTAGCTGACACCTTAGAGTAGGAGAAGTCAGGTGGGGAGAATGGAGGGGGAGTGTGCAAGGCAGGGGACCCCAAGGTGGGAAGGAGCTGAGGCTGGAGGCATCGGGGCCTTGTGGGAGGAACAGTGCGACTGACTGAGACCCTGCAGTAGTGTTGTGTCTGAAAGGTGAGCCCTGCCTGAGGAGCAGGGTTCCAGGCAGCACCAACAGGAGCACTGCTTAGGGCTGGCAGGGAGGAGTCCCTTGTTAGGGTTCAATCTTGTAGCTTGCCAATGCACATCATCACCCTTCTTCCATTCTTTCCCATCCCAGACAGGGAGCTAGTATCATATTCTGAGTCAGAAATGGTTGTGGAAAATGACGGGAGTCTCTCTGGTGAGAGATTTAGCATATAGAAGAGAGAGCTGTGGGTGGGGTGTGCCTTTTGGTGGCTCCATAACAGAATGCACCCCTGGTGGGAAAGAGTCCTCCTGCACCTTGGAGAGAACCACATGAGCTTGAAGAAGCCAGGAGGATGGTCCAGGCAGGACTGTGGCTAGGAAGAGTGGGCAGGCCAGCTCAGGCAGTGAAGACAGGCGGCCTCCCGGATGCACAGAAGTCAAGCCAAGCCACAGGAAGCTACAGCTGAGGGGAGGAGAGCCTCATGCCATGCAGGAAGGAAGGAGGCATGCTGGGCCTCCAGGTGAGCATCAGCATCATCGAGGCAGGAGAGCAGAAATACCTTGGTGGCTGGGCCGAGGTCTCTGTGGGCTTCATGCAGGCGTTTCAGGCTATGGCCCTGGGTTCCTCCCCTTTTCATCCTCTGAGCCTCCCCATTTAGCCAGAATTCCAGAGGTTTCATTAGATGGTTCTCACCTGGTGTTCCCAGGTAACTGACCACCACAGGTATCTATGCACTGGGCAACAGTTGCCCAGGGGTGTGGGTGGAAGAGCCCTATCAGGGATGCCAACAGGACAGGAGAGCCAGAGGCTGTGAGCCAGGGGCCCAGTTTGGGTGGGAGAAGTCCTTCACCTGCTTGCTCTTAACTGTGGGTGGCCGTCCAGATCTCTAGGCACAAGGGAAATGAGAAACACGCGTCCTTTTTCTGTGTCATCATAATGAAAATAAGCCCTATTGGCTACATGTGTAGTCTGCTGTAAAGATGATAAGGTATTTCATAGACAGAATCAAATGCAAATTTATCTGCAAGTCTGCAAGTCTGTGAAGCAGACTGAACAGGCATCATTGTTCCCATTTGACAGATGTGGCTCAAAGAGGGTAAGCAACTCACTTAAGGGCACACAGCCAGCGAGTTCAGAGAGGAAGCTGGTACCTGGTCATGTCAGTTGATGTGAGGCAGAGGCTGTTTTTGAGACCTGAGGAGACACACATTACTAACAATCAGTGTCTGAGGGCTTGTGTTCATTTCCTGGGGCTGCTGTAACAAATTGCCATAAACTGGGAGGCTTAAAACAGAAATCTATTCACTCACCATTCTAGAGAGCAGAAAACGGAGATCTGGGCTTTGGCGGGGATGGTTCCCTTTGTGAGTATGCCTCTCCCCGCTTCTGGTGATTGCCGCCATCTTGTTGCCTTGGCTGTGGCAGGATCACTCCATCTCTGCCTCCATCGTCACATAGCATTCTCCTAGTGTGCGTCTTTGTCCAAATTTCCCTCTTCTTATAAGGATACCAGTCATTGGATTGGAGTGGGTCTACCTAACCCAGTGTGACCTCATTTTAACTTGTGTCTGTAAATATCCTATTTCCAAGCAAGGTCATATTCACGAGGTGGACATAAATTTTAGGAGACTTTCAACCTGATACAGGGCTAATCAGGGCAGACTTTGTGGGGAGGGAGATCTGGCCATTTAGGTGCAGGATGGTGGCACGCCAGAGAAGAGTGGGACTACAGGGACCCAGGGTTAACTTCGCCACAGAGGCTCACGCTGTTCTCAGGAGCACAGGACAAGAGAAGGAAATTGGAAACCTATCCCCTCATTCCTGCACACACCTTGCCCCGCCGCAGTTCTGTTTTCCTGCCCCTCCCTCGACAATCCTGACTTGTATCCACAAACAAGGATGTGTTAGGATGGTTGATAATGTAATTATTATGGAACAACTCTGATTTATTGAGTGCTTACTATATGCCGGGTGCTGTACAAAGACCTTTACATGCATATTTCATTTAACCCTCCTAATAAGTCTGTGAAATAAGACCTGTTCTTATCCTTATTTGGCACTTGAAGAAACAAAGCCTTTGGAAGGCCAAGTCATGTGCCTGAGGTCATCGATGCAGCATGTGGTGTGAATAGGATTTTAGACCAGCTCCGCAGAGAACTGGGGGCCCAAGTCCTTAGATAGCCCTGACCCCTCCACCCACCCAACTCTGACCTTTGTCCTAGAGAATAGAGGGTGACCTGTGGGGACCCAGAATGGGAGGGGTAGGGAATAGGGAAACTCTAAGGGACACAAAAGGGGAATGATGAGGTGAGATCCTCCATGCTAAAAGGCTTTGATCTATTTCTACCCAACCAAACTGGCACCTCCCTTCTCCCCTTCCTCTGGGGCTGCCTGGAAACAGTGAGAGAAGGAAATGAGGCTTCTACCTCCCTGCTGTTTCCATGGGGCCTGGAGTGGTTCCCCACCCTATTTGCAAGGCCATAAATAATCGAGATGTATTACTCAGGGATTGCCATGGTAACATCTTCAGGTTACCAGGGATGCAAGATCCAAACAAAAGTATTCGATTAAATATTTCTGGCCACTAGAGGAATCCAGCCATGTAACGCTGGGATGTGGGGAGAGGAGGCGCAGCATGAAGGGCTTATTCCTTCTTTCTCCTTTCTTTTCTCAGCTTCCTCCTCAGATAATTATGACTCTGCTGGGTGGGCCCTCTCTCTCTCCTCTCTTATTCTGGGGGCCTTTCCCTGCTCTTGTGATAGAGGGTTCCCCCTACATCCATATCTCTAACAGAAACAAGGATCCTGAAGCCAGCTGTAAAAGAGATGCCCTCGGCTCTCATAAACACACCCTCTTGTAATTGGCTTAGGATTGAGTTGAATGTCCAACTAAGGAGCATTCCCACATACATCATCCTTCCAAGTGGAATTAGCAGGCCTGAGAGTTGGTTTCCCCCCTGACACCAGGAGCATGATATAGGCCTGGCATTATGGTAGCTGCAAGAGAGGAGAAACAGCAGTATGATTGATCTGGGTGCGGGGGCTCCTGTCCTGGTTCTGGGGGCTGGGAAGAGTGCACAGCAGGCATGATCCTCCCTGGAGCCCCGACTGGGAATGGCTGTGTCTCCATCCAGAGCTGCACAACCACTATAAATATGTTTCTAATAACCAAGTGTGTTTGTTTAACATAAACTTGCTCTCCCTCTAAGGTAGCCCGAGAAAGTGCCGAGTGAGGCAGAGTTTAGGAGGTGTAATTTACAGTCATGTTGGCAGGCCTCGGTGTACAGCCAGGGAGAGGATAAATCTCTCTGAGTAGCCAAGTCGCCCTTTCTGTGGCTTCACTTCTAAGAGGTCATAACTGGAAGGGATCTCAAGAGTCACCTAGTTCAAGACTTTCCTTTGCAAGAAAGGTTGCTGAGTGGGAGGTAAGAGGACTTCCTGAAAAGGTCACCCAGCCAGTAAGCAAGCTCCTTTCTGTCTAAAACTCAATTTCCTAAACCAATGATTCTTCTCCTATTCCCCTATACAGGGTCCCAGCCCTGGAGGAGACTATCTGATATGCACACAGTGTGAGAATCCGGAGGAAGGCGGAGGGCTGGGGAGCAAAGATACTCAGGGAGCCTCCAGGCCTACTGGGGACATACCTCAGCCCACCCAGCCTGACTGGTACCTTGAGCCCTACTAGCCAGGTAAACAAAGCCCTTCCTGCTCTCTGATATCTCCAGTGGAACGATAGGTACTCCTTGGGCAGGCTGGGCCTTGTGGACTGCTGATTAGCTTTCCCTTTCACAGAACAAGATTTCCCTTCTGGGGACCATTGTTCCACCCAAGCACAGGCTGTCTTTGCAACCAGACTCTTCCCCAGGCAGGATGTGGGAGGGGAACCTGGCCTGGGGCCAGAGGATGGCCACCTCCCCAGCCACCTGCAGGTTCCTACCCAACCAGGGGTTAGCATCTCATACATTGTTTATGAAGCTTTTGTCCTGGGCTCAAGGTGAGCCAGGGAATCAGAGAGATAAATAAATAAATAAATAAATCTAAGCAGAGCTGAGCTTAGGGACAGGAGGGAGGGCTGCAGGGGTTATTTATCTTGGGGGCTTGCATATTTTATCACCCTGAAGTCTCATGACCCCTCCTCCCTCCCCTCCCATCTCTCCTGATGTTGGTGTGATGAGAGTTTATATTATCCAGCACACACTGGTTTGTAAGTCTGTTTACAACCCAGGCGTTGTTGGTTTGCGTGAGAGAGAGAGATGGCCCATCCCCAGATTAGTGAAATTGGAAATAAATTGGTTGTTAAATAAAAGCCCTCTGTGGGATGTGACAGTGATGAATGAGGGATGGATGTGCCTGGGGAAGGGAGTGGTGGCTTTCTGGATTGAGACTGTTTGAAGCTGAAGTGGCCCAGGAGGCTTGGGTGGGAGCCTGGGAAGGGTTTGGGGCCTGAGGACAGAGAATGGTCAGGCAGTGGTGGGCCCTGAAATACATTTATAGAGGGAAATTGAAGGCTGAAGACTTGAGCACCCTCTAGAACTATATTTTATTTTCTTGTGGCTCAAGTAGTACTTTTGTGTCTTTTGATTTTAGAATTTTGCAACATATTTTTCTTACTTTACTGATGGAGGAAACTGTAGTGAAATCACTTGCCTGTGGTCATTGTCAAATAAAAACTAAATCTGGACTTAGTAAGGAAAGATTTTATTTAAAAGGATTGTTGCAGGGTGGGGAAAGTGATTATTGCAGTAGGGAGCTTCTCTGACCCTAAGATCTGCAGGCATCCCAAGAGTTAGGCGAACAGGGGTTCTCTTTCATAGACAGGAGTAAACAGGCAAGAATAAATGAGGTGTGAGAAGGGGGATGAATGGGTGGCATGATCCCACAGGAAACTGAAGACTGTTTCTCCGAGGCCAGACTATTTTGCAGGCTCGGGCTGAGGGCGGGCCAGAGTTCAGAACCTGGAGGAAGGAAAGAAGTTTCACCAGAGTTTGGTTAACAAGCATTTTGTTCTTATTAGTCAGTGGGGATAAGCATTCAACTAATCATTTATGTGGCAAAGAAAGGGACTGCGGAGGGTCTGTGTCTGGCCTTGTCATAAGTAAACAAGACGGGGGTGGGGGGTGGGGCACGCATCTGTGAGTCCTATCTAAGTCATATGGAAAGTGTTTTTGTTTTTATAGGCACACTGTTTTCCCGAATAAAAAGTTGAGTGCATTTCCTAACCTTCACTGTTTTCTAGGATTACAGGGCTCAGATAAAAGTCAACATTGTCATCATGCAGTTACACATTGCAGTGTTAGGGTAACTGAGTCCAAAGCTCACCTCACAGCGGTCAATAAGTCACGAGGCAAGGTGTTGGGGCAGGAAAGTGACTTTATCTCAGAGAGCCAGCAAGCCAAGAAGGTGGTGGAATAATGCCCTAAAGAACCATCTTGAAAGGCATAGATCTCGAGCTTTTATTCATATGGGGAAGGGGGAGCAAGGAGGGTTGGAGGTCAGGAGGTGACAGGTGACCACAGATATCTGGGCATCAACAGGAGTCCAAGGGGGTTGCATCACTTCTTTGTCCTTAGGTCACAATGCTCCTATAAATCTTATTTATTTATTTATTTATTTATTTATTTATTTATTTATTTATTTTTGAGACAGGGTCTCGCTCTGTCACCCAGGCTCACTGCAACTTCCACCTCCTGGTCTCGAGCAATTCTCCCATCTCAGCCTCCTGAGTAGCTGGGACTACACGTGTGCGCCACCGTCCTCGGTTAATTTTTTGTATTTTTATGTAGAGACGGGAGTATCATCGTGTTGTCCAGGCTGGTTTTCACTGTTGGATTCAAGCAATCCGCCTACTCCAGCCTCCCAAAGTGCTAGGATTACAGGCGTGAGCCACTGCCCCTGTCCAGCCTCACCTATAAATCTTTCGTGTAACATTATTACTTGCGTGTGTGCACTTCTTATCTCTTTGGAGGTTAGTTTTAGGAGAGAGCTATTATCATCCTTACTTTAAAGTTAAACTATAAAGTAAATTCTTCCCATTTTGACTACCAGCAGAAATGAGTAAAGACAACCCGTGAATTTAGAAGCAAGATGGAGTCAGCCGTGTTAGAGTTCTCTCACTGTTACGTTCAGCCTAGAATTCAGACTCTGGGCTCCCAGAGCACTTACATGGTTCTTCCATCCTCTTACCTCTTTCATATCTAAACAGTCGTCTTTCTCTCCATTCTCCTCCTATTAAAACCTGCTGTCAAGAAGAAAGAAGCCGGCAGCAGCCTAAACTGTCACCCTGCCCGGGGAAATTTGTGTTTAACTAGCGACCAGAGCTTTAACTTTTAGAATTGAGAAGGAGAGTCCTTTCCAGGATTAACTTGTCCTGACTTTCCTTTTCTTTCATCACCATCACAGGGTCACTTCTGCCTGAACGTGGGAGGGATAATAGATGATAAGGAGTTGGTTGATAACAGGTCACTGAAGCAAAGAATCTCAGGGCTGAATGGGAGGGAACTTAAAATATCTGGCACAATCTCCCACTATGCAGATGGGAAAAGTGAGGACCAAATAGGAGAAGGGACAGTAGTAGCCAGGCTTGATACTAAACAAGGATCTTCCTATCTGTTCATGCTATGGAGGGAACAAAGGGGGCACACGACTCTTCTCCTCTCCCATAAGCACCAAGTCCTCCCTTTCCTGACACCCCACCTTCCCCCACAGAGTTCCTGGGTGAACCAGTGGTTATCATATTTTAGCAGGAGTAACAATCACTCGGTGTGCCGGATGTGGATGCCTGCATATCTGTTGTCTTCCTGGATTATGTAGGAATGGATCCCAGTTATCTGCATTTTACCTAGATTCTGATGAGGCTGCTTGAGAACCACACATTTTGGAAACACTGGCAGAGGACAGTGTGAGTCCAAGAAAGGTGAACAGGCCAGGTGCGGTGGCTCATGCCTGTAATTCCACACTTTGGGAGGCCAAGGTGAGTGGATCACCTGAGGTCAGCAGTTTGAGACCAGCCTGGCCAACATGGTGAAACCCATTTCTACTAAAAATACAAAAATTAGCCGGGGTGTGGTGGTGCACACCTGTAGTCCCAGCTACTTAGGAGGCTGAGACAGGAGAATTGCTTGAACTCAGGAGGTGGAGGCTGCGGTGAGCCAAGATCATGCCACTGCACTCCAGCCTGGGCCACAGAGTGAGACTCCGTCTCCAAAAACAAAACAAAACAAAACAAAATGAAACAAACAACAACAGAAAAACTAAATGTAGATAGAATGTCCTGGAGGCTCGGCCAGCCTGGGCAATCAAGGACTCTGTGGATTGAGCAGGGAGCCAGGCAAGCTTGGAGGTTGGCGGGATGGCGACCTGTATTTCCCACCTCTAGAAGCTGTTGATGGGTAGGGCAGCCCTCCTTTCTCCCCTTATTTCCTCCTCGTACCATCACAGAGATGGAGCCTGGGGGAGGGGAGCTGTTCTTCAGAGGAATTAAAGACTCTTCCCTGAAAGGTAACAAATTCCTCACTAATTATGCCATTATTTTATTATGCAGCCTTAATGAAAAAAATACACAAACCACTCAAAGCCTAAAAAGAAGGCTGTATCCAGGACTTATCCAATTTAATAAATCCTCTCCATCCAGTAATTATTTCCTGGATTCTTTTTAATACAAGTGTGCAGTCGTGGGGAACGGTCTCTCTCTGGCTGTGGCAGGGAAGGGGGACAGGCCCTCGAGAGAGTGAGCTGCCCTTCCCACCCACCCCGCCGCCTGCCCTCTCCAAGTGGGTGCCAAACATGTATACCAGTCTTTCTAAACCATACCTGTCATCTTCCTCCTCCAGCCTGTCATATTCCTGACACAAAGGGTGTGAGGGAGGAGGACAGGTTAAATTCTGACCCCCTTCGTTGAAATTTGGGGCTCATCCCTAAAAAGTTCCCAGGACTCTCCCTGTGGCTTGGCTCTGCCCCAGCTTTTATTCCATGTCCTCAGCCTTGCTCTCAACTAGCAGTTATAAGCCTCAATCCCCAAAAGTTTTGATGATACAATGTGGCTGTGTTACCCCTTCAAAGTCACATATTTTGAATCAGACAGGTCTGTGTTGAAATTTTGGCTTGACTAAGCCCTGGTGTGTGCTTCATCTCTCTGAGTCTCTGCTGTCTTTGTCCATATAACGGGGATGCTGATACCTTCCTCATGAGGGATATTGTGTGGATCAAAGGAGGTGGTGGACCTAAAGGATGTAATGCAAAGCTTGACACACAGCCGGTGACCATCAAGGAAACTTTCCCTCCATGCCTCCTCCCTCCCCCAGCTCCTTGAAGCCTTAGGTTGAATATCTTCAGGTGGCATTCATAATGGTGAGGGAGACATTTGGGACCATGGAGGCTTTCTCGGCTCCCCTGAATTTCCCTCAGTTACTTTGTCCCCCCACCCCAGTCTTGTGATGGAGCAGCTATACGGAGGGCTTAGACTCTAGAGGCTACTGATCAGGAAGCACCTGGGAGATCTTGTTTTTCTGTCCCTAGCAGAAGGGCTGGGCCAGGAAGAGCTCACTGCATCCCTTCTCCATTACCATTGCCATGGAGACTGCCTGCAGCTGAATTCCTCAGCATCCTGACTAAGGCACAATCAACTGTGCTCCCTCATGCAGGATGCTGGCCACAGCTTGGTCCTGCTAGCTGTGTACCCTTGTTGCAGTAGGGTGGCGGTCAGTGTGAGAAGGCTGCTCCCACCCAGAGCCCCTGTGTCTCTGTACTCATCTATTGATTATAACCCCCTTAGTTGCATTTTGGGGCTTGCCCCTTGCAAGTTCCCATTATTCTACCTAAGACTTAAGACAGCATCTTCACAGGCATCACTTCTGGGCACTGCTTTGATGCCACATGGTCCTGGCCAGACAACCTGGACTTTGAAGTCATATGGACTCCATTAGAAGGCTGCTTCTGGGTTGGGCAAGGTGGCCCATGCCGGTAATCCCAGCATTTTGGGATGCCAAGGTGGGAGGATCACTTGAGGTCAGAAGTTCAAGACCAGCCTGGGCAAAATAACGAGATCTCATCTGTACAAAAAACTAAAACAAACAAACAAACAAACAAACAAACAAACAAACAAAACCGCAAAGAAACTTATCCAGGTGTGGTGGTGCATGTCTGTTGTCCCAACTACTCAGGAGGATCATTTGAATTCAGGAGTTCAAGGCTGCAGTGAGCCATAGTTGTGCCACTGGACTCCAGCCTGGGTGACAGAGTGAGATCCTACATCTCCCTGTTGGGCGGGGGATGGGGGGGTGGGGAAGAAGGCTGTTTCTGGGATTCACTAATGGGGTAGTTTTGGGCTAGAGTTACATGAACTCCCAGACCTTAGTTTCTTCACCTGTAAAACAGGCATACTAATAGAATATACCTCAGCGGGTTGCTGCGAGGCTCATCTAAGATGACATACAGGAAAGAGTTTTGTCAAATAGAAAGCACTGAATAAACTTGGGGGTGGGTAGGATGAGGTTAGCACTGCCTGAGCACCTGTTCTGTGCCCATGGTCATGTGACACCTTTAACATACATTATTTCATTGGGTTTAAAACACCACGAGGTAGGGCTCAATTTCTGCACTGTATCTGTGAGAAAACAGAGGCTTAGAAAAGCTAAATAAATTACCTGAGCTCACAAAGAAGAAAAGAGCCGGAACTTGAACTGTTATCAGCTCTTTCTTGATAAGAGCCTGTAAGAGATCACTGTTCTTATTGATACTGATTCGCAAAGAAGTTTTTATTGAGCATTGTGTTAGTCAGGGCTCTCCAGAGAAACAAAACCAATAGGATATATTTGTGTATCTATGAAGAGATTTATTATGGGAATTGGCTCACATGATTATAGAGGCTGAGAAATCCTGAAATCTGCCTTCTGCAATCTGGCGACCTGGAAAAGCTGGTGTCATTTAGTCTGAGTCTGAGGGCTCAAAAACCAGGAGTTCTCATGTTCAAGGGCAGGAGAAGATGATTATCACAGGCTCAAGAAGAAAGTACAAATTAGGCCAGGCTCGGTGGCTCATGTCTATAATCCCAGCACTATGGGAGGCTGAGGCGGGTGGATCATCTGAGGTCAGGAGTTCGAGACCAGCTTGGCCAACATCGTGAAACCCCATCTCTACTAAAAATACAAAAAATTAGCTAGGTGTGGTGGCAGATGCCTGGAATCCCACCTATGTGCGAGGCTGAGGCAGGAGAATCACTTGAACCTGGGAGGCAGAGGTTGCAGTGAGCTGAGATCACACCACTGCACTCCAGCCTGGGCAACAAGAGTGAAACTCTGTCTCAAAAAAACAAAAAAGGAAAGAAAAAGAAAGAAAAAAGAAAGTACAAATTAGCCTTTCAGGGCCTTTTCGTTCTATTTGAGCCCTCAATGGATTGGATGGTGCCTGCCCATGTTGGAGAGGGTAGGCCTTCTTTACTCAGTCAACCCATTCATCTCTTCCAGAAACACCCCCACAGACACACCCATAAAAAAATGTTTTGCCAGCTATCTGGGCATCCCCTAACCCAACAAGTTGATCTATAAAACTACTATAAGCGCTTGCTTACAGGAGGCTGTAAAGGACACTAGAACAGTATATGACAGGGTCTTCCTTGACTGTAAAGAGCTTACACTCTATTTGTGATACAGGAAAAATGAACCAGCTTTAGACAGGGCGGCCCATGACAAAGCCGTGGATGGAGACAGGCAACATGAATCTTACAGGTCAGGAGGGTTTGCTCCTCTGGGCTGGGGTCTTTAGAGAAGGCTTCACGGTAGGTGGGGACTTGGGCTAGGCTTTCAAGAGTGGCAAGAATTTGAAGAGGCAGAGAAGTTGGGTCGGCAATCCTGGTGGGGACTTGGATCGTCTGGAGAGAGCCCTAGAAATGTGCTGAATGGTGGGGAAGGAGAGGTGGTCTTAGAAACTGGCCATAGGGCCGGGCGTGGTGGCTCAAGCCTATAATCCCAGCACTTTGGGAGGCCGAGACGGGTGGATCACGAGGTCAGGAGATCGAGACCATCCTGGCTAACACGGTGAAACCCCGTCTCTACTAAAAAATACAAAAAACTAGCCGGGCGAGGTGGCGGGCGCCTGTAGTCCCAGCTACTCAGGAGGCTGAGGCAGGAGAATGGCGTAAACCCGGGAGGCGGAGCTTGCAGTGAGCTGAGATCCGGCCACTGCACTCCAGCCTGGGCGACAGAGCGAGACTCCGTCTCAAAAAAAAAGAAAAAAAAAGAAAGAAACTGGCCATAGATTATTTTCCACACGGAGTTGCAGAGAGTTGGCTATTGCTTACATGAATCAATCCGTAGCAGATGCAAGTGTGTACCCAGACGTGTCTCCCTATAGCACCTGCCTGCCTCCCAGGCAGCCTCACCTTCTTTTCACTGGAAGCCTGCAGCAGAGTGGGCACCAAATCACTTCTGTGTACTGCTCAGCTCCTGTTGTGTCTGCTTCTTTTCTTTGAAGCTGCCTATCCAATGGCTTCCAACCTGGCCCTCTTGCTCTTCAAACGTCAGGCTCTGCTTGATCAAACTGGATATCCTCCAAGGCAGGGGTCACAGGAGATGGTGTGTGCACCGCTGGGTCCTGGCCCAGCTCAACCGGGCTCCTGAGGGTCCCTGAAACAGGCTGTGGGACTGGACTATTCCGTGATGTCTGAAGCCCCATGGTGGGGATGAGCAGTCAGGCTTGGGTGTTGTTGGTGAAATGAGAGTAGATTTGGATAATTTGAGGACTGGGATAGGGGTGAGGGTGCAGATAATGTGGACAAACTGAGGGTAGCCAGGAGTGGGGAGGGGTGGGGGGCATGCATTGCACATGTGCCTGCTTGGGAAAACAGATCTCCAGGCCTTCAGCTTCTTCCTTTGCACTCATTTCTGTGCCACTTCAGGTGAAGAAACAGGCTAAGGATCCCCATGGGGGAAACTTCTGCCCACTTTCATGAGTACTTAGTCTCAACTCCTAGGAGGGCATCCATGCTTCCTGAGCCAGATCCATCAGTTGTCATATAAGGAAGTTCTGAGTGTAGAATATGTACCTGTTGACAAGTTCCATAATCACAACCTGGTCACTTAATTTGATGTGACTCAGACGAGTACATTAGTCAGGCTAGCTGACTTATTCCTTATGCCCTGATGTTTGGGCTACTCAGCCCTCATGCCTTTCTGGTCTCCTGGGCAAATTCATTTTCAAAGCACTCTCTTCCTTCTGGTTCTTTCTTTGGGCATCTCCCTGAAGCTTTGGCTTTTGCTGCTTCCCTGCTTTCCATTCCAGGCTCTCCAGTTAAGCATCAAGGCCTATTGTGGCCCCTGCAACCAAATATACTCCCGCAGGCCCTGCTTCTGCTTGCTCTCCCACTCCTGCGTTTAGAGCCTTTGTCTTTGGTGAAATAGGTTTCTTTGTTTCTCCTCCCTCCACCACTTTCTTGAGCTCATCCCTCTTTCTTTCCTCCCACTGGCCTTTTGTCCGGGCTTTCTCCTCTCTATGGGGGTCCAGCCAGACCTGCTTCTCTCCTTTGTACTCTGAAACTTCTTCTAGATTATCTCACCCTCCAAACTCCCATCAAATTTTCTTTATCTGGAGACTTCTTCCGTGAGAGTGCTCCTCTCGTAGAGAGAAAGTTTCATAAACTATCCGCTACCAGAATGGGACTATGTCAAACTAACCATAACGTACTTGGAATTTGGCATGGCCCTTCTGGCGTTGTATCTTAACCTAAGGAAATGGTGACCATTCTGGGCCAAAGTTTAGAGCTACAGATTGAGATCCTTGGGGAGGACATCTTCTGAGACTCATATTTCAGGTGGTCTTAATTTCAGAGAGGGTTCAAGATTAGGCCTATATTTTTGGTCAGTCTGTTTCTCCTTTTGTCTACCTTTGCCCTCCAATTTGGCCCTAAACCCTGGACTAGAAACCAGAGTGTGGCACACATTGATCTTCCCATAAGAGGGGCAGCCAGAATTCCTGGTACATCCAGTTCTTCCTCATCTTCTCTTCTCTTTACCACAGTCCTTCTTGGGTGCTCTTGGCATGGAGAAGGGATGGCTCTTCACTCTTTGAATCACCAAACAAACATTTTTAAGGTTGGATTCATGTGGCCCAGACTCCTCTTGACCTCCAAGGTTCTCAGCCCCTTCTTTCTAAGGTCTTATCAATCTGTCATTCTGTGAGTCCCACTATGATAGAAACCAAAACCCCTCTTTTTCCGGGAAAGCCATTTGCATGTTTACAGGCATTCTGTTATAGTTTCCAGTAAATTTGAAAGACATAATAAAACTGCAAGAGTATTGTTGGGAGCCTATTTTATTGCCATGGCTTAAAAAAAAAAAAAAAAACAAAGATAGTGATTCCATTAGTAGTTGAAAATCATAGTAGTACTGTATTATTGAGTATACATTTTACTGCAACGGTAGCTGTGTGCCACAGAGACAATAAACACACAATTGAAGAGTGGTTATTGGCAGGCTGGGTGGACAGGAGACAACACGTCACACCTGCAGGGTCATGTGGGAATTGAGGTAGATGATTTTTTAAGCGTTCTGAGAACTATGCTTTCTCGTACATGGGGAGGGATGTGGGGCATAGAACAAGCTTGAAACCAGAGAGCTCTGGGTAGAAAGCCCTGCCTTGCCTGTTTCTAGCTGTAGGAAGTTGGGTGGTTCACTTAGCCTCGTCAGCAGAATGGGGCTGATCCTACCAAGTTGTGAGGATTAAATGTGACACTAGAAGTAAAGGTTCTTGTAAATAGCTCAACTGTAAATTCCACGGAGGCAGGGCCCCTGTCCATCTTGTTCTCCTCTTTCTTCCTAGCGCCACCTCAGTGCCTAGCATGTAATAGGTTTATTAATGTAGCTATTAGTATACTGTTTTTGTTGTTGTTATGCTTCTTTCTTTTTTTTACATCACCGGAAGATAATCAAAGGCCTTTGATCTAGTTAATCCCCTGCCTCTTCTGCTAGCTGAACCAGCAACCCATCCTCCCCAATCCAGTGCCCTCGAGCCTGAGAGAACTACAGGGTAGCCAGATGGGAAACTGAAAGAAGACTTGAATAATAAGGAGAAAACCAAAAGGGCTTTCCCACCAACCCATGAGATTGACGAGCTATGAGTCTGTGTATTTCAACCTTTCGGCAGAACATTTCTGAAGCAAATTACAATACTTGATTTAATAGTGAGGCTCCCAGATACAGAGCATGTCTCAGATAGGCCAGGGATTTGTTACTTGATTTATAGAAAAATGCTTTTGATGTAAATGTTTATTAGAGTCAAGTTCTCTTTAAAGGTGATATATGGCATTGTTACACATTAGCGTGAAAAGCGGTGTCTTTGGAGGGCCCAGATTGCACAGGGTCAGAGCTTCACATCTTCCATGGCTGGGAACATTGCTTCCTATTGTTCTTACCTGGCAGCTCTCAGGGTTCTTTATCAACTTTATGTCTCAATTGTCACACCTGCAGGGCTCCCGTCAAGCATTAAAGATTCTTGGTTTGCAAGTGAGAAGGCGTCTTTTGGCGTTATAGGTGACCTTATGCTGTTTAGGTTGTTTGTTCTATTTATTGGAGAGAGATGAGCCAAGGTAGCCAACCAGGGAACCTCAGTTTCCCGATCTGTAAAATGAGGAATAAAGATGGCATGCTCCATGCAACCACCTGGACTCTTTAAAACCAGGCACCCTGTTTGATTTTCCTTTCTGTCTCCAGTGCTATGCAGAATGCCTGGCACCTGGTAATGCCCACTCCACAGCCTTGGATGAAATGAACGAGTGAATGATACCACCTATGGGAGATTTTGGATAATGAAGGCCTGTATAATTTGTTTTCTAGACGTTCAAAAAACAGGATTCTATGAAATCTCAATGAAACTTCTTTCTTTCTTTCCCTTACTTGGCCCTTTTATCTTTGGATATGCCCAATGTATTAAGCTTCTAAACCTCGATGCTGCTGTGAGTTTTGAGCTCCTGCCCCACACCTCCCTAGTCTGCCCCTCATTGTCTGTTTTTGAACCCCATCCCTTGTGGATGGAGTTGGCAAACACTGTGTAATTATATTGGAAATCACAGGTTCCCAGAGACTGGGGAGTAATTATGCCTAATAGAAATAAAATGAATTCCCAGTTGCCCTCTTCGGGGTGGATGACAGTCCGACCCTATATTTACCCTCTAATGATATGGCAATTACCATGTAATAATTACCCTGGTACTGGCTGGCACCTGCCCAGTTATTAATTGGTTAATGGCCATTGTGCCATTCAGGGAATTGAGGAATGTGCCTGCTCCTTAATTTCCATAACTTAAACATCTTCAGCTTTTAGGGAGGATCTTAGGAGATAGTCACGTGGGGAGCTGGAAGGCACCGTGCCACCTGCAAAAGAATTAGGGTTCCCAGCTGAAGGTCTTTTCTCTAGGAATGCAAACCCAGCGCTCTGGGGAGTGGTGGCAGGAGGGAGCTACGCATTGGAGAAGCCCACTAGGGTCAGACTGAGCCTTCACTCCCTTCCTATGACAAGGGAAGGACTAGAGGTATTGGGGCAAGTCATAATTAAAGCCCAAATGAAATCCCATCTCATCCCTAGATGTTAATTAAATCATTTATTCATCCAGTCTGTTTATTGAGCACTCTCATAAAACAGTGCATGCACCTCCAGCCTCCTTGGTGCACATTGATTTTTTCCTTCTCTAAACCTCTCCCTTGAGATCTTATTTGTCAGCTCTGTTTTGTATGATCTCTTCATCGGCCCCGGGATCTTAGTTTTGTCACAGAAAGCAGACTGGCAGCTTTTTGAGGGCAGCGTTTGTCTAAACAACCTTTTCCTCTTTGTGATAAGCCCAGAGAAAGCACTTAACATACATGTTAAATGAATGATAGCTAGCAAGATAGTAGTGGAAGAGTGCATGAGTTTTGGGGTTAGTTAGACCTGGGTTCAAATTCCAGCTTTGTCACTAATAAGTGGTGTAACCTTGGACAAATGAATGACTTACCTTCTCTAAGACTATTTCCTCACCTGAAAAATGGGAATAATAATAGCTAGTACATAGTGCTTATCATACAATATGCAGGAGTCGCCAAAATAGTTTCTAATATTATAGTAGGTACTATGTATTATATTTACATATTAATGCATATCATATGGATATGTATGAAAAAATATGCATATAAATATATATATGCATAGAGAGATATATGGATATATATGTAATAAAAATAGGGTATGCATTTTCCTCTCCTCTTTTTCTTTTCTTTTTTTTTTTTTTTTGAGATGGAGTTTCCTTCTTGTTGTCCAGACTGGAGTGCAGTGGCATGATTTTGGCTCACTGCAACCTCTGCCTCCCAGGTTACAGCAATTCTTGTGACTCAGCCTCCTGAGTAGCTGGAACTACAGGCACCTGCCACCACACCCAGCTACTTTTTGTATTTTTAGTAGAGATGGAGTCTCACCATGTTGGCCAGGCTGGTCTTGAATTCCTGACCTCAAGTGATCCACCCTCCTCGGCCTCACAAAGTGCTGGGATTACAGGTGCGAGCCACTGCACCTGGCCCCTCTCCTTTTGTTCATGGGAGCAGAGGTAACGGGGGTTTGAAATCCTGAGTAACCATTATTATGTTTTGTGGTTAATTTTTCTGTGACCTGTGAGTGGACCAATATTCTGCCTCAATCTAGAGAATCACTGGAGATCATTCAAATCCCATCAAGGGAAAATTACATTGAAGGTGCTGCGCAATACAATTTTCACACATGTTATTTCACTTAATCCTCATATTAAGTCTGCAAGGGGAAAAAATATTGTGAAAGACGGAATGCACCACTTAATTAAGAAGACGATTTTATTAAGGCTATTTGCAATGGGGAGAGTGCTCATTAATGAGGAGTGTCTAAAAGAGAAGGAAGGGGGCCAGGATTTTATAGGGGCAGGTAAGCAAGGGACCCATCAGTGAGTCTTATGGGAGTCATGAGAAAGGTAGCAGAGGGTCCTGAGTTGCTGAGGACTGATGAGGTGGGTGTTATCTGGGAATATAGGAGCTGCAGCTTAGGCATTTTGGAGAACACAAGAGGGTTGGAGGGGTTTGTCAACCTTTGGGAACGCGGGGCTCAGATCAAGTTCAATGTCGTTGGTATCATTCTGAGATTTGTAACTGAGCAAACGAAAGATAAGAAGAGAGGTTAAGTAACTTGTCCAACATCCCATGGCCAGTTTGAGGTGGAGCTATCTCAGAACCCCAGCCTTTCTGGCCCCAGAGCTTCTATCTTGTTGCAGATGCAATGGCTTTTTTTTTTTTTTGCATTCATTGATTCATTCAGCATTGCATTCATTCATTCATTTACTTGCATTCATTGATTCATTCAACATTGCATTCATTCATTCATACATTTGCATTCATTGATTCATTCAACTTTGCATTCATTGATTCCTTCATTCATTTGCATTCATTGATTCATTCATCGTTCACTGAGATGTGAGTACATGCCGAGAACTGTTCTTAGTGCTGGGCAAACTTCAATGAAAAGATAGCAAGGGCCCTGACTGCATGGAAGTCACATCTGAGTGCAAGAGAGAGGGACACTGAACAACTTAACATGTAAATAAAACAGATCACTTGAGATAGGGATTAAATGCTACAGAGGAAATACAACAGAGTGATGTGTTGG
This sequence comes from Piliocolobus tephrosceles, assembly GCF_002776525.5. Taxonomy (NCBI): domain Eukaryota; kingdom Metazoa; phylum Chordata; class Mammalia; order Primates; family Cercopithecidae; genus Piliocolobus; species Piliocolobus tephrosceles. The sequence continues at coordinate 106,098,655 of NC_045446.1, read as the reverse complement.
AGAGTGACTGGAGTGGGGAGTATTCTTTGAGGAGGTGACAGATGAGCAGAGGCCTGAATGGTGAGAAGGAACCAGCCATGCACACAATTCAGGGTGTGGATGCTGGGGGACTGTTCTGGGAGAAGGAAACATCAAGTGGGAAGGCCCTGTGTGAAGGAATGAGCGTGGCTTGTCCAAGGAACAAGCAGAAGTTCGTGCAACTGTGTAGATGGGGAGGAGAGGACAGGGCTGAGGTCAGAAAGTTTGGAAGTACCTGATCAGGGAGAACTTTGTGGGTCCTGATGAGGTGTTTAGATTTTATTCCAAGTACAGGGGACGAAGCCATCAGCGAAACAACCCAAAGGTTGACAAACCCTTCCAAAGGGTTTGTGTTCTCCAAAATGCCGAAGCTGTGCTCCTATATTCCCAGATAACAGGTAGTGTGAGGAGAACATTCTGATTGTGAGCATTTGTGAACTGCCGGAAAAGATATCCCTGGCCTATCAGCAGTTGGGCTAGCCTGTCAGCCACATGCTGTCCCTGCCCCCTGTGGTGCCCTGCTGACTGTGGAGGTGCCCTGCTGACTGTGAGGTTGAAAAACACAGTTATCCTCTCTGCCTACGAATCAGGGCCAATGGTCAGCCTCCTGCGGCTGGGCTTCCGCCAGCTTTGCTGGCCCTTTGACTCCTGCATCAACCTGTGAAATGTCAAAATGTGCTTACCCTATTGTAGATCCTCATTTTGCCTTCTGGTGTGGGTAGAGCTGGGATTATGATCCATCCCCTTCCTTAGTGATGAGGCATCCTAGAGTTTCATGGTGGACCCGAGATCCTACACCTAGTTAAAGAAGGACATTAAACTGGAAACAAGGTTTTGTGACTACTGGGCTGAGTGTCCCCCACCCCAGCCACTTTGGGTTCTGGAAACTTCAGGACAGGCTTACACAGGATTGTCCAAGTGTGTCTTTCAGCCGTTTAGAATAATAGATGGAACTAGGAGATACTCTGTATTTAGTGATCTTTTAGCCATTATCTATGAGCTATCAGCTGTGATCTACAGTCAGTACTATTACCTGCTATAGCACTGCCCTCTATTAGCAACTATTATCACTGCCAACTATTAGTCACCATTAGCTACTATTATCACCTAGCTCCTATTATCCATTATTAGCCACTCTTATCAACGATCTACTATTATCTACTATCAGCTTCTATTATCCTTAACCATTATCCAGTGTCTTCCATTTGTTTTCTGTGATCTACTATTTGCTACTATTACCTGCCATGTGCAACCATCTGTCAGCTACTTTTTATTCTCTACTGTCTATAGTTACCTACTATCTACCAGCTACTATCTATTATTTAACATCCATCAACTGCCATCTAGCCATCATTCTCCATCTTTCCTCTCTACCTAAGCTCACGCACGATAATTAATAGACATTAGAAATCTCAAGCCAGGACTTTGCTTACAGATGTCCCTCTAGGACAAGAGCCTCATGTCTGCCACTGAAAGTTTTGAGTGGCACTACCCATGGTGGCTTCCTGCATTCACAGCTAGAACCCTCACTACCCTGCCCAATGTCCCTGGCTCATGCGTTCATGAGACTCCTGGCTACCACATCACAGATCTAGAGGGAGCTTTGACAGAAAAAATTAAAGTTCCACACTTGGGACTAGAAGAGAAACACGTTAATGACACATAGTTGATTTGTCCAATTAAAAGTTGCGTGAGGTAGAATGTTTGCTCCCACAGGAAGAAGAATTCAGAAAGATGCCCATGGATCTTGATGTTGTCCCATGGACAAGACAGATCAAAATAGAACTGATGAACCTGTTTCTCATTCCCAAACACACATGACCCAGCTGTACCCAAGTGGACCTCAGGGACAGGCTTGGGAAGGTGTGGTTGTGCTGAAGGCCAGCACAAAGGTGAGGGGTGCTGGATGCAGAAGAGCAAGAGGAAGAGCTCTGCTCCTGCAGGGAGCCTAATGGCCTGCAGGCCTGTGCGGGGGAGGGTATTCTCCCTGGGAGGCCTGGGTGCTGCCTGAGCACTGTCTGAGGAGGCAGATGGTGGTGTGGAAAACTCTGGACTTGCAGCCAGGTTGTGCAGGCTAAAGTCCTTGCTCCAGCAGCCAGTCGTGTGACCTTGAGCAAGTCATTTAACCTCGGGGTTTTCATGAAGGTAAGTGTGCACGCTTGTGAAACAGGCTGCCAGGAGATGCATTCTGGGGATGTGGAGGGAACAGAGCAGTGGCAGGCACGCAGGAGCTCACCAGCTCTGAGATAACCCTCTGCAGGAGGAGAAGGCTGGGGAAAAATCCACCATGTGTCATAGCTGGAATGGTCATTAAAGAACATCTACAGTGGGGGCCTTTCAGGGTCAGGTGCAGTGGCTCACGCCTGTAATCCCAGCCCTTTCAAAGGTGGAGGTGAGAGGTTTGGTTGAGTCTAGTAGTTTGAGACCAGCCTAGGCAACATAGCAATACCCTATCTCTAAGAAAAAATTAATTAATTTAAAAGTAAAAAATAAAGTAAAAAGAAAAAAAGCTTGGCCCTGTGCAGTGGCTCACACCTGTAATCCCAGCACTTTGGAAGGCTGAGGCGGGCAGATCACTTGAGGCGAGGAGTTTGAGATCAGCTTGGCCAACATGGTGAAATGCCATCTCTACTAAAAATATAAAAATTAGCTGGGTGTGGTAGCACATCTGTAGTTCCATTTACGCAGGAGGCCAAGGCACGAGAGTTGCTTGAACCTAGGAAGTGGAGATTGCAGTGAGCCTAAATCATGCCACTGCATTCCAGCCTAGGCAACAGAGTGAGACCCTGTGTCAAAAAAAAAAAAAAAAAAAAAAAATTAAAAAAGTAAAAATAGGGTATTTCAGACTGCAGGTATGACTTCTTAGGGTAATAAAATCAATGAGTGAGCTGTGGTCAGCATTAAAACAAACAAACAAACAAACAAAAGAAATAGAATAAAACAGAAAAATTGTACAGTGCATCACATATAGTAAGGATAGGCTTTGTTTTGTGGAAAAAATATATTTACATGTGAACCAAGTTTGAAAGCCACCAACCTGGTTCAATTTTGTATTTTGGAGCTCAAGGCTTAGAGAGTGTAAAGTGCTGAACCAGGACAAGATTAGGCCTGAAGGAAGGAAATGGTGGCTGGGCCAAGGACAAGACCTCCCTTGCTGTCTCCGGGGGGAGGTGGCCATTTGAGAGCATTGACTCAGGGACTTCCTCACTTAAAGAGGGGAAGGCGAGTTCAAGGAGATTTCTAAATGATGAAATCAGAGATGCTAGGACTGCTGTGATGGGTTTAGAGAGTGTTCCTGTGTCCCAAGCAGCCTGTGTCCCAGGCAGCACGGGGGTTTACCTGAGGCTCCAGAGAATGAGCCCAGCCCCATCCCTGGCCCCAGGAGCCCTTCCAGTCTAACAGCATCCAGGACCAATCTTCGGGACCAACCTGGACTTAGAGTCATGCAGACTTGGGGTTTGAATCCTGCCCTGACACTTACAACTGGGTCAGATGTGCCATGTAATTCCTGAGCCTCAGTTTCTCTCTCTGTTAGTGGAAATGCCTATCTTATGATTTCTTAAAATAGAATGTAATGAAATAATCTAAAGGAAAGTGCTTAGCCCTTAAATGTTTTCAATAAATACTTTTCCTGGCCACGTCTCCTGCATCTCCCCATGCCGTGCTCTCCGATTCTCAAAGGCTTCCATATTCATGATCTCATTGACTGTCTCAGCCAGCAAAGCCAGTTCTTACACAAATAGGTCAGTAAAGCAAATACATTTAGTATTTACATTTACGCAGGCAACAAGGCCAAAGTCCCTCACCGAGACAGCGATGACATATAGTGATCCCAGCAGACTTAGAAGCAGAAGCTTCTTCCAGAAATTTCCAGTACCCCTGAGGCCATGAGCAGTGTATGCCCTTGGGCCATCCTCCAAGAAGCTCTGAGGTTGGGCAGAAATGAAGGCCAAGTTTGGGGGGTGCTGATGTCTTTCTCCCTCCCTCCCTCCTCAACTTGGCTTGTATTAAAACCACTGACCAGGCAGATCCACTTCCCTCCTTGTCTCATGGACCTAAGATGAATCGGGCTAGGAGACCCATTAATGAGAAACATGATCTAAACCTGGAAAGGCTTTAATACTCTGGGGGAAAATATTGTTTTTTCCACATTTTAAAGAAGTGCTTCTATTATCTCCCTCAAGATAAATTCCAGCTATTTACTCACCGTTTCCTCTATGAAAAAAGCATCTGCATTCCCTCAGGGCGTCTTTCTTGCTTGATAACCTCATAACCAGATTGTAGATGCATATATATCAAGATGCTTGTTACAGCACCTTCTCTCTCTCAGGTGTGAAGATAGATGGATGAGGATGAGTTTCATGTATTCAGAACACAGGCAACCTAGGGCCTTGCTTTAACAACAGGCTGATTCCCACCTGAGTTTCCTGCCTGCTTGTATGATGCCATTTATTATAAAGTGACTGCACCCCCACATCCTGGCCTGGGAGCCAAGCTCTTTTAGAACCAGGTCAGCCACAAGACCTAGATTTTCTTCTTTGAACCCTCCGGGAACAGAGTGCAGACAGAGGTTAATATGGCTGTACACATCTGGCCAGACCTGGTTTCATGTAATTTGTCCCATTGTTCTCTGAATACATTTGCATGTGCCCTATTTTCTAGTTGGCAATCATAGATACCGTAGCCGTATCCTTTCCTCTTGCCAAGTTCGTTCCTTGTTCTTATCTTCTTTTTCTCTCTGGGAAGCTCCGACTAATCTTGCCCAATGTTATAGGCTACTGAAATCAAATCAAATTCTATATTTAATCAGTACAACTAGGAACCCAACTAGGTCTGTGCAAATGGGAGTTTTCAATCCCTGGGCTCCTGAGGCTGAAGGTTCACCTCCTGTCTCCAGGAAGGCTTCACTTGAAAGGTTTGATAATTCCACAATGCAGAGTTCTGCTCATTCTTCTCCTCTTCCTTAGCTTTATTGAGGTATAATTTACATACCATAAAATTCACTCATCTTGAGTGTACAATTCAATGATTTTTAGTATATTTACAGAGTTTTGCCACTATCACCACGATTTAACTTTAGAACATTTTATTGCACCATAAAGAAACTCTATACTCTTAGCCATCAATCACACCCCAGCACTTCCGCTACTCCAGCTCTAGGAAACCACCAGTCTGCTCTCTGTCTCCATAGACTTCCTGATTCGGGACATTTTGTTTAAATGGAATCATGCAATATGTGGTCCTTATGACTGGCTTCTTTCACTTAGGATAATGTTTTTGAGGTTCATTTGTGTTGTAGCATTATTAGTACTTTGTTTCTTCGTATTATTTATATATTTTTATTTACTATTTTGTTTATCCATTCACCAGTTGATGAACTAATGAGTTATTTCCACTTTTTGGCTATTATGAATAATGATGCTATAAATTTATTATTATTATTATTTTTAGACAGGGTCTCTGTCACCCAGGCAGGAGTGCAGTGGTGTGATCAAGGCTTACAGCAGCCTCAGCCCCCTGGGTTCAATCGATATCCCCACATTAACCTTCCCAGTGGTTGGGCCTACAGGCACGTGCCACCACACTCGGCTAAATTTTTCTTTTTTTCTTTTTTTTTCAAGACAGAGTCTTGCTCTGTCACACAGGCTGGAGTGCAGTGACGTGATCTTGGCTCACTGCAACCTCCGCCTCCTGGGTTCAAGGGATTCTCCTGCCTCAGCATCCCGAGTAGTGGGATTACAGGCACCCACAACCACACCCAGCTAATTTTTGTATTCTTAGTGGAGACGGGGTTTCACCATGTTGGCCAGGGTAGTCTCAAACTCTTGACCTTGTGATCGGCCTGCCTCACCCTCCCAAAGTTCTGGGATTACAGGTGTGAGCCACCATGCCTGGCCCTCAGCTAAATTTTTAAAAATTTTTTTATAGACATGGGATCTCCCTATGTTGCCCGAGCTGGGTGCTGCTATAAATAGTCCCATACAGCCTGGGCATGGGGCTCATTCCTGTAATCCCAGCACTTTGGGAGGCCAAGGTGGGCAGATCACTTGAGCCCAGGAGTTTGTGACCAGCCTGGGCAACATGGTGAGATCCTGTGTCTACAAAAACTCATAAAAAATTAGCTGGGTGTAGTGGCTCACACCTGTGGTCCCAGTTACTTGGGAGGCTGAGGTGGCAGGATCACATTAGCCCAGGAGGTCAAGGCTGCAGTGACCCATGATCACGCCACTGCACTCCAGCCTGGGTGACAGAGCAAGACCCTGTCTCAAAAAAAAAAAAAAAAAAAAAAAAAAAAAATTCCCATTCAGGTCTTCATGTGGACATATGCTTTTGTTTCTTTTGGGCAGATACCTAGGAGTGGAACTGACAGGTCACATGTTTACATACTCTATATTCATTATAGTCTCTATATTTAACATTTTAAGAAGGTGCCAAGCTATTTTCCAAAATGGCTGCACTTTTTAAAGTCTCACTAGAAATGTATGAGTTTTTCCAATTTTTTCACATCCTCACCAACACTTGTTACTGTATGTCTTTCTTTTTTGAGACAGGGTGTTGCTTTGTCACCCAGGCTGGAGTACTGTGGTGCCATCATGTCTCACTGCAGCCTCAGCCTCCTGGGCTCAAGTGCTTCACATCTCAGCCTACCAAGTAACTGGGATTACAGGTGTGTATGCCACTACACCCGACCTTTTTTTTTTTTTCTTTTGTAGAGATAGGGGTCTCTCTTTGTTGCCCAAGCTGACCTGGAACTGCTGGGCTCAAGTGATCCTCCCTCCTTGGTCTCTCAAAGTACTGGGATTACTGATGTGGGCTACCACACCCAGCCTGTATATCTTTTCGATGACAGTCAGAAAGCTGGAGGAAGAGGCCACAAGCCAAGCAATGCAGATGGCTTCTAGAAACTGGAAAAGGCAAGGAAACAGCTCCTCCCCTAGAGGCTGCCAACACTTTGGTATTAGCTCAGTGAGACCTGTGTGGAACTTGAAATGTTTAGAAATAAACACTTTTCTTCATATGTATAGTCGGTTTTAGGTGTGTCTTTACTAGTGTCTGTATATGTGAAACACTCCACAGTGACAGGCCATGGTGCATTGTTTCTGCTGAGCAAGGTTCCTAAAAGAATGAGACCCTACCGAGAGCTTTGTCCCTGTGGTCTACCGTGAGGTCTCAGAAGTACATTGGACTTCGGGTGTCACAGTCATTTCTTTTCATGTTATCTAGCTTTGATGTCCAGCTCCAGCTCTAGGAAAGTGCAGAGAGGGGTCACGGGGCATTGCGAGATGAATGGAGTCAGTAAAAGCCTAATTAAACTCAGGACCATCACGTGGTTTTCATTCAAATCCTATCCGATAGCAACCTCTCTGAGCTTGGTAGCAGAGGTGAAAGGGGGATCTTTTTCCTTGCTCTATTACCCACTTTTTGTCCTGAACTGGACATCTAATGGCTGGATCTAAAGATCAAAGCGTCTGGCCTGTGAGCAAATGGCTGGCTTATGGCCTGGGGGCTTCTGTTAGATTGCCTGAGTGTACATGCAGGCAAGCCAGAACACGCTTCTCATCTCAAGGTCCTGGACTTTAATCATATCTGCAAAGTTCCTGTTGCCATGTCAGGTAACACAGACACAGGTTCTAGGGATTGGGGCATAGGTATAAAGTGGTATCTCATTGTGGTTTTGATTCGCATTTCCTTAGTGGCCAATGATGTTGAACATCTATTCCTGGGCTTTTTGGCTATTCATGCATCTTGTGAAATGGCTATTTAAACCTTTTTCCCACTTTTATATTGGGTTATTTGTCTTTTTATTGAATAATAACAATTCTTTATTCGGGATATTTTTATTGCTGCTGTGACAAATTGCCACACATTTCGTAGTTTAAAACAACATAAATTTATTATCTGACAGTTCTGTAGGTTAGAAATTTGACACAGGTCTCACTGAGCTAAAAAGTTAAGTGTTGTCAGGCTGTAAGGGAGAATCTGTCTCTTTGCCTGCTCTAGCTTCTAGACATCGTCTGCATTCCTTGGCTTGTGGCCTCTTCCTCCAGCTTCAAAGCTAGCAATGTAGCATCTCTCTGATGCTGCTTCTGGTGTCATGTCTTTTTCTGGTCATAACCTGGAAAGGTTCTCCAATTGTAAGGACTCAGTTGATTAGAATGACCCCATCTGGATAAACCAGGATAATCTCTACATCTCAAGGTCCTTTAATCACATCTGCAAAGTTTCTTTTTTCTTTTGTTTTTTTGAGACAGAGTCTCGCTCTGTTGCCCAGGCTGGAATGCAGTTGCTTGTGATCCCAGCTCACTGCAACCTCTGCCTCCCAGGTTCAAGCGATTCTCCTGCCTCAGCCTCCCAAGTAGCTGGGATTACAAGTGCATGCCACCACGCCCTGGCTAATTTTTGTATTTTTAGTAGAGACGGGGTTTCACCATATTGGCCAGGCTGGTCTTGAACTCCTGACCTCAAGTGATCTACCTGCCTCAGCCTCCTAAAGTGCTAGAATTACAGGTGTGAGCCACCATGCCTGGCCACATCTGCAAAGTTTCTTTTGCCATGTAAGGTAATATTGGCCAGGTTGTGGGACTTACAACATGGGCATCTTTGGGGCTCATATTTTGTCTACCACATATGGATAAAAGTCCCTTGTCAGATGTATGATTTGTAAATATATTTACATATTTTCTTCCCATCTGTGGCCTGTCTTTTCATTTCCTTGGCGTCTTTTGAAGAGAGAAAGGTTTCAACTTCGATGAAGTCTAACTTACCGATTTTTTTCTTTTATCATTTGCGCTTTTGGTGTTGTAACTAGGAAATCATTGCTTACTTCTAGGTCACAAAGACTTATTTCTATGTTTTCTTGTAAGAATTTTGTAGTTTTTATTCTTACATTTAGACCTGTTTTTGCTTTTGCGTTAATTTTTATGTATGATGTGAGTTAAGGGTAGAGAGCCATCCTTTTAAACGTGAATGTCCAGCTGTCCCAGCATTTGCTGAAAAGACTGTTCTCTCCCTCATTAAATTGTCTCAGCACCTTTGCCAAAATCAATTGGCCATAAATGTAGGGTTTGTTTCTGGACTCTCAGTTCTATTCCATAGATGTTTATGTCTGTCTTTATGCCTGTACTATACTAATTTTGTTTGGTTGTTTTGACACAGGGTCTGGCACTGTTGCCCAGGCTGGAGTGCAAGGGTGCAATCTCTGCTTACTCAACTTCTGCTTTTCTGGCTAAACTCTCCTCCCACCTCAGCCTCCTGAGTAGCTGGGATTATAGGCGTATGCCACCATGCTGGCTAATTTCTGTATTTTTGGTAGGGATGAGGTTTTGCCATGTTTTCCAGGTTGGTCTTGAACTCCTGGGCTCAAGCAATCCTTCTGCCCCCCAAAAGTGCTGGGATTACAGGTGTGAGCCACTGCACCTGGCCCCACACTGTTTTGATTACTGTAGTATACAGTAAGTTCTGAAATTGGTAAGTACAAATCCTCCAACTTTGTTCTTATTTTTCAAGAATGGCATGGCTATTCTGGATTCTTTGCATTTCCAAATGAATTAGATACACTGTGTCTGTGGTTCCTTGTCTATTACATCTTTATCATAGAGAACAATTTTGGATGGATCCATCTTGTCCATTACCCAACACATTAAAGGTTCCCAGGGAATAGTAGTCTAGTAGACTGAAGAGTCTATAAACCTCCAGGGAGGACACTGAGGACCCTCAGTACTATGTTTGCTGCTGGGCAAAGTGGAGATCTATCTAAGATACGAAGAGGCAGCTCAGGTCCAAGCTTAAGGCTCAGATCTCTCACCATAGATCCCTCTTTCCCAGCCCAAACTGAGGAACTGTACTCTCACTGTCTATCCCTTTGCTTTACTTTGAGCTATATAATTGATAATGATTGGGGCGGGCTTCATTCACTCATTTGTCCATCATGTGCCAGACATTTCCTCAACACCTAAGATACATCTTTTCTTTTGAGGGTGGGAGGAAAAGGAAACACATATTATGGAGATGCCACTATACTTAGGCTCCTGTAGAGGCAACCAAATTCAATTCTAACAAGTCCATTAGCCCATGGGTCTAGTTGCTTTAGGCCTTTGGCTATTGGACAAAGCTGCAGAATTCATTTTTAAAGCTAGGACAGGATCTGGATAATTCTATCTCCAGGCAACTAGTCAGGCCTCAATGTACTACTTTTCCTCTAGCTTTCAATGGACTATACTTTGGGGCAATTGGAAACCTCAGACTGGGTGAGGATGTGTATTAGTCCATTCTCACACTACTAATAAAGATATACCCAAGACTGGGAAATTTATAAAGAAAAAGAGGTTTAATGGACTCACAATCACGGTGGAAGGTGAAGCAGGAGCAAAGTCACATCTTACATGGTGGCAGGCAATAGAGCATGTGCAGGGAAACTTCCCTTTATAAAATCATCAGATCTCGTGAGACTTATTCACTATCACGAGAACAGCACAGGAAAGACCTGCTCCCGTGATTCAATTACCTCCCACCAGGTCCCTCCCACAACACATGGGAATTAGGGACTACAGTTTAAGATGAGGTTTGGGTGGGAACACAGTCAAACCATATCAGGATGCATTTCTAAGTCTTCTTGCTCACAGCTACATTTTTGTCAGAGGATACATCCTTGTCTTGGGCAGATGATAATTAACAGACATACTTGAGAAATACCTGGAGGATTAGACTTTTCCTAGGTCCTGATCTATTCTCTGTTGAGTTTCTTACTTTTTGCCTCCACTTGCAGAAAATTGAGCTGGAGGTGGAGAATGCGGCTTTTCCAACTCTGCAAGCCTAATTATGTATAGCCAGACCCCTGGCAATTATATTGCAGATAACAAGCTAAAAGGGTCACCTCTTAGCAAATTCTCATTTTCGTCTCCAGCTGTGTTCAGGTGAGCCAGTTTTCAACCTTACTAAAAGCTGCAGAAAGTAGCCTTCATCCTCAAACACCTTGAATTTTTGCTAACAAATTCTGGGATGCTGAAGTCTTGGCAGATACACAATATGACTCTTGAGATAAAAAACGTCTATAGGAGGAGCCAGGTGCAGTGGTGTGCACCTATAGTCCCAACTACTTAAGAGGCTGAAGTGGGAGGATTGCTTGAACCCAGGAGTTTGAGACCATGGCAAGACACTGCCACTAACAACAACAATAAAAAAGGCTATATAGTTTAATCAACTCTTTTGCTACCTCATAACAAGAGTGACCAACTTCCTGGCCCAAGATACTTGATATGGTTTGGCTATGTGTCCCCACCCAAATCTCATCTTGAATTGTAATCCCCACGTGTTGAGAGAGGAAACTGTAGTCCCCCATGTCAAGGAAGGAAAGTGATTGGATTATGGTGGCAGTTTCTCCCATGCTGTTCTCGTGATAGTGAGCGAATTCTCACAAGATCTGATGGCTTTATAAATGGTAGTTTCTCCTGCACCACCTTGTGCAGTCCCTCCGCCACCTTGCACTCCCTCCGCCACCTTGTGAAGAAAGTGTCTTGCAGTCCCTCCGCCACCTGCACTCCCTCCGCCACCTTGTGAAGAAAGTGTCTGCTTCCCCTTCTGCCATGATTGTAAGTTTCCTGAGGCCTTCCCTGTCATGTGGAACTGTGAGTCAATTAAACCTCCTTTGTTTATAAATTACCCAGTCTCAGGTAGTATCATTATAGCAGCGTGAGAATGGACTAATACAGTAAATTGGTACTGCAGTGAGTGGGGTGCTGCTATAAGGATACCTGAAAATGTGAAAGCGACTTTGGAACTGGGTAACAGGCAGAAGTTGAAACTGTTTGGAGGGCTCAGAAGAAGACAGGAAGATGTGGGAAACTGGTCTCAGATGGAGATGAGGAAGTTATTGGGAATTGGAGCAAAGGTCACTTTTGCTCCAATTTTAGTGAAATCTGGCATTTTAGTGAAATCTTCGTTGCCTTCACCGGCATTTTAGTGAAATCTTCGTTGCTTTCCCCTTTACCTCCTCATCTCCATCAACTGATGAGATCACATTCTATGTGGGTTTTGGGTAACAGAAAACTCAAGCTGAACCAGCTCAATCAGTAAAGAAGATGTATTGCTTACCAAACTAAAGTCCAGAGATAATGGAGGATATCACATATGGCTCAATCCAGAAAATCCTTTCCATTTCTCTGAACCACTGACCATTGTGTTGGCTTTTCCAGAAACTTGGATTCTGGGATGCAAGGCAGCTGTAGTTATCTTAAGGGGTTGCAGGCCTGTGCCTGGAGAGCTTGAAAAACTACTGATGGCTGAATCCTATTCCCAGAGATTCTGGGGTGTGCAGCCAGCGTTGAAAATCAATACTAATCTTGATTAGTGAAAATACTAATTAATAGAAATACTAATCTTGAGACATGAAAAAGTATAAGAAGCATTATTCTAAAGCAACTGGTACTGAAAGGTAAAATTAAAAGAGTTTAAGATCTACCATATTGGCTGGGCGCGGTGGCTCAAGCCTGTAATCCCAGCACTTTGGGAGGCCGAGACGGGCGGATCATGAGGTCAGGAGATCGAGACCATCCTGGCTAACACGGTGAAACCCTGTCTCTACTAAAAATACAAAAAACTAGCCGGGCGAGGTGGCGGGCGCCTGTAGTCCCAGCTACTCCGGAGGCTGAGGCAGGAGAATGGCGTAAACCCGGGAGGCGGAGCTTGCAGTGAGCTGAGATCCGGCCACCGCACTCCAGCCCAGGTGACAGAGCAAGACTCCGCCTCAAAAAAAAAAAAAAAAAAAAAAAAAAGATCTACCATATTTTATCAAGTCTAAGATGCCATTGATTGAAAGATGCACCATTACTTTATGTACCACTAAAAAATGTTGTTTATTAGACTACAATCCTCTACCAGTCATTACGTGCATCCTGATTTCAGAGATAAAAATATGAAAAAAAAAAAGTGTGGTTGCTGAATCCATGAAATAAGGTATATATCTTAAGGAGGATTGCCCTTTAAAGTAGTCACTCCAGAAGGAGTAATTGTATAAAGATTCTCTTGAAGTTACTTCATTGAAAACACCTGTAGATTGTTTTTTCCTTTGCCTTCAGAATCCGTTTTCTATTTATACAAGAAAATCATAGCATGTTGAAGCTGGAGGACACATTATAGACTATCCAGACCAACCCCCAGATCGATTTAATTATAGTTACACCTTGTTTTAGACTAAAAGTGGTATTTCCCAGCCTTAATCTCTTACTCTAGTCACCATTCTTGGCTCTGGATAGCTTTGGGTTGTTTCCAACAATCAAAACCACCCTCCAAGGTTGAAGATTTGCTACCAATGAGGCTATTTAAAGTCATATGCAACAAGTTCTGCTGGCAGTTCCCAGAGTGGGAGCTGAGGAGGAGGGTAAGTAATGAAGCCGCTTTTGGAATCAGCCCATATTCTCACTTTGATGTTTATGTTATGTTACGTCATGATCAGTTACATGGCTGAGCTTTATTCCCCAGAGGAACGCTGCTAGGGCACCAGGTGGGCACACTGTAAATGAGACATGTGTGATGCCCACCCCTCCTTACTGGTTCTTCTTCAAATACAGGAAATCCAGTAGTGACTGGAGGGGAAAAACCTCAAATAAAGGACAATCTAATGTATTTGAGATAGCCTGCAAGCCCATCTGAGGAAAGCCAGAGAGTCTTCGTTTTTTTGTTTTGCAGAGAGAGAAATTAAGATCCAGAGAGAGTAAGTGGCTGGGCCAGGGTCATACTAAGTTGGATTGGAGCCCAAGGCAGCACTGAGGCTCTTGCTTCCCAGCTGGCCTGTCCTATCTCCTATCTTCTTAATGCCTCATAGCATTTATGCAGCTCAGGGTTTGAGGGGATGCTGCAGCTATAAATTAGGCAGCAGGCCAAGGAAGGGGTTGGTTTTCCAAGCCTAGAGCACTTGAGGCCAGGGCTTACACAGCACGCTTAGCCAGCCAGCCAGCCTGTCCATGTGATTAAGCCTGTCTACAGCTACAGTATGGAGCACAGATCCAGGATCAAAGGTGAATCAACCCTTGTCCTGAGGTCTCCAGGAAGTCACTCAAATCATATATTCTTTTTGATTTATAATACAGGTAGGTGATGAACTTGGCAATGATGGATTATGGTTGGGGGGTTAGAGGCTGAGCCAGTAATTTATGCCAAAGTGGGCTGGAGGAGTGCTCATGAAAACTTTTCACAGTAGTCTGAAAAGGCAAGGGGAGAGAACAGATCTCAGAGACGCAACTGTGATTGGGCTTACCAGCCTCTCCCGCTCCCATCTCATTCACACACCAATGCAGTGGTGACTCTGACTGGCTTCTCTCTTTTCTCACTTAAGCTTCCTCTCCTTTACCTCCCTGCAGCTCCTTTCCTCGTCCTCATCATCCTTTTCTCCATCATATAAGGACATATCTTAAAGTCTGTAATAAGGCACCTTAATTTGCATTGCCAGCAACCTTCCAGGTGATCTGTTGCTGCCACATTGAGGACCAAGCTTTGAGTGGCCTTGGTCTAGGGTAGTGTGGTCCAAGTTCTCCAAGCATGGTCCTTAGACCAGCAACATAAGCATCATTGGAGAACTTGTTAAAAATTCAAATTCTCAGGCCAGGCACAGTGGCTCATGCCTGTAATTCCAGCACTTTGGGAGGCTTAGGTGGGTGGATCACTTGAGGTCAGGGGTTTGAGACCAGCCTGGCCAACATGGTGAAATCTCATCCCAACTAAAAATACAAAAATTAGCCAGCCATAGTGGCACATGCCTGTAATCCCAGCTACTTGGGAGGCTGAGGCAGGAGAAGCACTTGAACCTGGGAGGCAGAGGTTGCAGTGAGCAGAGATTGTGCCACTGCACTCCAGCCTAGGCAACAGAGTGAGACTTTATTTCAAAAAAAGGAAATAAAAAAATAAAAAATTCAAATTCTCAGATTCCCCAGATCTACTGAGTCAGAAATCCTAAGGACAGAGTGAGAAATCTGCTTTTCCAAGCTCTCCAGGATGTTCCCATATAAGCTAAGCGATTGTCAACCCATTGAGCTCTAGTAGTAGTGTTCTTCAGACATGGTTAAACTCCAGAATCGCTGTTCTAAAAAATACTGGTGGCCTCACCCACCACCAGTTAACTAAGTATCTCTGGGCTTGTTTGGGCAAGTATCCTTTAAAAAGCTTTCCAAGTGATTCTGATGCACAATGAAGATTCAAATGCAGGTATCTAGCCTAACAGCTTGCAGGTTCCAAACAGGTTCTGAGAAGGAAAGTGGCTTACTGGGGCCGCACAACTGCTGCAGCCTTCTGGAGTCCCTGGTTCTCTTGCCCTGAAGTTGCTATGTTTCTGGGCATGCGTGGGCTCTGTGGCTTCTGCGCAGGCCTTTGTTCTACCTTGAATTATGCCTCCGAGCACTGAGCCCTGACCTGCGTGCTCTGTCAGGCGGGGCCTAACCTTGCCGACAACCCAGGACCTGTTTTTCCAGACTCTGTGCTCTTCAGCTCTGCCCACCTATCTGTGGAGCACACCCTCCAGAAGGGGATTATCTCTTCTGGGACATCATTTCTTTTCCTGGCTTCCCCAGGCCCACAGGTGAGATCTTGGAAAGGGGAACTTTAAGGGAAGACATGTTGGTGATCATTCCTAAGTTCTTTAAAGCCAGTGCTTCCTCTGAGGGTTTGGCTGGGACATCCTCCCCGTTTCTCTGATGAAAGCTCTGAGGTGGGGAGAGGCTCACTCCGCTCAGCCATCTCTCCCTCACCTGCCTTCAGGGTGCTCTGAGGTGGGCCCTGTTGTGGCTTTACTTGTGTCCAGCAGCCTCTGTCTCAGCAGGCCTTCCACAGGGCTGCAGCCGGACAGTGGAGGACCAGGGGTGGGAGTGGGAGTGGGAGTGGGGATGCATGGGTCCCTGGAGAAGCAACTCTTGATTGTCTGAGGTTCATCTCCAAAACCAAAAGTGCTCCCAAATTGATTCTGTTCAGATTTAAAGTGTGTTACAGTGTTGTTTGGTATTTTTCCCAAACCGTAAGCCAGTTAGGCTTCTTAATTGCCTTGAATTTAGTCTAAAATTCAAATAGTTTTCCTGAAATTACCCAGGGGGCAAGGATGGTGTTTGTGGATGTGAATCCGACACGGGGACTCACATTTGCCATGGGTCATGGCAGTGAGGGAGTTACACAGAGCCTGCCCAGTCAATCCTGGGCCTAAGGTGTGTGTGCTCATGTGCATGGGTGTGTTGCAGGCCGGGACACCCAGGGGTGATTTCTTGGTCTGTCCACCTGCCCCTCACTAATGTTTGGTGCTCGTGCCATGAAGGCAGCTGGCTTCCTGGCACCTGCTGCCTGGCAGATGGGCCTTGACCTTTGTAGCAACTAGCATGGTGTTAGGTAAACAAGATCCCCTGCCCCTTATACTCTCTTGCTCCTGCTGCCAAGGAGTTCTATTTTTGACAGGTTTGGGCCAGGGACTCTGGGAGAGTTGATGGCAGGGGCAGAAGAGTGGACACCTGCTGAATTGGAGGGGAGAGGCAGATGGCGGCTAGAAACATAGCCTCTTACCCCAGTCAGATTTGATCTGTCCGCAGGAACCAGGGAGACCTCTTGCCACCCCCAAGCAAGCCGTTCTGAAGATGCAATGGGGACAGCCGAGGCTGGCAGGAGAAAGGGGTAAGACCAGGGAGGTCAGTTCCACAGGCCCATCCTCCATCCTGTGATTGTGAGAAGTGGGAGCCAGGCATCTCCTGACCACAGGGCCAGCTGCTTACAGCAGGGCCGGGCTGTCCCAGGCCCCCTATTAGTCTGATGGATGGCTCTTGTGCTGCTAATGTGGTTAGGGCAGGCAACAGCCTGGGGGGCTGGGAGCTCAGAGACCGGCCAGTGCAGGCCCTGCTGTAATCACATTTGCCTGTACACAGAAGGGGCACAGATTACCCACCCAGAAGCCCAGAGGACATTAGTGAAAGTCATTTAGAAATTTTTTTTTTGCATCAAGCTTTTCTTACATTATTATTATTATTATTATTATTATTATTATTATTATTATTATTATTATTTTAAACAATCAGTTTCCTGCCCAGGGCACACATGGAAAGGAGCAGCTCTAAGAATGGATTATGAAAGAATGGCCAAGGCAGGTTAACTCCCTGAAGCTCTGAGTCTCCTGGAGTTGGGGGGCTCAGCTCTGCAGTGGAGGGAGCACCCCATGCTTCCTGGCTGGTAAAACACTGAGCTCTTTTCTTCTACTTCCCAGGCCTGAATTGCCCCTCTTTTTTTTCTTTTAATAAACTTTTAATTTTAAAATAGCTTTAGTTTTAAAAAAATTTGGGAGGATAGTAGAGTCCCTATGTATCCCCATCTCCAGGTTCCTCTGTGGTTAACCTCCTACCAGAGTAGGGTAGGTTTGTCATAATTAATGAACTAATATTGACACATTATTATCCACTAAAGTCCATACTTAACTCAGATTTCCTTCGTTTTTACCCAGCTTCCATTGTCTGTCCAGGATGGCACACGACATTTAGTTACCTTGTCTCCTTTTGTTTTTTGAGACAGAGTCTTGCTCTGTTGCCCAGGCTGGATGCAGTGGGGTGATCTTGGCTCACTGCAACCTCTGCCTCCCAGGTTCAAGTGATTCTCCTGCCTCAGCCTTCTGAGTGACTGGGATTACAGGTGCCCACCACCACGCCTGGCTAACTTTTGTGTTTTTAGTAGAGATGGGGTTTCACTATGTTAGCCAGGCTGGTCTCGAACTCCTGACCTCAAGTGATTTGCCCGCCTCGGCCTCGCAAAGTGCTGGGATTACAGGTGTGAGCCACCATGCTCTGGCCTGTCTTGTCTTCTTGGGTTCCTCTTGGCTGTGAGAGTTTGTCACTTACGATTTTTTTCTTTTCAAAGAAATTAATATATAGTTTACATATTATAAAATGCACCCTTTTAGAGTGTGCAGTTCAGCGGTTTTTAGTCGTCACAAAGTTGTGCAACCGTCCCCATTGTCTGATTCCAGAATGTTGTCAACACCCCAAAAAGAAACTTTGTACCCTTTAGCAGTCATGTCTCATTCCTGTCTCCCCCTAGCCCCTGGCAACCACTAATCTACTGTCTGTCTCTATGGATTTGCCTTTTCTGGACATTTCATATAAATGGAATCCTACAAGATGTGGTCTCTTGCGTCTGGCTGAGCCAGCCACTCTTACACATGCTTTAATAACTTTCATTCTTATCCTTAGAGTGAAGACAGGCTTCTACAGAAAACACATTCCAGGGACATAGGCACTACTTAACCATGGAATACTGAGACCAAATCCAGTTGTTTTGACCCTAAGACCAAAGCATTTTTCTGTTATCCATCTATCCAAGCCTTCATTCATTCAGCATTCACCCAGTATCCTCCAGGTGATAGATTGTGGGGATACAGAGATATCCCCAATATGTAATATAATAAATCCCAATCCTAGGCCAAACCTTCTCTCAGATTATTTTTTAAAGTTATTATTATTATTGACGTTTTTAAGAGACAAGGTCTTGGTCTGTTGCCCATGCTGAAGTACGTGGTATGATCCTAGCTTATTGTAGCCTCAAACTCCCAGGCTCAAGCGATCCTCCCGCCTCAGGCTTCTTAGTAGCAGAGACCACAGGCACATGCCACCACGCCTGGCTTTCATCTCTCAGATTATTGCCATGTCTTTCTTGCTGACCTGCTCTGCCCTTGCTCTTCTGCAGTCTAGACTCACCCTGCCAGCAAAGTGATCGGGCCTTATTTCAAACTGCTCAAAAACATTTAGGGGTTTGTGTTCGTGTGTGTGGTGTGTGTGTCCTCTACGTTTTATTCAGAGTAAGAACCAAGGTCCTTCCAATGACTACAAGGTTCCCCCGACCATCTGACTCTCTCTTACTGCTGTCTCTTGCTCACTCTGACTTAGGCATGCTGGCCTCCACACTTCTCCATATTCTGCCGGACATGCTTCCTAATCAGCACTTTACCATTTGCTACTTTTTCTGCTTGGATCATTCTTCCCCTGCAAATATCTGCTTGGCTTGGTGCCTCACCATCTTCAGGTCTATGTGAAAATGTCATTTCAAAAAATCCTTCCCTGACCACCCTATTTAAAATAGCAACCTTCCTTTCAGGTTCCTCATTCTCTCTTCCTGCTTTATTTTTCTCCAATGCACTGATTCCTCTCTGATGTACTATATATTTTGCTTGTTATCTCTATCCTCTTGTGACAGGATAAACTCCATGAATAAAGGGATTTTTTTTGGAGACTCTTATACCTACTGCTGTATTCTCAGTATCTACAAATGCACTTGGTATATAACATGTGCTCAATAAATAATAGTTACATAAATTATAAATTCTTCACTCTCCATCCTTTATCTCTCCATCCTTTATCTCCTTCAATCAGAAATTTCCCGGGAGTTAACTCTAGTAACAAATATGTGGAGATTGTCCAGGGAGGAGACTCGTTCAGTGGGACCCTCCCCAAGAGATAGAATTAGTATCATTTGGGAGAGAGAAAGTTCAGGAAGGCAAATACTGTCCTCTGTTCTTTTTTTATATTATTGTTAAGGGAGTTAATCTTTGTTAAGTCCTATATAAGACTGTTAAAAATAATTTGTTCATCTATCTAGTCAATACATATTTATTGAATACTTATTCATTTACAAGTGTACTAGGTACTGAAGATACAATAGTGAACAAAAAGTGTAAAGGGTGCAACCTCTGCTCTTACGATGTTTGCAGTGTGGTGTAGGAGGCTGACATTGAACAACTTATTCCACAAATAGCTTTTAAATTGTAATCTATAATACATCCTCTGAAGGAAAAGGATGGAGTGCTATGAGAAGGTGACAACTAGGGAAACCGACCTAGTCTGGGGGTTAGGGAAGCTAGGTAAGAGCTTTCTCAGAGTCAGAGCTGTCCAAAATGGAAAGCAGGCTGCTTTACGGCTGAGTTTCCTTTGACTAGAGGGTTTAGGTGGAGTCTGGGAGACTCTTGATGGGATGTTGTAAAGTGCATTAAGCAAGCATTGGGTGGAGTAGAGGGAGAGCTTTGTATTAAAAAAATAAAGGAATTCAGTTGAATTTCCTGGTCAAATATGAAAAAGTCAGTTTCAAGTTCTCCCTTGGAAGTGAATTAATTCTACCAGTATTTTTGTGGACCCAAATAAGCATCCTTAGCTATCTGGTTTCATTTCAATCGAGTATACATGGTCCATGGCAAGAGACTGTGGGTGTACCAGGATGTTGGCGAGACGTATGAATACCAGCCCCTAATAATAATACCCCGTTATCTCTGTGCTGCTGGTTAATTCACTGCTATGCTTTCCTATCCTTATTTCAGTTTAGACTAATAATGACCTTTTTGAACTAGGTGGTCCAGAAATTTTTATCCGAACTTTAACATGTGGGAGAAGTTAAGGCACAGAGAGAGATGCTGACCTTCATAAACCATGGTCTTCTGATTTAAAAAAAATCCCTGTGTGTTTTTCTCTATGTATATGGTTAGCTATTGTGAAAATAATGCTGATAGCAAATCAACTCTCAGATTTAGTGGCTTAAAACAATAATTGTTTATTTTCACTCAAGGTTCTGCAGTTCAGCTGAGACACAGCCCATCTAGATTGGGTTCAGCTGGTTCGTTTTGCTTCTCACTTAAGATCTGCAAGTAGCTGGGGTAGCTCTGCTCACATGACTGTCATCCTCCTTTTGGGATCATGGTCAGTCCAGGGTGTATTCTTTGCATAATGAAGCCAGAGAGTCAAGGCCTCTTAGGCTTAGAGCTGGGACACTGTCACTTCTGCTTCATTATATGCCCAAAGAAACTCACATAGTAAACCCAAAGTCAAGGGGAGGGAGAATATACTCCACTCCTTCAGTGGGAAGGATAGCAGAGACACGTGGAAAATGGTGTGTGGATGCAGAGAGGGGGTGAAAGATTGAGGTAAAAATTGCAACCCACCGAATTTAATTCATTCTTTTGTTCACTAATTTATTTTTCCACTCAGGTCCAAACAGTGTGCCTGGCATTCTGTAAGTTGTTGAGGACACAAAGGTAAATATAAAAGTTTATTAGCAGACAGTTTTGGCAGAGCATGAGATGTGCTATGAGAGAGGCAAGCACAGAAAATCTTGAGAGCAGATACTTTCAAGGTCCATAATTTTTTTTAAAATAGGGAACCAAGAGATGAATCGATGAAGGAAAAAATGAAAACTGAAAAAATGTTGGTGTTAGTTTCACTTGTATTTTAACCAGTGAATCCAGTTATAGCAGACATTTAAGCTGGTTTATAGGTTGCAACAGCCCCCTGCTAGTTGTTTTGTTAACTCCTGTTTCCCTTTTAATATTATAGCAAAAAACAAAAACAAAAACAAACAAAACCCCCCAAAACCGAAAAACAAACAAACAAGAAAAACACTCCTAGAACAGTTGGTTAATTTTAAAGCAAAGTGTGGGGAGGAAGATGTGTGGCATCATTTATCCAAGTACATTTAGCAATGAATTTAAGAGGAAAGAATGTGTCTGGGAAGTGGCGGTGAATAAAAAGGAGATATGGGGCAGGTCCTGGGAATAGTAGAATAATAGTATAATAATAAATACTACCACATATTGAGCTCTTTGTGCCAAGTATGATGCTAAATGCTTTGCATGAGGTAAGCAGTATTAATAATCCTATTTTAAAGATGAGTGGAGTGGGGTCTCAGAATAGAGCAAAGTGATCCAATTTCCTAGCCGAATGGTGAGCAGAAAAACGATGAAGCCATAGCCTCCCAGGTCAGCACCACGGACAGCAGACTCTCCTGCCTGAGAACCCGTGGGTAAGATTCTGCAGGGTTAATTTCCATAAGCAGAATAATAGAAATGTTTTGGAGCAGATTATTTATAACATACTCACCCTTTTCCCTAGAATGAGCTTTGATAACTAGGATAACACTTTATAACACTTTTTTGCTAAGGGCTTGAGAGTGTTTGTTGGGTGGGGACTGGGGAGGGGGCAGTTTGGGCTGTGAAAATTTGAAGACAGGATCTGGGAAAGAGTCATATTCTTCTGCATAATAAATCAGCAGTGAGAGATTTGGAAGCAAAATTGGAGAAGGGAGTGAGAAACTCCCAGGGAATATGTGGATAGTTAGGAAGGAGTAGTCCCAAGAGGGGACAGGGAATAGAGGGGACTTGGGGCTAAAAGAGAGAGAACTAGGGAAATGTTAAAAGAAAAGTCCAACGGGGCATGTAAAGCAAATCTTCATCTTCTTTACCAAATGTTCAGTAAACCCCGGGCCATTGACTCACATGCAACTGGATTTATTTGGGAACTTGAAGCAGAGCCTGAAAGGGACAGTAAGATCTGTGTCCCTAATGTGAACCGTGCAAATTAAGATTGACTGGCTGGAGAGTTTTTTCACTGGGTGTGGTAGTGAAGACCTTCTAGAGTTTCAGTTCCTGTGTTTCAGCTTGGTCTCCCCAGTCACCTTATCTTTTGGAGGGCAGGAATGGTGCCTCTTCTACCTTCCTCCCTTCCGTGGACTGGAACATCGGTGGGCACATATTACTACTCAGGACATACTGAAGAGTTTTTTTTCCTCTGGCTGAGTCCCATTCAGAAAAGAACCATGAGTTTTCCTTTGCTTATAGCAGTCAGAGTTCCAAGAGTTTCCAAGTCATCAGCTTTTTATTTATTTGTTTATTTTTTGACGAAGTCTCACTCTGTTACCCAGGCTGGAGTGCAATGGCATGATCTTGGCTCACTGCAACTGCAACCTCTGCCTCCTGGGTTCAAGTGATTCTCTTGCCTCAGCTTCCTGAGTAGCTGGGACTACAGGTGCATGCCACCATGCCAGGCTAATTTTCGTATTTTTAGTAGAGATGGCATTTCACCATGTTGGCCGGGATGGTCTCAATCTCCTGACCTTGTGATCCACCTGCCTTGGTCTCCCAAAGTGTTGGGATTACAGGCGTGAGCCACCGCACCTGGCCGTCACTGGCAATTTTAAGTAGTCTTTCCCCTTGTTATCATAAGTGCACCTTAACTGGTCAGACCATGGATTTGAATTTCAGGCTCAGACACAATGGTTACAATGCTTATAGGATCAATGTAGAAATACACTAATACCCAGAACGTCAGTTCTGCTTGTCCTAGGTCACCAGCAAACTCCCAGCCTAGCAACAATTTGACCTAGCAAGGGAAACATGGGATGCACAGGGACGTCTGAGTGTGGAGTTCCCCATTCCCATGGAGACAACTGCTTTTTTATCCCAATTCAGAGTCCTTAGTGAGCAATTGACCACGAAGCCTCCACATCTACAGAAGCATCTTCTTTTACTTGGGTCTAGAAATGTGGTGCAAAACCGCTGGGGGTGAGGCAGTGGTAGTGAGATGTTCTCAAAGTCAGATGTGGAATCTCAATCATTGTCCTATAGAGACCACTATGAACAATGGCTAAGGGTAGTTGAAAAATGCATGGGGTATTTTATTGATCAAATAGACTTTTGTCACTAGCCTAGAAAGCTAGCCACCAATTTTGGTAGGCAGCATGGAAAAGTTACTACCTTTGGAGTCAGACATACTTGAGTTTGAATCTTGGCTCTACCTCTTACTCACTATATAACCTTGGGCATGTCCTGCTACCTCTCTGAGCCTCAGTTTCCTCACTTGTAAAATGGGGCAGTTGATATGTACTGATACTTAATAAGTTTGTTAAAATAGGGGAACTTCAGGAACAAAACCCAGCAAATCTCAGTGACTTAACACAACAAAATTTTATTTCTTACTCATGTCACAGTTCAATGCACGTCAGTAGAGGGACCTGGTCTGGTCTGGCTCTATGCAGGCATTCGGGGACCCTGTATCCTTCTATTTAGTGGAAGTAATTCCCTGGAGCTTGGGAGCCTTCTACTAGAGCCTCTGCATCAGGCAGGCAGATGGAGGAGAGAGGGCATGAAGGATTGAGCAGTAGGCATTTTTACGGGCTAGATTAGGAGGTGGTGCATATGATTTCCATCTATCTTCCATGCTTACATGGATGCACCTAATATTAGGAAGGCTGAGAAATGACTGTGTACCTAAGAGGAAAAGGTTACTGACTTGGTGAACAGCAAACCAGTGTCTGCCTCTTCTACATTGTGAGGTTGTAATCAGGTGAGGTAATAATAATAATAATAACAATAAATACGGATGCCATGTCTTGATTCCATCAAGCACATTGCAGGACTCAATAAATGTTCTAGCAGCATTGTTTACACGGGAATGTGAGTTTTGCATTTCAAACAAGCAGAGTTAGAAAGGACTTTCAAATCTCAAGTCATTTGTTTGGCGCGTGCTGCCTTTTCTGTCCTTGGCTCCTCAGGAATTCTGATTACTAGGCCATGAGGGGTTAAACTACCCTGCTCTCCACAGATACTCAACAGCTGGATATCTTTCCAAGGGCCTTCAGCACTCTCCTTCACTGCAGTGAATACATCTGGCATTCCCTATTCTGAAAATACAAGCAACTAGTCAATTGGAAAAGGCGTCTGCTGATGGTAGCATGACAAGCAATATCCAGAACTGCTTGTAATCTCCTTCAGACATCCGCTTGCTCCCACCCAGCCCCACTGAGCACAAAGGGGCTCCCATTATCTCCACAGCCTTCTGTTGCCAAAAATGCAGATGAACCCTGACCTGATAATTCCACTCAATATGCCCTCTGAGCAAAGAGCCTTCCTCATGTGTTTACCCTGCCAGAATAGCAGATACATGGGGCACAGGGAGCAGGCTTCCAGGAGGTGGGCAGCTGCAGCACAGTGGAAGACATCACAGATTTTGTCTTTGGAAACTGGAAGATTCAGATCTGCAACTCACTAGCTACATGACCTTAGAAAAGTCACTTTACCTCTCTTGCCACAGTTCCTCCTTGGTGTAAAGAGCATGAGCCCATCCCTTCTTTATCTATGTCACAGGAGGTATTGGGACTTGAAATATGTACCTGAAATACGGCTACACTGCTGATATAAATTACCTAACAAGGTGAGGGAGCAGCATGTTCCCAGACAGGTGGGTTGGGATACAGAGGTGAAAAGATAATCATCACATTGTAGGCCAAAAGGATCTGGTCTCTCTCCCATTTATGGGCAAGAGGTGACAGGAAGGACCTTATCTCTAAGTTCTCTAGCCTTATTATGGGATACCCTGGATTAACTTTTGTGGGAGAAGGCAGGAATGCAGGGGGCCATAGCCTGGTAGGGAATAGTGATTCCTCCTTTCCCAGAACAGGATTCATGAGGGAGAAATGAGAGGATCACCCATTGAGGCCAAGAGACCTCAATCCCGTATCACTGGGATCACTAGGATAATGACAGTTCTTGACGTTTGTACCACATTTTATCATTTACAAAGCCTTCTTCCAGGCAATATAATATCACATTCACTGCACACAATAACCTTCATAAAACTGAGGTTCAGAGATGTTGAGTACTTTGCCCAAGATTCCAGAACAAGATCTGTGTGATTCTAGGCCAGGCGTGGTAGCTCACGTCTGTAATCCTAGCACTTTGGGAGGCCGAGGTGGGTGGATCACTTGAGGTCAGGAGTTCTAGGCCAGCCTGGCAAACATGGCAAAATCCTGTCTCTACAAAAATACAAAAATTATCCGGGCATTGTGGTGTGTGCCTGTAGTCTCAGTTACTTGGGAGGCTGAGGCAGGAGAATCACTTGAACCCATGAGGCAGAGGTTGCAGTGAGCTGAGATCATTCCATTGCCCTCCAGCCTGGGTGATAGAGCAACTCTGTCTCAAAAAAAAAAAAAAAGAAAGAAACAAAAAAAAGATATGTGTGATTCTAAAGTTGTAGTTCTTCCCACCCATCCTTGTGCTGTTTTGCCTCTTTGTTCCCAGGCACACCTAACAGTAAAGTTTTTCTTCTACAGACTGGACATGGACAGATGCAAACTCTCAGATCCTTTTTGGATGAGAAAATAGGAATACCTCTCTGATTCTCTGTATTCCTAACTGTGCCTTGTACATGGTAAAGTGCCCTCTAATGGTTATAAGATGAAAGGTTGAGAGAGCAAATGGGCAGGAAGTAGAGAAAGACTTGGGTGTTGACAAAAGTTCAGAAATGAATGACCACTGGTATGGCGCTGTGTGAGCTGAAGGAGGAGGAATTAAGAAAGTGGGAGACAAAGGCCAGGTGTGGTAGCTCATGTCTGTAAACCCAGTACTTTGGGAGGCTGAGGTGGGTGGATCACTTGAGCCCAGGAATTCGTGACCAGCCTAGGCAACATGGTGAAACCCCATCTCTCCAAAAACAAGCAAGCAAGCAAGCAAACAAACAAACAAAAACCAACCAACCAAACAAAAACCATACCAAAAAAATTACAAAAATTAGCCAGGTGTGATGGCATGCACCTGTATTCCCAGCTATTTAGGAGGTGGGAGGATTGCTTGAGCCAGGGAGGTAAAGATTGCAGTGAGCTGAGGTCATGCCACTGCATTCCAGCTGAGGTCACAGAGTGAGACTGTCTCAAAAAAAAAAAAAAAAAAAAAAAAAAAAAGGCTCTCTCACATGCTGTCTAACATTCAGAAAAGTGAAATGTTAAACGTGGGCCTTCCTTTTCCAAAGGATAGAGTACCCAAATGGGCCATAGAGAAACTTAGAGGAGCTCCTAGTAAAGCAAACTCTCTGAGGGCCACAGGGTAGGATTAAAGCTTCACTCAAATGGGTCTGGGGCAGCTGGGTTCCTACTCTGTATAGAAAGGCTGATTAGACTCTGGCCTCAGCCAGGGCAGGATGGGAGCCCAGGGGTCTTCTGTTGCAACAAGTGGGACACAGGTTAGAAATTTCATGTGGGGCATGTGGAGCATCAACAGGGCAGTGATTCAGGAGAGAAAGCTCAGACCTGCTTCTCCTGGGATGGGGAGGAAGTCTGGCTCTGAGAATACAACATGGGGGCAGACCTGGGGGGCCTGAGGTCATTGCAAATGTAGGCAGCAACTACAGGGCCAACATCCACCCTGGTGATAGAAGGATGGTTGAGTCACAGCACGAAGACCCAGCCCATTAGCGGTACTGAGGGGAAGGGAGGACGGAGCTGTGATGGTTAATTTCATGTGTTAACTTGACTGGGCTAAGGGATGCCCAGGTGGCTGGTAAAACATTATTTCTGAGTGTGTCTGTGAGAGTGTTTCTGGAAGAGATTAGCACTTGAATGGGCAGGTTGAATAAAGAAGATTGCCCTACTGATGTGGGCACCTAATTCACTGGGAGCCTGAAGAAAAAGTGGAGAAAGGGTGAATATACCATCAGCCCCCCAGTTCTCAGACCTTCAGGTTTGGATCAGAATGACACCACTGGCTTTCCTGAGTTTGCCAATGGCAGATCGTGGGACTTCTCAGCTTCCATAACTGCATGAACCAAGCCCTCATGATAAATCTCATTGTGTATATCTACGTAGATCTTATTGGTTCTGTTTGTCTGGAGAACCCTGATGAATACAGAAGCCTTTGAAGAATGAAGAGAGCAGAGGGTTTTCTGAGTTGGCTGAATGGGAAGATAAATTTTCTGGCAGGTACTGTATGTGTGAGAGATGGAGAGACTTCCTTCCTGAGTCCACCGCAGGAATGAAGCATTGAGGGTGCTTCAGCTAAGCTGGGAGTGACTCATCTGCCCAGGACATGGAGTACCAGCCCCATGGTTCCGCCAAAGAGGAGACACAGGGCAAAGCTCCATGCAGGCTCTTCCTGCCTTGCTGCTTCCCTTGGAGGCCCTCCTGGAGGTGGGGGGTGTTGCAGGCAGCAGCCACTGCACGGCCACCTTGCCCTTCGGGATTCACAGCCCAGCCCATCCTCCCTGATGAATGTGACCCACCACCAAAACCCCATCAGCCGCCAAGACAGAGGAGGTCAGGCCCAGTGGCTGCAGACAATGGCCTTATCGGCTGCTGCTAGTGAGGGTATAAGCAGGGGATTGGATGGTATCATTCTAATTTACACGGGATTTTGTTTCTTTCCAGGTACTTAGCATGTGGATCTAGGTGATATCAAAGGCAGAGCATTATACAATAAGTAGGCTTAACCTCCATCTCACCCCCTCTCATCCTTCTGTCTCTTCATTGAGGCCAGGAGGAGCTGCAGCTGGGGTTGCCATGGTGACCAATTAGGATTACTGAGATGTTCTAGCAGAGAAAAAAGGGAGTATCGATTTAGCTTTGACAGTGGGGCATCTGGGGACCAGGGGAGCCCAGGGTTTTCAGCATTAATAGGGGGCAGAGTGTGTCACCCTCAAGGCTGTCCTGGGGTTGTGTTGCTTGTGGGTTGGACAACATGTGTAGTAGAGGCCTCTGAATGATTGGAGCTTATGCAAAAGTGCTGAGAGGTGGGTGGGGGTATCAGGAGTGAGGTGGGAGTGGCCCCATTCCAGTTGTAGGAGTGACTGATCCTTAAGGGAAATGGAATTCCTTGGCTCAGTTAGTGGGAAGCTTAAGTGCCCAGACAGGTTCACCCCAGCAGTTCACACCAGCAGTAATTTAATTCCTGTAAATTAAATATTTCCAAGTGGTCTGATGCACTGCCCTGCACTGGGGGTGTAGAAACTAGAGAGGAGTGCACAACATGGACCTTGACTCTCAGGAGCTTTGAGTGGGGCAAAACACATGGTACTATCACATGCAAAATCAGGATCCTCAGATGATTGTGAAACCTGAAGCCACGAGGACATGCAGGGTCCAGGAAGCCTTAGGGGGCAGATGGGGCTTGAGGCTGAAATAATACAGCTGTGTAGCTGTGGACAAGTCAGGGAACATGACTGAACCTGTTTACTCCTCTGTAAACAAAGGCTAATGATACACTGAATAGGAGGGTGTATTAGTCTGTTCTCACACTGCTATAAAGAACTGCCCAAGACTGGGTAATTTATAAAGGAAAGAGGCTTAATTGACTCACAGCTCAACATGGCTAGGGAGGCCTCAGGAAACTTATAATCAGGGTGGAAGGGGAAGCAAACATGTCTGTCTTCACGTGACAGCAGGAAGGAGAAGTGCTGAGTGAAAGAGGAAAAGCTCCCCTCATAAAGCCATCAGATCTCATAAGATTCACTGTCATGAGAACAGCATGGCAGAAACTGCCCCCCATGATTCAATTATCTCTATCTGGTCTCACCCTTGACATGTGGGGATTATGGGAGCTACAATTCAAGGTGAGATTTGGGTGGGGACACAGCCAAACCATATCAGGGGGTTATAAAGATTGGAGCATACACTGGTGAAGTGCTTGGTACATTCTAAGTGTAGGGAGCTGAGCTGAGAAGACCTGGGGAGAGAGAATGGGCAATTGGACAAGTATGGAGAAGAGGGTTTGGAGACACAAGCGGGGAAGTGAGGCAGCTTCTGGATAGAGGAGGTCTCTTGTTGGGGACTAGACAGCACATGGACAGAGTGACAGGCAGAGAAGAGTGTTGGTGGCCATGGAGGGGGATAGAGGAAGAGGGAGTGGAGAGGCAGAAAGACAGTTTGAAGCATGGAGAGGCAGACAGATCCCCAATATCATGAGGGGAGACTTTTTTTCCTTTTATTCATCCCAAAATTCAGAGAAGTAGATTTATCTAAAGTTCCTTGGAAGTAAAAAGGGAGTGAGAGAAATTCACCAGCAGTTACCTCATCTCTAGGGAGAAAGGTGGTCCTGTCCCAGGGCTGGGTAGGCCCATGCTGAGTCTGAATCAGCTGGTCCTCTTGTCTGGCCTATGGGGCATCTTCTGGAATGGGCCTCCCTTTCGCCTTGTCAGGAACCAGGGCTAAACTAACCGAGTCCATGCCTCTCAGGGGCTATTCTAGCCAGACCACACTCAGAGCAGTCCCTGCTTCTGCTCCCGTCCTGCACCCCACAGATGCCCCAGGGCTCTTAATTAGAGCAGAGCAATGAAGAGGACCCAGGCAGAGCAGCTTCTTCCTCCTCCCTGCCCCCATCCCCTGCCTCTGTGGGATTTAATAACTGCCCTCCTTAAAGATCAGGAGACATGATTAATTCTGACTCAAGGATTATTAAAATGCTTCCAGCAAGCATCTGGCATTAAAAGTTTTAAATCAATTAATCTGTTGTTTGGGAAAGAGCGTTCTGGTTAGCACAGCTGCAAGAGGTCATTCAAGTTGCTGTTGGGTTGGGAGAGGCTGTGCTGAGGGAGGGCTTTGCCTCCTCTGGGAGTCAGTGACACCCACTGGGCTCCTGGCACTTCCTCTGGCTCCCAAGCCAGGCTTCTCCCACCCAAATCATGTGTGTCCAATTGTTAAATGGTTCTCTCTCCCATGCCCAGATAAAATACTCAATACCCAGTTAAATTTGAATTTCAGACAAAAGTGTTTTTGTTGTTGTTTTGTTTTTTTTAGTGTAGGTTTGTCTGAAGTTCACATTTAACTGGGTATTCTGTATTTTTATTTGCAGAATCTGGCAACCCTGCACCCACACCCTGTTTTAAGTGCTTGGTACATTCTAAGTATAAGAGGATGAATTGAGAGGCATGACCTCCTAATTGGGACAGGACCCTTGGACCTGCTATTCACATATCAGATGTCCCTTTTTTCAGGTCAAGCGAGAAATTAGCAACCTTGAATTCTGGGGCAACTAAGCATTTGTGGGACTCTCACACAGTGGTTAGCAAAATCTCCATTGGAAGGATAAATCGTATGAGAAAAGTATATTCTCAACCTGTAATCCCAAGAGTATATATCTGGCATTGTTTTTAGCAGGTAGTTGCTCTGCCTTCCAGTCAGGGTACCCATAGCACCTTCCATTTGTCCTTGTTATGATTATCTAACCATGAGCTCCTTGATGGCACACAAATATGTGTCTGGGCCGTATTTGTGTCTTCAGTACCCAGCCCAGAGCTGGCACATGGCAGACATCTCAACATGAGTTGATAAAATAAATTCATGAGTAAATGAACCTTCCTTGTATTCTGACCAAGGTCCCTGAGTAACCAGAGTTGTCATTTATAAACCACAAAGTGTTAAATGTACAGAAAATGACCAGGGTTAGAATCAATTTTGAACCCAGTGCACCAGGCATTTGGACCATGGTCCGGGATCTGGAGGCTCAAATCTGGATGTAAATTCAGTTTTTTTTTGCTAGTATGATGTACCTCAGCTAAGTCCTTACACCTCTCTGGGCTTTGGTTTCCTCATCTACAAATTGAGGGACTCATGCTTGGAGGTCTACAGCCTAGACATTCTGAGACAATTCCATCTGTGCCAAACTCGGCAGCCCAGCTTTGAGTGGATCAAGTTGAATGCTGCATCTTGGATCTAATCTGAGTCCCATCGCCTGGTAAGGTCGTGCATGGTAATGTCCCGTCTTAGAAGTCCAGGAGAAGGCTCAATTGACTGCATGATGTCTGCTGGTCCACTCTTGCCATTGTCTGTTTTGGGTTTCAGTTGCCACTCTGTAAACAAGGACCAGGCTTGGCTCTCTAGTTCCCTAAGCAGGAGGGCAGAGGAGGGAAGCTCCACCCTTCCGGACTTTGCTTGCCATCCAGGCTTCCTTTGACCCTTGGCTGCACCTCAGATTTCTTTTCCGATGCTGCAGTAAGCCCAGATTTATCCCACCTCTTGTGTCTCATGTAAGATGCATCTCCCGACACTTTGCCAGGTTAAATGATTTAACAGCCGAGGCAGAGAGAATTAGGGGTCTAGGAGCAGGAGGCAATGCCTGCTTTTCAGATGAGATTGGAAAGGAGATGGAGATTGGTGGTGATGATAATCTCTTATTTTAATAATATAAAATAACTGTCCCACTGAATCAGAGTGAGCGATGAATTCTGTGGCCTGGGGTTAGAGACAGCCCAGCCTGGAGAAGAGAGCTGGGGGAATGTGGAGATGCCTTTCTGTGGCTCCCTCTCTCTTGTCTTTCTCTTTTGAAGATTTGTGCCAGCATCATCCTGTGACGGTCCCTGAACGGCCATCAATAAAAATGTGGGTAGCCAGGAAGACTGAAGGGGAGAGTGATGGGTTTGGGGAGTGTGTGTGTGTGTGTGTGTGTGTGTGTGTGTGTGAGAGAGAGAGAGACAGAGACAGAGAATGAATGAATAAATGAATGAACGAATGAATGAATGAATGAATACAAATCTAGGGAAGCTAATAACCACTGTGGTCATTTTCCTTTATGATCCATTGCTAGGAGATACTCCAATCTGTGACCCTAGAAAGGGGTCTAAAGGTGAGGGTCTAGACTAAATGACCCCTAGGAGATGGGAGACTGCTAGCGGGGGCACTCGGTCACAGGAGGCTTGGTCTGATTCCAGAACACCTCAGCGGGAGTGACCCACTCCTTAATTCGTGCCTTAATGGGCAAACACATGTTGAATCCCTGTCATGTGCTAATCTTCCTGAGGTTGACTGGGCCAGACCAGGGAGGTTCCACAAGGAGCCAGGTGGTGGGGAACAAACTCTGTGGCACATGTCAGCTCAGCAGGGCTCCCCTGCACAGCGGGCTGCTAATAGCTGAGGAGCTGCAGACCTGTCTTCTTCCCTGGGATTAATTCATTACTCCAGCCCTACTCGGATTCCGTCAGGTTCAAACGTCAGAATTTAATATGAAGCTAATGAGTCAAATGCTCTCTCTATCTCTCCCTGTCTGGGGCTCACTGTCTTTCCCTCTTCTCTCTTTGCAAATCATTGCAGATGCCAGGGGTCATGTGGGGTGGAGCAGAGCTGTGGCTGCCTGGGCCGCAGAGGGGCCTTCCTCCCCCTCTTTAGTGAACGGAAAGCCTGCTCTCTTTACTGCACTTGTTTATTGTGAAGACCAAAGTGCTAGGATGATGGAAGCCCACTCCCGCCGGGGCTCCCTCAGTCAAAATCATGGGAGTACACGGAGAAGTGAGGAGAACTGATAATAGGGAGAGCCTGATTCCTTGCACTTGGAATCACCGCTCCTCATTAACCAACAACTGTTTCTGAGAACTCATTATGTGTTGGGTCCATGCTAGGCACTGAGGATACAAAGTTGAATGGGTTGATTGGTTCATTTTTTTATAATAACTGTTTAGTGACTATGTAAAGAGGCAGTGGGGTATGGTTGTTAGAGTAGAAGGCTCTGGAACAAGACTTCTTAGGTTTGGATCTGCTGCTCACTGGTTGCATCAACTTAGGCAAATGTTTTAGCCTCTTTGCCTCTATTGTCTCATCTGCAAAATACAGGTAACAAAACCGCATTTTTTCGTGCAGTTGTTACGAACATTAAATGGGTTGATACTAGTAAAGCTAGCAAATATTAAATAAATTTAGTTATTCTTCCTATGTGGTAAGAACTTAGGGTTCCAGTTTCTTATCTGTTTGTTTGTTTGTTTGTTTTCTGAGACAGAGTTTTGCTCTGGTTGCCCAGGCTGGAGTGCAGTGGTGTGATCTTGGCTCACTGCAACCTCCACCTACTGGGTTCAAGTGATTCTCCTGCCCCAGCCTCCTGAGTAGCTGGGATTACAGGTGTGCACCACCTGGTCAGGCTAATTTTTGTATTTTTAGTAAAGAAGGGGTTTCACCATGTTGGCCAAGCTGGTCTCAAACTCCTGACCTCAGATGATCTACATGCCTTAGCCTCCCAAAGTCCTGGGATTATAGGCGTGAGCCACTGCGCCCGGCCAGGTTTCGGTTTCTAAAATAGAATGAGCCAACACTGAATAGCAGCTTACCTTATACCAGGCAATGTGATTTATATGCATTAACTTATTTAATCCTCACAACAACCTTATAAGGTAGGTCTCCTTATCTTTATTACCATTTTACACAGGAGAAAGCTGAGGCTAAGGTCTGCTCTTACTCAAGGGCACCCAGCTAGAAAATGATGGAGCTGGAATTTGATCTTTGCTCTGTTGGACTCTGAGTCTGAGCTTTTGGCCATGATTTGATGTCTTGGGGAGACAGAACATCCATAATTACAGAAATAATATTATCTTGTAACACAGGTCCAAATACAGCACTGTGGGATCCACAGAGAATGATGTGGCCATCTCTGTTTAGGGAGGTCAAAGAGGGTTTCCTGGTAGAGGCTGAGTAAACATTCCTTCGGTGTATGGGGTAGGGCAGGCCGGAGGCAGAGGGGCCGGTGAAAAGCAGGGTGTATTTGGGACCCTCTAACTAGAACGGCTGGAGGGAAGGTGAATGATGGGGAGTGCCCAGGGATGAGCCTGGGAAGGCAGGTGGGGAATGCATCACACAGGGTGCTGTTGGCTGTAAATCAGACACAGGTATTCCGTGAGAACAACGGGAGGCCAGCAGTGTGAGGCTGGGGAAGTTGCACAAGACATGCACTGTGGAAAGCTCTTTCCCCGCTGAACTGTGGAATACAGATAAGGGCCCGGGAGGCCTGAGGTGCGGAGGATGCTTAGGGCATTGCTGCAATTGCCAACTTGTTGCTATAAACAGGATGACTCCACTTTCCATCCAGGAGACCGGAGGGTGGTTGTAAAAGGAAGAATGGGATTTACAGGTAAAAGTGGAGGTCGTATCTGTTTCTGATCCTGGGAAGGGGACAGTGTGACCCAGCCAGGGAAAGAGGGTGTCAGCTCTCAAGACTGTCTGGAAGTAGATGAGTGAGAGGTGGATGCACAAGGGATGCAGTGCAAGTTTCTCTGGGAAGAGTATGTGTTAACTGACACTTAATGGTCAGCAAGCCAAGCATGCATAGCCAGGGAGGCAGGCAGGTGAGAAGACTATTCCAGGTTCAAGTCAGGAGGGTCTTGAGTTGGAAGCAAAGAAAGCCTCTGTTGGGTTAATGCAGGAGGCACAGGCAGGGGCACAAGCAGAGGGCAGCGTCCCAGGCAAAATGTGCCCTGCTGAACAGAGCTGGCAGTGTCAGAGTAGCAGCTTCAGTCTAATGGGGGTAACTAGGGACCCAAATAGGAGACCAGACAGGTTCAAGAGGCACTGAGGATCCCATGGCACCCGGGAGAGGGCCAGCCTTTATCTGCTTGGAGAGAAATTCAAATAGCTCTTAAGTATTCAGCAAAGAAAATCTTGAAATGGCGAGAGACCACCGCCTGGGGCCCTCACAGGCTGTGCCCAGCAAGTCAATATTTTACTAAGTGCTCAGTTTGCAACCAGAAACAATCACTCTGCAAACATCTTTCTTTTTATAATTCTTGGTATTTTTCTCTTGTTTTCCTTGCAAAGTTTTTTTTTTTTTTTCCACCCATCTTCAATCCCATTGTGGGTGTATTTGCAGATCTAAGAGGGAGAGCTATGCCTCCATGGCTGGCTGGGGTAGCAGCCGAAGACTCAGTCAAGAAGAGTCAAAGCAGGTATCTGGAGCATGCAGAGAGGTGACAGCAGGGGTTGTTGGGCCAAGTGAGGAGGGATGTTGGCCATTTTCCACGGTGGCTGTGCCTTTGTGATAGGTGGTGTGCAGCTCTGATGGAAATAGTCAGATGGCCCAAATAAATGGAGATCCATGAAGGCTTCCCTGATTCTTTCTTTTTAGAACAGCCATAGCTATTTAGCTAGAGCTATTCTAAAAAGCTCTGTGACTCATGCTTGGCCTTATGTTATAGTCATTCTTGCACATGGCTTGCCCTCTGTACTAGGTTGCAAGCTCCCTGAAGGCTGTGCTGCTGTCATACTGCTGTTTTCAACATGGTGAGTTGGATCAGGGGTGGGTGGGTCCCAAGTTCAGGCTCCAGTCCCCAGTAAGGCAACATTTAAGAATGATCTCAACCAGACATTCAAACTGTTTTACAAGCCAGCCCATCAAAATGAGAATTTTAGAATAGGGTTCACCACAGAGACCCAGTGATTCTACCTGGGCACTCAGGGTGAGGATGGGAGGGGGACGTGGAGATTGGGCAGAAGGCAGGGGCACCTTGCTAGAGCCAAGAAAGAGGTAATTTACTTTCCATCTCTATTACCCAGGTCACTGCAATAACCTCCAAATTGTATGTACTCTTCAGTCCAGTGGTCCCCAACCTTTTTGGCACCAGGGACTGGCCTTGTGGAAGACAGTTTTTCCACAGACCAAGGCAAGAGGATGGTTTCTGGATGATTCAAGTGCATTACATTTATTGTGTACTTTATTTCTCTTATTATTATATTGTAATAAATAATGAAATAATTATACAACTCACCGTAATGTAGAATCAATGGGAGCCCTGAGCTTGTTTTCCCGCAACTAGATGGTCCCATTGGGGGTGATAGGAGACAGTCAGATCATTAGGCATTAGGTTCTCATACGGAGCTCGCAACCTAGATCCCTCACATGTGCAGTTCACAATAGCGTTCGCACTCCTATGAGAATCTAGTGCCGCCACTGATCTCACAGGAGGTGGAGCTCAGGTGGTAATGCAAGCAATGGGGAGTGGCTGTAAATACAGATGAAGCTTTGCTTGCTCACCCGACGCTCACCTCCTGTTGTGTGGCCCGGTTCCTAACAGGCTATGGACTGGTACCGGTCCCCCAGGGGTTGAGTTCCCCTGCTTTAGTCTGTCCCTGCTTCCAGTTGTCAGCCAATTGACTATCATTCTGTAAACCTCTCCATTTCAAAATCCTTCAGTGACTTCCCATGGCCTCAGAGAAAAACCCAGACTCCAAAGCCCTAGTTGACTCAATTTCCCACTCTCTGCTCCCTCCACCCATGCAACATTTACTGTTCAAGACTGTAGCTTATTTATAACTTTTCCCCAACTTGTCGTACTTTACAATTTCGTGCCAGGACACCTTTTCAGAGGCCTCATCCTGTCTTTTGCATATGCACACCTACAGCCACTCCCTGAGCCCAATTGAAATCTTACCTCTCCCAGGAAGACTTTTTTTTTTTTTTTTTTTTTTTTTTTTTTTTGTGGCTTCCCTGGCCCACATTCCTTTTTGGGCTAACATCTGGTGAGTGTGTACCATGTGCCAAGCACTTTATGTGTGTTATCTCATTTAGCCCTCTCTGTGGCTCGAGGACTTCTGCTCTGCTATTAATTCCAAAGGAGAAGTACCTTGTTCAAAGTTACATAGCGGGCAAATAGCAGAGTCAGTAGTGAACCCTGGTGCTTTGAAATCCCAAGTATTGTTCTTAATCCTGTCATATACAAAATAATCTGTTGATCCTTTCACTTGCCATGTGAAGAATATATACCCTCCCCGCCCCTGTGTCACTCTCTGGTCACCAAGGACCATGGGTACTATGTGAAAATGTAGAGTTTGGGATTTCTAGTTTGGAGGCAGTGTGATACTGTAGAAGAATACTGAACTGCAACACAGGAAGCCTGTCTTTTGCCTCTGGTACTGGGCAAGTCACCTAACCTTTCTGAGGCTGTTTTTTTCTTTGTTGAAAGCAGAGGATAGGCTCTTCACGGTGGCTCAAGCCTGTAATCCCAGCACTTTGGGAGGCCGAAGCAGGAGGATCACTTGAGGTCAGAAGTTCAAGACTAGCCTGGTCCACATGGTGAAAGCCCATCTCTACTAAAAATACAAAAAATTAGCTGGGTGTGGTGGTGTGCACCTGTAATCCCAGCTACTCAGGAGGCTGAGGCAGGAGAATTGCTTGAACCCAGGAGATGGAGGTTGCAGTGAGTGAGCTGAGATTGCTCTATTGCACTCCAGTGTGGGGAACAAGAGCGAAACTCTCCCCCCTCAACCTGCCCCCCAAAAAAGCAAAGGATAACTTCTATAACTTGGCCCAGTGAGGGTCAAATTAAATAAAGTTTATGATAACACTCTGTAAACTGCAAAAGTAAGGTGGAATTATTATTATTATTAACATTTTTATTATTACTTTTCAAAGGTGAATTATGTCTTGAATAGAATAATAAGCAGTTTGCAGACAGGGTGTCCTGAATAGCAAAGGACACAAGAGGAAGGTCTGCAAGCAGACAATTAGAAAACTCTTGAAAGTCTATTGGAGTTGGCTAGATTTAGTCAACGCCAGCAATCAGATCAAGATACCTCCACTAGGATATCACACAGACAAGAATGAAATAAACTTCAAGGTATTTGTGAAGCTTCTAATATTGGACTATTCTGGGGAGACCCATCAATTTCATTAGAAAACTCAGTGGCATCCGTGGTCCCAGGAAAGGTTAGAAAGCAGTGGCCTAAGGAAAGGGGTTTGGCCATGGAATGTGGCAATAGCTAATAGCTGAGAAGAGTGTTGCTTTGTTTCAGAAATGTAGGCATAGATGGGAAATCCTAGGGGTGACCGGGAATGGGGTCCATGGCCAGCCTATTTGGAGCTCACCTGGCAGGGTCCTGGACAAGTTGTACCCCAGGCTTGCGGGGGGTTTTCTAAAGAGGCAGCCTTATATCTACATATGGGGTCAGAACTGCCCAGAGACAAGACGGATATCCAGGGAGCAGCAAGTTCCCTGTCATAAGTGTTCAGGCACTAGATGAGCCCATCATAGGCTTCGTGGAAAGATTTTAGCATTATGTAGACTGTTGCCTGCATTTCCTTACATCTTTGAACTGGTTGTTTCTCTGATTAATGTGTTGAGCAGTGTGAAGCAGGCAGCATCACTTAGGTGAGTACCCATACTGTATCTACCCTGGGACCCCCAATTCCTCAACCTGTTGTGAATCCAATTTTGTATTTCTTAGATGGCTACACATGTGATTGTTCCAGAGCTCACAATGAAGAGATCAACATGGAAGAGAACAGGTTTGACCTGGGTCTTCGAGGCCATGTCTAGGGAGGAGAAAGTGGTCTTTGTGGAACTGTCAGAGCCAAGAGCAGACTGTGTTCCACAGAGCAGTGGACAGACCCAGACATAAGGTATTTTGACAAAAAGGGCTATGCTGTCAAATATGTTTGGAAAATTCTGGGCGAGACAAAGTTAAACTGTTTTTGTTGTTGTTGTTTATTTGCTTGTTTGTTTTACTGCTTTGCACCTGTGACTTTCCGAGATGGGAGCATGATATGCAGTATCTCCTGGTTTTGTTTTTTGTGTGCATGGAACCTTTTCTTCCTCCAAGGGGCAATTCTCAGGGCTAATGCTCCAAAGAATATGCTAACATTGTCTAAGATAACTTGTCAGATGCTTTCTGTCTTTTCCACTCCCAGTCTGTCTCTCCTTTCATTTCCCCAACCCTTCTGTGCAGCCAGAATTCCGTAGGGAGACATCTGGAGCCTCAAGAAGACCCTTCCTCAGCCCAGTAGGATTTCTGCAAGTGGTATAGGTTTAGGCGTGTAATGAATTTAGATTTAATTTGCAAGTGAAAAAGCTTGCTTTCTTTTGTAGCTTACACCAAAGCTCAAACGTCTAAGCTTCCAGGGTTTAAGTCTAATTAACTGTATTTCACAGCTTATTTAAAGAAAAGAATGGAGGCATTAAAATTGTAAAATCTAATTTTTGAGTAAATCTTTCAGTGCAAAATTAATGTCGCAGTATTAGAGCCGCCTTGGCAATATATCTCTTGTCTTCAAATTTCAAAATGAGCTTTTGCAAACATGAAATTATTCATTAGACTGTCTGGTAAAGAGATAAATAAGTGTCTCTTCAAATCCTCGATCTTCTCTTCTCTATTTAGCCAAAGATGGAGTTATTTGGTTTGAGGGGCCAAGAGGGTTGATCAGATTTCTGAATTTCGACAGGTAAGGAGAGAAGCAAAAAAGCAGGAGCTTTTGTCTGTCAAGGGAGTTGGGACACAGACAGTCCCTTCTCTGTTTCTTAGTCTACTGCTGAGGGATCGATTGGCTTTGGGGATCAATGAAATATCTCAGCGGTCACACTGGAGCCAGGGGCAGGGGTCTGCTTGGGCAGCCGATTGGCTGAAACATTCAGATTCTCTAGTACCTTCAGGTGAGCATTTTTCCGTTCATTCTCATAAGTAAGTGATCAGCGTCCTGTCAGGTCCATCACTGAGGCATCTTTAACTTCCGAACTCTTCTCTTTGTCCCCATTGTTATATGGTCCCAAGTCAGGTTCTCATTCTCATCTGCCACCTCTTTCCCTCCTGGGCCCCATGCCCTGGTCTCACTAGATGTGCCCAGTGTGTCCACAGTTCTGAGCTTTGCACAAGCTCTTACAGAACCCAAAGCCCTTCTTCAACCACTCCCCCTCCCCACTAAACTACTGGAGTTCCTCTAGGACAGGGAAGGTATCCAGTTCTTTGTGCCCTTATTACCTAGCACAGCACTTGGTATACAGAAGGTGCTCACTAAATGTTTGTTGATGATGATGAAAATGACTAATGAAATATATCCAAAATGGATATTCAGGAACTTCAGGTTAGTGCTTTCCAGCCTTTCATTTCACTTGGTAGCTGTTCTCTTTCAACTGCAGTATGAGGCTGGTGGGGACCGGAATGGAGGAGCTGCGTGTAGGGGCGCCTCAACCTGGAAGAGGTCATTCTGAGGGCTCACGAGGTATGGAAAGAACACCCTGGGTGAGAATTCAGCACCGCTCCCTACTCCCCAGGTGAATGTGAGCAAGCTGCTTCACTTTTCTGTTTGCTGACCTGCAAAATAGGAATAGAAATGTCTGGGCCACAGGAGTTCTGCAGAGGCGACATGGAGATCGTCCATATGAAGTACCTCATACTCTTGCCCGGTCCAAGCAGGTCTTCAGAAATGGGTAGCCACTGTTTATGAACATTGTACAAGGAAGGGATGAGGTTTAAGCATGCTAACATTTACATATCAGTACTAGCTTATTTGTGTGTTTATTAGGTCTTCTGTTCATTTATTGAGTCATTCGATAAATATGCATTATCCTTTTGTACTGAGTATCAGGAAGCAAGCTAAGTGCTAGGGATGTGGTGCTGAATTAGGCGCCCCCTCTGGCCTCCATTTCCTGCATGTCATTAGAATCAAGCATCATTTCTCAT
The DNA here is from genome assembly GCF_002776525.5 of Piliocolobus tephrosceles. Taxonomy (NCBI): domain Eukaryota; kingdom Metazoa; phylum Chordata; class Mammalia; order Primates; family Cercopithecidae; genus Piliocolobus; species Piliocolobus tephrosceles. The sequence continues at coordinate 106,057,915 of NC_045446.1, read as the reverse complement.
TTTCCTTGGCAGTGACCAGCCCAAGCTGCCAGGGTCTCTTGTCCAATCTATCTCAATAGCCTCCTAATCTGCACACCTCTATTTTGCCTTGTCCAATCCATTTCCCACAGAACAGACAGATGAACATTTTAAATACAAATTGACCACATGACTGTCCTGCTAACACCCTCAGTGCCTCCTGGTTGCCCGCTGGACATGGTCCACAGGCTGTCACATAGCTCATGAGGCCTGGCAGTGTCCCTGCCGGCCCTTCAGCTCCATTTCTCCGCGCATCCCTACCACGTGCATACAGACGGTCCCGCCAGCCTGAACTGCTTCCAGATCCTGGAGTCTGCCTTCCCAGAAGTTACTCCCCCTGCCTGGAATACACTTTGTTCCCTTCTCTCACCACCTTCTGCCTCGTGTTCGCCTAACATCTACTCATCCACGTTTTGGTTTGATCAGTTCCTCCCTGGGGGCCTTTCATGACTCTGGATCAGGAGGTCCTCTTCTCAGGAGCCACCCCTGCACCCTGCACCTCCCCATCATGGCACTGCCTATGTTTTATTTATCTTCTCTCCCCACACCCATCCCACACTGTTATATTCAAAAGAAGCAGAAGGCAGACATCCAAAAAGTATTGAGAAATAATTTAAATCTTTTATGAAGTTGCTTGGAAAATGCCAAAGGGGCATTCGTTCCTAACATACAGCAAGACTTAAAAACCTCTTTTCTCCCTCCTCCTGCTCCCTCTCAGTACCCCACACAGTATGGCAGCATCACTGCATTCTCTTTCCCCCACTAAACTCTCCCAAAGCCATCCCGAACACAGTCTTTTCCTGCTTTGATTTCTCTCACTCCCTTCATGCTTCTAGATTTTCACTCATAGATAACTCTTTACTTTCATTCTCATTTTTAAATTTAAAAGTGAAAAATGCAGCCGGGCACGGTGGCTCATGCCTCTAATCCCAGCACTTTGGGAGGCTGAGGCAGGCAAATCACCTGGGGTCGGGAGTTTGAGACCATCCTGGCCAACACGGAGAAACCCCGTCTCTACTAAAAATACAAAATTAGCTGGGCTTGGTGGCGCATGCCTGTAATCCCGGCTACTCGAGAGGCTGAGGCAGGAGAATCGCTTGAACCTGGGAGGTGGAGGTTGCAGTGAGGTGAGATGGTGCCATTGCACTCCAGCCTGGGCAGCAAGAGCAAAACTCCATCTCAAAAGAAAAAAAGAAAAAAGAAAAATTCAAATATTCATAAAAAAAACAGAACATAGTTTAAGATGAACACTCATGCACCTGCCACAGACTAAAGAGAGGTGAGCATTTTGTACACTGGCTTAGCTCTCTGCCCTTTCTCAGCAGCCGGTCTGGTGGAGGTGGTTATAAACAGTGGTCATGCAAAGATCACAAACAAGGGAAGTGGTTGGTCTATGTGATAATAGGGAATGGTGGAGACTGTGGCAGACTAGAGTGAATATGCCCTGCACGGAGGCTCCTTGAAGAGATGCCTCTCAAAAACAGAGGACTTGATTGTCCTGTTCACCTTGGTATTACAGCACTTGGGATGGGACCAGCCCCACGGTTAAACGAAAGTACGAATGAATGAAGAAATAGGGGCCTGGTGTGACCAGATTTCCTAGTTCACCATGAGAGGCCAGGAATCTGAATCTGAATGAGAAATCTGAGATTTCTGAGAAATTCTGAGAAATCTGAGTCCAAACTGTTGGACATTATCTCAAACATCTTTTAAAAGCTCACTATGGGGCAGGTGCCCATGTTGGCAGGCATGATCTCTGACCCAAGCTTGCTGGGCTTCTTGAATTCCCTCTTTAGCTTCCCCGATTTCAACACTTCAGAAAGGGCAGGCCCAGAGATTGCCCAAACATCCATGGCTCCTTCCTCTTCCAAGGCAGAGGAGGCGGGGAGGAAGGCCGGGAATGCTCATAAGCAGATATACTTTGTCACTGCAACACTGTAAGTGTCAGGGGCGCCGGGGGCAGTCTCCTTTTTACTGGGAAACCCCAGGCCTAAAAGGGCCTAGAACATTTTAGGTGTTGAGCACACATGTGCACAACGGGAGGGAGGATAGGGTTAGCCTCCGTGAGCTCTCCAGCAAGTTCCCTCGGCAGGGGCCCCCGCTTGCTACCTGAAGAGCACCCTCTACCCGCGCCTTACCGGTGGGCATGGGTCCGGTGTTGCCAGGGACAACAGCTAGCTGAGTATAGAGCGACCCAGGGCAGGGTGGGGCGGAGTATTGAGTCTTGCCGGTTCTAGTCCCAGCTCTGCTAACACTGGCTGTGAGACTCTAAAGAGGGTACATCCCCTTTCTGGCCTTGCTTGCCTGTGGGGTTTGTGCCTTCCAGCTCAAACACCTCTGATTCCACGCGGAGCGACAGCAGAGGGAACGCAGCAGGCGGGGTGTGGTCCTGCAGCTCCGCATGTCTCGGCAGCGCCGCCTACAGGCAGGCAGAAAACCCATCTCTGGGGCGGGTGGCTCCCCAGGCAGGGTGCGCGCTGTTTTTTTTTTCCGAGAAATCTTGGTCCAGTGGGAACTTCTTTGAAGTAATCACTTCTCAGAGCCAATTAGTGTCGGACTGCACGCTGAAATGAGCCAGAGGGGAGGCAGAGTGGGCTGATTGTCTTGCTGCGGCAAAGGCGGTGGGCGGAGAGTGCCTCTGCAGTCCTGGGAAGGGGCACACATTGCGCTGGGTAAACAGGTGGCCTCTTTGCCTCGCTCAGTCCTTCACGCTTCTTCAGCAGAGTGTGAGCCTAGGAGCGGCTTCCAGGAGCATGGGCCTAGGAGGCCACCGGGCGGAGGAGAGCAAGAGAAGGCCTTGGAAGGCAGGGCCACTTTGGGGAGTGGGACTCTGCCTCACCCCAGCTCCGCTCCTTGTGAGCTGTGACCTTGGCAAGTTGCTTCGCCTTTCTCAGCTCCATTTCCTTTATGCTAAAATGGGAATAGCTAACTGTCCACTTGACAGGCTTGTTGTGAGGATGACATGGGTGCCAAGGCTCTTTGCGAAGGCAACAGGTGGGCAAGTTATGCATCTTCTCAAGCTTCGGGGTTCTCTCCTCCGTAGAAAGGGCTGTTGAGCAGGAGAGTGTGTATAAACACTTGATGTGTGGCATGGACTGAAGGACGATTAGCCTGTCTTGGCATTACTATTAACTATGCATACGTCACACAAGTACATAGACTGTGGCCCCCAGGGCAGGTTTCAAGTCTCTATAATGCAGGAAAACATCTCAGGGTACCACAGTGAAGTTTTCAGAGGGACGACTGAGTCGTGGCTAGGGGTGCACTGATGGCTGAGAGGGAGCAGGGCCGTTGCAGAGTGGAGTCTGGATGGGCTGGGCTTAGGGCAGGATGGGGAGGAGAGGGTCAGAAAGAAGCCAGGGAACCTATGGTAGAACCACCTGCTTAAAGAGTGATGGAATCAACATAGGGCTCAGAGGAACCTCAGACAGGACCTTTTATGAAGATGCAGAGTGGGACAGAGACTTGGCATGGGACAATTTAGCAGCAGATCCAGGCTCAGGCTTGTACTCCAGACTTGTGGTCCAGGACTCTGTTCTCAGTCCCCACAAAGGGCACCTTCACTCCTAGGCCCCCCTGAGGCTTCCCAGTCAGCTTCTCACAGTCACCTGTACCTTGTGGTTCTCCCTTTACGTGGAGTTGCCTCCCTCCTCTGCACACTCCCAAGGGTGGGCTCCAGCTTGATGCGCTCCCACCCTGTGCCTTGCTTCTTGCCCTGGCAGAAATCCTCCAGGGAGCTGATGTGGCTGTGCCTTTTCTGGCGCCAGGCAAACAGGAGCCTTCAGGCCCACTGTAGCCTGGTCTGGGATTCCAGAAACATTTAGAAGCCTTTGAAACCATCAACCTTGTAAGTTCGGATTCCCGAGAAGCAGGATAAACAAACCTGAGCCCAAGAGGAAACTCATTCTTCTTTCTTTCCTCTGCCTTTCAAACTCATCAAAGTCAAGTTCTCAAAGCTCTACTGTCTCACAAGTGCCTTCAAATGGGTCTCATTGTTTTATTTATTGTGCTTATCATAAGTGCAGGCAGTCTGGAGATTTCCGGGCCAGTGGAGACCTCTTTCAAGGAGTGTTGACATTTCTGGGGATCTGAATGGTCTTCAGTGTCTTTCTTTCCCTGGGCAGACCTGATTGAGTGAGGCGGTTGCTAATGGGGGTTCCCAGGTGGGTCGTTCCTGTAGGGCTTTCAGAGCCTGGCAGGCCTGGGACACTTCATCTGTATTCCTCTGCCCAGAGCAGCCAGATCTGTGACCAGTCCAGATTGACATCCTGGTTCTACCCTCAGACCATTTTGGTGGGAGCGTGTCTTGCAATGTAAGGCTCAGCAGCTGTACTGATGAGAGTTACTGTGATCTTTTACATGAAACAACATTAAATAAATATGAACCAAACAACTACTGTATGTGTATTGGGGGTGGGAAAGGGAGTGAGCAGGACTGCCCCATGGTTTTCTATGGCCCATAGTCCACTATGGGAGGAGGAAGAATTTACCCATTGCTCTGCGACCTGGCAGGCTGGGAGAGGTGTAGTACTGAGGCAGAGAGAAAGTGCTGGCGGACGAGAGATGGATGCTGATGTTGATGGGAAGTGGAAGACCTCATGAAGGAGACAAAGTCTGAAGGTCAGCAGAAAGGCAAGCGAAGGATGTGTAAGGTGGAGGGGACTGAAAAGCAAAGGCAGAGAGGTAGGAAGTGCAGGTGAGTTTGGGGGTTGAATGGTGAGCATCCTGCTATTGTGGAAGAGACAGAGGGACAAGGAGGGGTAGGGGAAGATCAGGTTGGGCCAGGTTGTGGAAGGCTCACTTGCTCTGTAGGCAACTGGGATCCCCTTGCCAGTTTTGGTGGAGTATCCTTGGGATGGCTGGGTCCCTGCTGGGTGCACAGCATGACGCTGTGAAGGGATAGAATTAGATACTGGAATCTGGGCTTGGCCCTCTGGCCATGACTTTGCTGGACATCTGACCCCTCCCATCCTTCTGGATGTTTAGTAGAAGGGTGCACTGTGGTGAGATTAATCTTCAGAGCGCACACCTGTGCCCTGTAGAATGGGCTCAAAGCAGGCCCACACCTGCCCTCCCAGGCACAGTTGTGGGGCAGTAGTGGAGCCAAGGCCAGCGGTGTGATCTTGGCTAACCCCCACCTCTCTGAGTCTGGCTATCATCTTTGAATGTGGTCGATATTACCTTTCTTGCAAACATGAGATAATGTATATAAAAGTGCTTTGAAAGCTATAAAGCATTATACAGATGCAAAGTAAATGATCTTCTCATCTGTTCTCAGCCTGCCCTGTAATTGAGCCAGGACCAAAGACCTCTCTCCTACCGTATCACAGTGGATCTGCTGTGGAGGGCAGACTGGACATGTCTATGTTTCAGAAATTCCAGGAAGCAGAAGCCAGAGAGGTTAGGGAGTCTGGACTTGGTCAGGCATCAGGGAGCAGAGTGGCTGAGTTTGCCCCAGGAAAAGATGCTAGAGGGGGATGATAACATTTTTCCATTGTCATCCTTGATGTTTATCATTGCTGTTGTCGTCGTCATCATCATCATCATCTTGAAGGTCATCTTCATAATTCCCTGGACCCAAAATGCCCTGTACCCATCTTCTCCTTTTGAATCCTTTATTTCTCATCTTTTTTTTTTTTAAGGTGGAATCTCACTCTGTCGCCCAGGCTGGAGTGTAGTGGCACAATCTCAGCTCACTGCAACCTCTGCCTCCCAGGTTCAAGAGATTCTTGTGTCCCAGCTTCTGAAGTAGCTGGGACTACAGGCATGCACCACCATGCCCGGCTAATTTTTGTATTTTGAGTAGAGATGGGGTTTCCCCATGTTGGCTAGGTTGGTCTTGAGCTCCTGGCTTCAAGTGATCCACCCGTCTCAGTCTCCCAAAGTGCTGGAATTACAGGTGTGAGCCACCGTGCTGTTCTATTTCTAAATTTTTAATGGCCTCTTCTGGGAAGTGTTTTTCAGTTTCCCTAGGTGGCGGTGGTCTCATCTTCCATAGCACTTGTTGGCCTTTTTTTTTTTCATGGTGCTTTTTCTTCGCGCTCTGTATTTCAGTCATCTGTGGACATTTCCTCTCTTTCCTGTTGGATTTAAGCCCCTCAAGGGAAAAGACCAGGCCTTCTGGACTTTTGTGTCCCCTTAAATGTCCCTGCGAATGCTGGAGGGGTTAAGAATTGATCTGTCTTCAGAAGCATTGGTGAGACCAGAGTGCTAGGCTGGGTGCTGAGGCATGTCCTGTAGGAGATATTTTCTAAGGCAGCCTCATGCTCACTCCCCTCTGCAAAATGTATGTCCTGCTGAGTTCAAGTCCATGGGCAGAGGGCTGGCAAGTCCAGGTCTTCCCTGTCAGCTGTTCCTATACTTCTGCCTTGAGCCTTGGGCTGTTTCTTGGTGCCTGATCCAGTTCATTCCCTCTGCAGGACTGGGAAGTAAGGGCTGTCTGGACGCTTGGGCAAGGGAGAGAAAGGAGGCAGGAGAGGATGGAAGGATGGGGATGAGGAGGAGATGGAGGCCCTGACAGAGCGAGGGCCCCTGCTTTGCTCTGAGGAGTCCCCAGATTCCACCAAACTCAGAGATGTAAAGGAGTCATTCTTCCAGCCTTCTTGTTCCTGGCCCTTGGAGTCCCCCGAGCTGCTTCTTTGTTCTGGTGAAATAATGGCTTGTCAGGGAGACACGATTATTACTAATTACTAGATTGCTTTGTGCCTGTTGTTCTCAGACAGGCGAGGCGGGGCCTGTCTCTGGAGGGGCCTGTGGGTGACCTCTCCTGGAGAGGGAGAAGCCAGCACAAGGAGAGTGAAGGGGCAAGGAAGAGGGGACGTCGTGCTCCTGTAACTCCTTGTTTATAGCCGGTGGCCTTTCAGGATGATGGCTGGGGAGTCTGGGTTGGGGGCGATGACTCACATTCACACACAAAGACAGCACATGCTGACAAGTACAGGCACCCAGGAAATCATTCACCCTCCCATTAAAACACCTGTGTGTGTAGCCATTACATGCTCAGCGATGCACACACATAAGTACAGTTTCTCAGCAAGCAGTGTACACAAACAGTAACCCACAGATGGACAGACACTGCAGGCCCGGCTAAAACGGTTGGATACACACAGATACCCCTGTATACAGGTATGTGCAAATGTATAGTGATTTGGGGGTGATCACTGTATTTCTCTTCCCAACAATTTCTGAACCAAGTGAAAAATAGACACAACAGGCAGACAGGGATCAAGATATTCCTCTATCTCATCACTTTTTTATGATACACATATTTTCACATTTCTGAAATTGGGGTTTGTTTTACAATCAGCAGCTTGTGGGTTATAAAATGCACCCCAATTAGATTTGTCAGCATGCTAGCTTTATCATTAATGAAGTTGATTTAAAGACTTAAAGCTCCCATGGACTTCCTACCCTTGCCTTCTGCTTTAAGGTTGCCCAGAGTTGCAAGCCAATAATCCAGACACCTACAGGCCTCCTTGCTCTCAGGCAGAGCCTGCCGTGGCCAGCTTACCTGTGGCTGAGGAGGAGAGAACATGAGCATTGTACCACTGATGTCAGCTGTGCAGGTGCCATGACCCCGTCTTTTCCCAGTCTTACCAATTAGGTAAGGAGAGAGCCAGGGAAGGGAGGCAGATGGAGAAGAGGGCAGAGGATTTCTTCCTCCTTTGTACGAGCCAGGGCAAGGACACAGGAAATGGTTTATGTCTGGGTACTGGTGAATGGGTAAAAAATATGTACAAAGACATTTACACACGATTTGCATATTTATGTGTATATTACCCAAAAGGACCAGGTGAGCAGGATGCACTTGTAAACAGACCTATGTAGTGTAGACAGTCAGGCATGCGCCTAGGGACCAAGGAAACAGACACACGCAGCCTCACACATATACACACATATACAGATCGTCGTGTGTGGACACACATGTATTCAGGTGCCCATACTATGTATACACTCACCTCCTGGATGTTGGTCAGCATTATCCTGCAGGGAGCCATGAGCCACTTGACAGCAGAAGAAAGAGTACACAGATCTCTCCTGGGGCCACTTTATGGAGTTTCCTAAGCCAGAGGACTGCGGTGGCTTCATGTTGGCAGAGTGATCAGCATCTAGCCTGTCACTAAGGCTGTTTCTTACAGCTCACAGCATGTGGCCAGTCTGGGCCTTCTAGCATGGTGCTGGCCTTCTGGGGGACCCCTGGACAGATTTGCCTGTCCCCTATGGTCCCAAAGCTTGAGAGATAGCCCCCGCCATCCCTTCCTTCCCAAATCCCCCTTAAAACCTGGCCTCTGCGGGCTACCCTGGCAGGAAGGGATGCAAGCCATCTGGCTCACATCATCACCCAGTTGAGGAAGCCAAGTCGGCTCTAAGGGAAGCTCTGGTGCCATCTTTATTCTAATTCCTCAGACCCTGCCTATCTGCATAGATGGCACCATTAAGTAACTCACACATTGATTGCCGTCTATGTGCCTCCCTGTCATTTCTGGACTGTGTCTGCCCACTTCTCCTTAGACTGGAAGCACCCCAGGGACAGGGGCCACATCTCCTAATTTAATTGTCAACATTTATCAGTTGGTTCAGAACTGGCATTTAGAGGCCTCCTAGCCCCGCCCCCATATTTTACTGATGAGGATAATGAAGCCCAAAGAGAGGAAATAATTTGCCTAGGGTTGACATAGCTGACCAGGGATGAGGACTAGCTTCCAGCTTCACATCTCTGTGTGTCCTCGGATTATGTGGTTGGCTGTGAGGTGTTCACCTGTGTGTGCTCTGTGTATATGTGTGGATAGTCCCATGATCTTAGTCAGGTACGGGTGGCTGCGTCCATGTGTTCCTGTGTAAGTATTCCTGGGTGGGTTTCTATCTGTGTATATCCATGAGAACGCTATGCGTTCTCTGTGTGTAAATGAGCTGATGTATCCATTTACATATACCTGATTGTATATCCACCATGGGTCCTGGTGCAATATCCAAATGCCCCCGTGTGTATATAAGCGTGTATGCCTATTCACAGACAACTGTAAGTGTATCTACAAGTCCACCTTTGTCTGCCCCAAGCAAGTATGTACTGACTGTGTACCCATCTGTGTGCACTTATGTATATATGTACATCCCTGTGTGTGCATTTACAATGTGTACCTGACTGTGGATATGTAAATGCCATGTAAATGATTGTGTGTGTTTGTGGTAACAGATGGGTTGTGTGTCTGTTTCCTTCTAGCTCCGGCATTTCCTGCACGCACGCAGTGTGCTCACCTTTGTGACTCTGGCAGAATGAGCCCTCCTACTCCATCCTTGTGGTCCCTGGGGGTAGTTCAGCTCCTGGTGCTGTCTGACTTATTAGTCACTCGACCAGCAACCTGTGTCTTTCCACTCAAGGAAAGGTCGCTTGGACCCCCGTGTGGGCTCGAATCATGTAACCTTTCATGTTTCCTCTCCTGTGGGGACCATTCAATTTCCAGCCTCTCTGGAGCCCCATTTATATGATGTCAGGTTGGGAGGGAGACTGTGGTCTGGTGTAGTCTTCCCGAAGCAGTGTGACTCCATGCCTAGGAGGTGGCTCGCTGGGTGGAACCTTCTTTGGGCTTGGGTAATTCTTTCTTTCCCACAGTGCAGCCTGAACCTCAGCATTATGGTCAGAGGCTTCCAGAGACTATTAAATCCACCCCCCACCATTATAGGGATGAAGGCACTAAGGCCCAGGAGGAAAGGGACTTGGAGATTACACATTTTGGTGGCGAGAAAGCTTAGAGTGGACATGGCCCTCTTGGACTCTCAACCCAGTTCTCTTTCCCTCATTTACATTGGGTTTCCTGGGGCAGGTGGCTGGCTGTCTAGCAAGACTGAGGTTTCGCTTCTACAGTATGGAGCCCCAGGATAGGGGGTTCCATTATTCCCTGCACCTACGTGGGCCATGTGACTGAGCTCTGAACATAGAATGTTGAGGATGGAGGAGGAGGTGTTTGACCTATACCAGTTCCAGGCCTCGTTCATGATGCCCGCCCGGGCATGTATTTCCTGCCTTCCCCTACTTGCTGGCTGGAAGTTAGTTCCCAGGGTGATCATGGGGTAACCACATGTTGATGGCAGCAAAGTTTTATCAGTCTGGGTCCTTAATTGATTCCTTGAAGCATAGCACTTTCCTGTGAGAGGAAGAAATAAAACTTCAATTGGGTAGAACCACTGAGATTTTACGTTTATTTGTGTCAGCAGCTAGCATTATCTTAATTAATACACTGCCTCTTTCTTTGTCAGGAAATAATTCTCATGAAAAAACTCTCAAGTCCCTTCTCGCTGACCTTGTCTTCACATCACAGGGTGCCAAAGATTGGGGTCCCTCTTGATCCCCAGGAGCAGCTCAACCCTGGCGGGAAAGCCTGAGTCGTCATGGTGACTATTCCTGCAGTGTAGAATAAAATTAATGGATGTGCTCATTACAGCAATTCTGGCTGTCCTTTTAGCAAATTTCACTCTTCAGAAGGATCACTGGCTTTTACTCACAACGCCTGAGAATCATCATTTAAGATCGTGGATAGAGACAGCTTTCCCTGCACACATCATCTCTTCAGGCCAATGGCTTTGCCCCTTGGAGGATTGATCTATGTGACATTTGCTGACCAGGAGCTCATATTTGACTTTCTGTCATCAAACACCCTCCCAGCTTGGGACCCTTTCCTCTTCTCAAATGGTCCCGATAAGAGGTCTTCTAGACCACAGCCCCATGAGCTGCAGCAGGGAGTAGGTTCTATATAGAACTGCAACCTGGGTTAGGCTAATGATCTCATTAAGTGCTTCTGAGGATTTCCCCCAAGCTAAGCCCTCTAAGTTGGTATCTGTGACATTCTTGGAATTTCAGCTCTTCCAGAAGCAGAGGTAGGGTAGAGCCTATGAAACAACATGGTAATATGAGGAGGCCATGGGTCAGAAGGTCACCAAGATGTATTCAGTTAACAGAAGTCCTAAGCCACCAAGTAGGCTACATGCGTGCATAGAAGTCATGCTACGCTTCTGCTCAAATACCTTCCGTGACTCCCTGTTGCCAGGGCCAAAGTCTTAACTCTGTAGCTTATCATTCAGGTTGTTCACAACCAGGCTCCATTGTATCCCTTGCCATTTTCCCAATACAACCGCTCATGACAGCACCTGGGACCATTGCAGCTCCTCAATATGGTTGACTTTCTATACCTGGGTTTGTTTGTGCTTTTCCCTCTGCTAGGAATACCCCCTCTTCTTGGCTTGTTAGTTTTCTTTTAAGTTTTCTCTTTATATTTCTAGACGTAGCCTGTTGTCACTCCTGTGACATATCTTTCCTGACTTTCACCCCAGCCTCAACCAGAGTTAGCAGCTCCCTCATTTAGATCATGCCCCATCACAGAGAACTTACACATGTTTAGAGTTGGCAACTGTCTAGACTTAGATAGGATGCGTGAGGTCAGAGAGCAAGTCTTAGCTATCGTTGTGCCCCCAGCATTCAGCTCAGTGTTTGGCATTTAGTATGCATGTTCCTGTGAATACTGCCTGAATGGTGGTGGCTCCTGCCAGTGTATCATGCTGGAGACAAAGGCTGCTCCAATGGGGCTTTGTCTGGGACAAAGGGACTTTTCCCTTTGCAAATATTCCCCCATACCCTTTGACCCCTTGAGCCCTTGGACCCAGCCTTCCCTGGTTTCAAGGTTTTCACCAGACCAGCTCTTCAGTATGGAGAAGGTTGAGGGGATTGAGGGCAGGAATACTTTTCTTCTTCTCTTTTTAGCCAACAGCTAGAGGGAGTCAGGAATTTCAGAGTGAGGGGAAACTAGAGGCCTGAGGTGGGTCAGCCTCAGAGAAGCAGCTGATGAACATCAGATACATGATGGGGGACAAGAGGTCGGGGGACAAGAAGTGGAATCAGTGAGTGGAATTTGTGTTTCATCAATTCTACATTGGTTCACATTTTAGCATCCCTGAAGTCGAAATGCATCTTACTATCAATGCCATCTCACAGTTTATTTGACAACATGCTTTTCTTTCTTAGTGATACATAGCGTGATGATGCATTTTACAAATGATGGCACCTTATATTTGATGAAAGAGGTTGCCACCTGTTAGCAAAGGTTGGGTCTGACGCATGGATGACTGAATAAAGTCAACACTAGAGTCAGATTTGAATATTAGAAAGAGGAAGAGGCAGGGCCAGGACAAGGGTGAGGCAGGCAAGATGTCTAAAAGAGGAAACAGGAAGCAGGGGCTTAGTTTGTGCCTCCCTGCAGCTGTGTTGCTGTTAGAAGGGGGAGGAGAGCTTCCTTCTTCCTCTGTGAGTGGCCCCTAGGAAGTGAAACTTCAGAGGGGGGTGGATTATCTTCCCAAGGTCCGTCTTCAGTCTCCCAAATTCTAGGACTCGTCTCCTTTACACTTCTCTTCCCAAAGACCCACTTTGGGTGAAAAAAAATGAGGAAGGAAAGTAGGTGAAGGGGAGTTTATTCTTGCACCAAGGGGATAGATAGCTGATGGCTCCATTAAAATGTGAAAGTCAAGTACAAATCATCGGTTCTCAACCCTGGCTGAAAATTTGCATTACCTGGGGACTTTCAAAAATCCTTTGCTCAAGTCTGAACCCAGAACAATGGAATCACTATTTTTCATCTAGGGTTGAGAATCACTGGCCAAAAGTATTTCTTAAATATTTAATAACTAAGGATTGCTTTCAAAACACAAATTATGTTGTGAATCCCTGAATTGGAGACATAATGCAGCTTACATTTGAGTAGCCCTTTCAGTTTGCAAAGCACTTACATGGTGTGATTATATCTGATCCTCTGTGGTGAATAGGCAAGTTGTTATCACCTCATTTTACAGAGGAGGATCTAGGATAAGAGGTCAGTAAATCTTGTAAAGGGAGATGATGTTCAATCCCTGACTGATGGAGAAGATCCTACACTTGGCCAGTTGTCCAGGGGATTAATGGAGCAGGACTGGGAAAAGCTAGTGGTTGGTGTTTGGTAAAAGAGAGGCAAGAGGAAAGAGTTTCAGGTAAGAAAAGGGACAGGAAGCAGGAGGGTGGATGATGGCAGAACTCATGTGCAAGGATAGGGACAGAGCCTGCTAGAATAAATCACTCAATAATAAACTAGAAAACATCCAAGTGATTCCAGTGGATAGGAAGCCATTTTCAGAATCAGCTGAGGGGCCGGGCTTTTGTCAAGGGCTGAAAAAATGGGACAGAGAAATGTCAAGATTTTTTCTAGCAAGTCCATGTTGGTGAGAAAGGTGAAGTCAAGACTGGAAGCCAGAAGGAATACACCAGGATCCCAAACAGAAAGGACCTGGCTTTCCCAGGGACCTAGAGGAGTAAGAAGTAGCAGTAGGATGAGAGAGAAGAGTTGAGAAGCTCCAGGACCACAGGCAGGGTGTGCGGTGAGAGGGAGTGAAGCTTAGCAAAGCTCTCTGAGGAACGGGCTCCTAGGCCAGGGTGGCATTCAGTTGAGCATCCTTGTCATCAGAAGCCCCTGTTCTTTATCTGGCCCCAGACTCAGCTGTGCAATCGCTCTTCAGGGGAAGAAGGAGGAACAGTAGAGGGGTACCTCGGCTGGAGTGTGGTCTCTCCAACTGGGAGATGGAAGCAACATAGAAACTGTCCCAACCAGCCCATACGATGGGGTCATGTCCCAGGGGTCTATGCCTCTTTGCAGAGTACACAGACTATATGTCCCATGGCAGCAACAGGCAGATCACTAGTTCCTTGGTGTAATAATAGGGTCATCTCGCAGGGCAGCTCCCAGGCCAGTGGTGAGTCCCCGACAGCAGACATTCGCCACAGCACGTCCTTGCTCCACTGCCTTCCTGTCTTTGCTTTTTTTTTTTTTTTTTTTTTTTAACAAATTCTGAATTATAATGGAAAATTTCCTTGGATGTAGTGTATGCCTGACAATCAAATCACTACAAAATCAATTCTTTGCAATCAATGTTTGTCTAATGAATTTTGCATTTCTAATGGCAGGACCTGACACTATCTGCTTATTTTCTCTTTTGCCCTTGGCTCCCTCCCTTGCCTCCGTGTTTTAAACAAACCGCACATCGGGCTGCAGGAGCTGAATGGCAGGTCTGTGGCAGTTTTTCTCGTTCAGCCTCTCCTTAATTTCTCCTCGCCCTTTTCCTTGGCATCCCTCACTGGGAAACTTAATGGGGTGTTTCTGGAGTAATTAGAATGATTTAAATAGACCTCTAACAAAGTTTGTCAGGAAAATCCCCACAACCTGCTAGGGCTCACCCCATACATCTGTTATATCCTGGCCAGGGAAGGAGTGGAGAAGATGCTAGGAAAATGTAGGGGACCAGTCCCGTCTCCACCCCATCCCACTCCCCACACCCTCCTTCACCTCCCACTCCTCCTGGAGCACACAGTGGTTTAGACGTAAAATCCTTTTTCATTTCAGACATTCTGCAGGCTTTCTGGGCAAAATAACACACCCACAAAATAAAATAAACATTGTAGGGGAGGCGGGAAAATGACTTCCAGACCAAGGCTGGTTCCTAAAGCCCAGACTCCAGGATGAACGAATGAAGACAATAAGGACTTGCAAATTAGTGCACTGGAGGTGTGACTTGTGCAGGCTATGAGTTACATATTTAGACTCATTTTGGAAGGCAGAATAATATCAACCCTTTTGTCTCTCTTCTGAACCTGTGAGCATAATGAAGGGATTATCTGGTTGGGCCCAATGTAATTATAAGGATCCTTAAAAAAAGAAGAAGTAGGTAGAAGAGGTCAGAGAGGTTCTATGCAAAAGGGACTCAGCCTGCATTGCTTACTCTGAAGATGGAGGAAGGGGCCATGAGCCAAGAGATGCAGGCAGCCTCTGGAAGTAGGAAAAGGTAAGGAAATAAGTTCTTCCCTGGAGCCTCTGGAAGGGAACAAAGCCCTACCAACACCTTGATTTTAGACAGTAAGACCTGTGTCAGACTTCTGACCTCCATAACTGTAAGATAATACATTTGTGGCCAGGCACAGTGGCTCACACCTGTAATCCCAACACTTTGGGAGGCCAAGGTGAGTGGATCACCTGACCAACATGGTAAAACCCCGTCTCTACTGAAAAATACAAAAATTAGCCGGGCATGGTGGCGCATGCCTGTAATCCCAGTTACTCCGGAGGTTGAGGCAGGAGGATTGCTTGAACCTGGGAGGTGGAGGTTGTGGTGAACTGAGATAGTGCCACTGCACTCCAGCCTGGGCAACAAGAACAAAACTCCATCTCAAGAAAAAAAAAAAAAAAGAATACGTTTGTGTTGGTCCAAGCTACTAAGTTGGTGGTGATTTGATTTAGCAACAACAGTAAATGAATGCAGAAATACCCTTGTTTCTCAGATATCCTGCATCTGGCTAACATGGTCAAGGGAAGGCTGAGGCACATGGTAACAGAGTCTAATAGACCATGAGAAGTGCTGTATTTAATTAAGATATGTGTAAAACATGGTGAGAGCCCCCAAAAGGGACCTGGCAGGTGTGGGGAACATCTGAGCAACTCACTGACTAAGTCATTCATTCACAGGTCTTTGAGGCAGTCAAGCCAGTCCCCTCCTTCTGGCCCATCACCACCTTGGGGCAGGGCAAGTTTCTTCTCTCCACGCACCTCCCTTGCTTCTGCCCTCCACTCCCACCCCAGCTAAGAGCACAGGCTTAGCAGTGAGTCAGGCTGGTGTTTGAATCCTGGTTCTAGCCTTATCAGCCAGATGATCAAGGGCAATTTGCTTAGTCATTTGGAGCTTCATTTCTCCATCTTTAAAGGGTATATAATGACTACAATCTGGAGATTGTTGTGAAGATGCTGCGTGTCAAGAGCTAAGTATGTGGCAGGGAGCAAAACTTGATAAATATATGTGTGAACACCCTGTCAATGATGGCAGCATGCCCTAAGGTTTCTCACAGGACACCTCTCCTACGCTTCCTACTTCATTGAGAAAATGGAAACAGTCAAAGGAGGACTTCCACAAACTTCTACCACTGCATCTACCAACTACCAGCATCTGTCCATTCACGCGCTGCGCTTCCCGCATGATACTGTGGATGAACAGTCTGTGCTGCTCTCTAAAGCCAACTCCTCCCCCAGTGTGTGCATTCCCCTCCGGCTTTCACCTCCAGTGGTTCTTTCCTCTCTTATATATCATCAACTTTTAGCACCATATGGGACCATTTCAGTCTGATATAAACCTGCTGCTATTATGCTCCAATGGGAAGAAAATCCTTCTCTTGATCCCATTTCTCTTTTAATCTCCTGCCATATCTTTGCTTCTTATTTCAGCAAAAGTCCTCAAAAGAGTTGGCACCAGCCAATAAGGCCTTCTCCCCACCACTGTGCTGAAACCATTCTTGTCAAGGGCACCAGTGACCCCCTCATGGCTAGATCTAGTGGGCAGTGTTCAGCCTGCATCTTGCTGGACATATCAGCAATGTTTTGATTCAGGTGGTGCCACCTGCGCTCCCAGATGATCTGCCCAGATGATTCTCCCTCACCTCCTTTGCTTTCTTATCTCTTTTGTTAGGCCTCCTAATGGTGGCTTTGGTCATCTTATCTATATGATCTCACTGAGTCTTGTGACTTGAAATATCAGCTGTATACTGATGACCGCAATGTTTACCTCTCTCCTGAACTTGAGATTTGCATATCCAATAGCTTCAGTAAGCCTTCTCTGACCTATTTAGAAGTGCACAACCTTCCTGCATTTGCCTGAATTCTGATAGACTTCTCAGGCTCAACCTGCCCCAAACAGAACCGCTGACCTGCTCCCCCGCAAACCCATTCCAAATCTGCTCTAGCTATGGCCTTTTCTATCTCTGCTGACGACAACTCCAACCTTCTAGTTGCTCCTTAGGTCAAAAAATGTAGTCATCTTTGTCTCCTTTCTCTCACACACTTCATCCAGTTTACCAGGAAATATTCTACTTTTGGCTCTACGTTAAAAAAAAAAAAAAAAAAAAAAATATATATATATATGGAATCTGACCAATTCTCATACTTCCGCTCCTCCCACTCTGGTTGGAGCCACCTTCATCTCACACCTGAGTCACTGTAGTACCCTCTTAATAGGGTCTCCCTGACTCTACTCTTCCTCTCATTCCCATTTGTATTAGTCTGTTCTCACGCTGCTAATAAGACATACCTGAGACTGGGTAATTTATAAGGAAAGAGGTTTAATTGACTCACAATTCCACATGACTGCGGTGGCCTCACAATCATGACGGAAGGCAAGGAGGGGCAAAGTCACATCTTACATGACGGCAGGCAAGAGAGAGTTTGTGCAGGGGAACCCCCATTTATAAAACCATCAGATCTCATGAGACTTATTCACTACCACGAGAACAGTATGGGGGAATCTGCCCCCATGATTCAACTATCTCTACCTGGTTCTGCCCTTGACACATGGAGATTATTACAATTCAAGGTAAGATTTGGGTGGGGACTCAGCCAAACCATATCACCATTATAACAACCACAAGGATCTTTTTAAAGCCTAAGAAAGATCACATCGCTCCCCTGCTCAAAACTCTGCAGTGGCTCCGTATTCCCCTTGGAGTGAAAGCTGAAGCCCTCCCTCCTCCCTGCTTTTACCTTATGTGCTACTACCCTAACTGTGGCTTACTCTGCTTTAGCTTCATTGACCTCCTTGCTGCTCCCAGATGATGTTCTGCCCTGGGGCCTTTATTCAAGCTATTTCCTTGGCTGAAAAACTCTTTTTCAAGGTATCTTCTTGGCACACTCACATTTCCTTCAAGTCTTTGTTCAAGTCTAACTTTTTTCTTTTTTCTTTTTTTTTTTTAGATAGTCTCACTCTGTCACCCATGCTGGAGTGCAATGGTGCAATCTTGACTCACTGCAACCTCTGCCTCCCAAGTTCAAGCAATTCTCCTGCCTCAGCCTCCTGAGTAGCTAGGATTACAGGCACCCACCATCATATCCAGCTAATTTTTGTATTTTTGTAGAGATGGGGTTTCACCATGTTGGCCAGGCTGGTCCTGAACTCCTGACCTCACGTGATCTGCCCACCTCAGCCTCCCAAAGTGCTGGCATTACAGGTGTGAGCCACTGCGCCCAGCCAAGTCTCACTTTCTTGATGAGACCACATTAACCACTTACTTAAAATTGCAACCTGCCCCACGCCCTGCACTCCCCACCCTGCGTTTGTAATCTGCAATGTCCAGGTACTTAGCAGTCCCTTGATCTTTTGAATAAATTTGCCAGAATGTCCCTCTCTGAGACTTCCACACAAGTTTTTTCCTCTTTATTTTTTGCCAGGGGTAGGAGATGGTGAGTGCTCACACAGTGTGGCTCTCAGTATTTTCTTCCTGCTGACTTTCTCTTCCTTGGATCCACAGGTACACCTGATTCAGGTACTCTGTCTCCATTCAGAGTGTGTTCTTCCCCTAACTGGGTGGTTGCTTCCTTAGAATTAGCAGGCAGTCTTGATAATGAACTGCTTGAAAATCTTATATAACTGGGCGTCCGATGTCAGCCCCAAAGAAATAGTCATTGTGTCTCCTTTGATATGCACAGCTAAATAGGTCTGTGGGATTCCAATGCAAGGCTGGATCCCTAATGGAAATTTTATCATTGTCATTACCTGTTTGCACCCATAACACACTGGGAGCTTCTTGTGTCCAGGGCTGCTGTCTTATTCTCAACACCTATCACAGGCTCAACATGTGGTTGGCACACAATAAATTCTTGCAATGGAACAAAATCATGATCAACTGTCAACGAGCCTGGTCATTGACCTTCTGGTGAGTAGAATTTGGAAACTTGGTAAGACCTTCTTACTTCCAGGAGGTTAAATTTGTTAATCTGTGGTTGAGAGGTTTCTTTTTTCACAAGCGGGAAATTCCCGTCAGCCCACCTTAATCTCAAGGCACACCCAGGGATAGTCCTGAAAGAGAGTGAGAAAAAGATGTGCAAAAGAGTAGAAGTGATCAGGCTCCTAGAAGGCATCTGGCAGTGGCGGGTGGCAATCAAGTGTGTTGTGAGAGGGAGCTCAAGGTCCTCCTGGGCAGGAGGAAGGCTGTGGCTGGAAAGGAACATTTGATCTTATATAACTTTGCTGTCACCTCTCGTGGCCTGTCCTGTTCTTCAATCATACTTGTCATCTTTGTGAGGATGAATGTTTTTGAACATTTTTACATGCATTTTTGCCTTTTCATCCTCACAACAATCTCAAGTAGTAGATATTGTTACTATCTTTGTTTTAAAATGACAATTGATTGAGCATCTAGTATGTGCTGGGCTCTGTGCTGAGCATGTAACAGACACCACGCCGTTGGATCCTCACAAGCATTTACAAGGAAGGTGTTATCCCCACCGTACAGAACAGAGTGTGTTTATTTTCTCTTGCCGCATAACAAATTGTGAAACTTACTGGCTTTAAACAACGCTTGTTTATTATCTCACAGCTTCTGTGGGTCAGAAGTCCAGGCATGGTGTAGCTGGGTTCTTTGCTCAGAGTCTCACCAGGATGAAAGCAAGGTGTTAGCCAGAGCTGTGATCTCACTGAGACTGAGGATCCCTTCCTAAGCTCATCTGGGTTGTTGGCAGAATTCACTTTGCTGCTGCAGTTGTCCCTATTTTTTGCTGGTTATTGGTTTGAGGTTGCTCTTAGAACTGAAGGCCACCCTCAACTCCCAGCCCAGTGATTCCATCCGTAGGCAACTCAGTGTGCTGAGGCACACGGGGTGGGGGGTTGGGAGCATTCTCTGACCACCTTTTTTTTTTTTTTTTTCTTTTTTGGGATAATGAAACTTTTATTTCTTCATTTCTGATCATTATCATTACTTCTTTTTTCAAGATTATGTTAGTAGCTAGGATTGGCAGTACAGCTTCTTAACCTCAATAGGAAAATTTTCAACCTATTATCACTAAGTATAATATTTGCTGTAGACTTAAAAAAATTATTTTATTTCATTTCATTTTAACTTCTGGGGCACGTGTGCAGTATGTGCAGGTTTGTTACATATGTAAACGTGTGCCATGGTGGTTTGCTGCACCTATCAACCCATCACCTAAGTATTATTAAGCCCATCACACATTAACTATTTTTCCTGATGCTCTCCCTCCCCCTCCCCTCAACCCACAGGCCCCAGTGTGTGTTGTTTCCCTACCTGTGTCCGTGTGTTCTCATTGTTCAGCTCCCACTTATGAATTAGAGCATGTGGTATTTGGTTTTCTGTTCCTGTGTTAGTTTGTGAAGGATAATGGCTTCTAGTTCCATCCATGTCCCTGCAAAGGACATAATCTTGTTCCTTTTCATTGCTGTATAGTATTCCATAGTGTATATGTACCACATTTTCTTTACCTAGTGTATCATTGATGGGCATTTGAGTTGATTCCATATCTTTGCTATTGTGAATAGTGCTGCAATGAACATATGAATGCATGCATCTTTATAATAGAATGATTGATATTCCTTTGGATATATATCCAGTAATGGGATTGCTGGGCTCGGACCACCTTTTAATTTTTTTAAGTAAAAAAATTTAAAATGATCTAGGTTTGCATAAATCAATGTGCAAATATAGTAATTGGGCAGTTTAGAAATTTTAAATCTTATTTTATTCTAGATTCAGGGGTACACATGCAGGTTTGTTACATAAATATATTGTGTGATGCTGAGGTTTAGGCTTCAGCTGAACTTGTCACACAAATAGTGAACATAGTACCCAGTAGACAGTTTTGCAATCCATGGTCCCCTTCCTACCTTCCCCTACTGTGGAATTCCCAGTATCTATTGGAGTCCCCAGTATCTATTGTTCCCATCCTTATGTCCGTGTGTAGCTCTTGCTAACAAGTGGGAACATGTGGTATTTAGTTTTTGACTTCTGCAAAAATTCACTTAGGATAATGACCTCCAGCTACATCCATCTTGCTGCAAAGAACATGATTTTATTCTTTTTATGGCTATATAGTATTCCACAGTGTATATGTACCATATTTCCTTTATTCAACCCACCTTATTGGGCACCTAGGTTGGTTTCCATGTCTTTGCTATTGTGACTAGTGCTGTGATAAATATGTGAGTGCAGGTGTCTTTTTGGCAGTATGATTTATTTTCCTTTGGGTAGATACCAAGTTATGGAATTGCTGGGTCTGACTACCTTTTTAGAAAGAGCTCGCCTGATTAAGTCAGGCCCACCCAAGATCACCTCCCTTTTGATTAACGCGAAGTCAACTGATTGGTAATCTAATCATGTGAGTGATACCCTACACTCAAGGGGAGGGTATTGGGTAGTGAGGTACACCTGGAGTGGAGAGCTTGGGAACCATCTTAGAATTATGCTTACCACCCTAAGGCTCAGAGGACTTCAATGACTTGCCCAAGAGAGACCCCATGGCTTGTAAGTGGCAGATACAACTGAAATCCATCTCATAAGAGTCCATTGTAGTTGTGCTGCTGTAGGAGCAGTGGGTATGAAGATTAATGGTAGAGTTGAGATCTGGGGACACAGACCTTGAAACCTTTCCCCTTTTGGTAGGTAACAGCAACGAAGAGACCTTGAATAGTCCCACAGGCAGGGCTTGATTGACCATAGAGGCATGCCTTAGGGACCCAGAGAGGCTGTGTACTTACCTTTGGCTATGTTCAATGGTGTTGCAGAGGTTTAGATTATAGAATCATAAGCTGTCAGGGTTTGCAAGGCACTCAGAGAATCAGCTAGTCCAGAGTTTCCAAATTATTCCATGGAAAGTTTGTTCCAAAATGGCAATCATTATAAAAAGAAAAGAATTCATGGTGAAATAAGCTTGGAGAACCTTGGGTTAAACACAGTAGAAGATGCTGCTTCCCTGTAGGACTTTGGTTCCCTTTCAGGTATTAATAGGCTTCAAGAATCCGTAAAAGGAGGAAAGTATGTTGGACCTCAGAACGCTTCCTTGTTGTATGTAAATGGAGAGCCAAGGTTTGGGAGAGGATGCAGATACACTAGTCTAGGTAGTTATTGGTGGCAGTTGGACTGTGTGGTTTCTCAGGTCCGCTCTCACTCTCCGAGCCCCCAAGGGAGATTAGTGGTTTGGGATGAGAGTGGGGTTCTGCTGGGGATAATGGCACACTGTGTCTTACCAAGGAATAGCAGATGGCCAGATGCTGGGGGCCTCAGGTCGAGGTGTGAATAATAGGCACCCCTTTTCAAATATAGCCTCAAGGGGGGATTGCAGCCCCTTATGTGAGAATCGGGGCTGGCGGAGGGGAGGAGGAAGCTTGTCGTTGCTCTGTTACTGAATAAAGAGAAGGGAGCTGGCGCCTGTTTGTTTGATGGGAAGGCACCTGCTCAGAGATTACCAGGAGATAAATGACTCCGTGGAGGATCGGAATAGCAGACACCCCAGATGACCCAGCCAACATGAAATAACCCAGGGACTGGATTTTCTTTTGTTTGTTTTGTTTGCTTTTGTTTGTGTGGTCTTGTTTTTCCTGATCACGGGCTTCTAAATTTCAGGGGAGTAATTGGATGAGGATTGGGAGGCACCTGAGGCTCTGGGGCTCTACCTGGGCATTCCTGAGGAGCTGTGGAGGAGCTCACTGTGGGGAGGGACCTGAGCCATTGTCTGTCTCAGAGGTGCAGGGAGCAGTCCCACCCCCAGGGGGAGGGGAACTGCTGTGTTTCTGTTCCTTCCCAGAAGAGCCCTGGGAAAGAAAGAAGATGATCAATCTGAAAATTCAGCTCCATAAACAATGCCATAAAAATCACATCCATTTGCCGAGAAAGGCTCGTGGCTAATGTGCCAAAACAAGGCTGTGCGCTCACAGCATCAAACCCTGATCGATCTTCTTAAGGGGGCCAGGAGGCTGCCTCTCAGGGAGGATATATTCCAGCTGCTGTCTGAAGAACTAGAGGGATTGGCTGTGACCCTCAGCAGTCTCTGTCCCCTTCCTTGCCCCTGCCCCGCTAACCATAAGTGGGATAACACTTTTATCAGAGAGGAGACTGCATAGGACTTGAGGGCAGGGTGCCCTAGATGAGGTGAGGAAGGGGCAAGTAGTGGCAGAAAAACGCCCCATTTTGGGGGTCCGACAGACTTGGGCTCTAGTCTCACTTCTTTGGCTTCCTAGATCTGGACATTTAGTCGAGTGCCTTACCCGTGTTAAAGCTTCCCCTTCTGTAAGCTCTACAGTTTGGCCTGTCTGCCTCATTGGGCTGTGGGGAGAGTTAACCCAAGGACGTGAGGTTTCTTGGTAAACTGTGTTTGAACAGGAAGAGGCATTTGAGGGTGACCAGCACAGGCCTTCATGTATAGATATGGAAGCTGAGTCTCAAACAGATGAAACAACTTGGTTCCAGGTCAGCCTGGGAGAGAGTGGTAAAATCATTATTATTAATTCTAAGCCAAGGCCCATGCAGAGTGGGATCCAAGGTAGTGTTTCCTTAGCACAGAACTTCACTGCTGCCACCAGGACATCTGACCACTCCCTCCCACCGCCCCCATCCCACTCGTAGAGTCTTAATGGGGCTCTGCCATGCCAAAGCGGCCTCTCTGCTGAAATAATGCTGGCAGCTGTCTGCTCTGGGAGGCAGAGACATGAAGAGAAAGCAAACCCTTTTCCCTGGACCTGCTGAAATGTCACCCTTGGACATGGCTGTGAAGCCTCTGTTCCCAGGGGAGCAAGCCTGGTGGCTCTTGTAATTAAATCTCATTTCTGTACCCCCTTGCTGTCCCCCAGGTACCTGGCCTTTTCTGGTTCTCGCTTATTGCTGGGGGGCCAAGACCATTCTGTGCGGTTCAGGTGCTCACCAGGAGGGTGCCTCTTCGCTCCTAGGGGAGCACTTGGAGCATCAGTCTGACTCGACTCTTACTGTAGGCCCTGCTGGGGCAAGGCATCATCTGTTCCAATGGATGGAGGTGGGGGCTCAAAGGCCCCTCTGCAGACTATGAAATCCCATTGATGCTCTATTCTTATATTTCTCATATAAAAGGAATACATTGACTAGGTCCCCAAAAGGGTAAGGAAGAGAAGGAGATTTCCTGGAGACCTCAAGAATCTTAGAGTTGAAAGAGACCTTATGTGAAATCTTGTCCAGGCTTTCACCCAGGGCAGAGGCCCTGCCCACAGCGACCAGCCTGTTTGACAGTCCAGTGACCAGCAGCTGTCTACCTCACAGGCTTCCCATCCCATGCAGGCAGCAGTTCTCATTGTTAGGAAGTTTGCTTCATTGAAACAAGCCTTCTGGGAACTTCTACGCTTCCATCCTGCTCAGCCTTGTAGAGTCACAGCCTAGTCATAATCATCATTCAGTGGGTGTTTACTTTGTGCCTCTCTTTGTTTGGAGAGCTTTGCATATGTTAACTCATTTAACCTAGGAGGTAAGAAGCATTACAGCTATTTTATAGATGAGGAAAATGGGGTATAGAGGTCAAGAAACGTGTCATAGGTCACCCTTCTAGTAAATGGCAGAGCTGAGATTTGAACGCAGGCACCTTGGCCCCTAAGCACATCTTTTAAACCTCTGAACTGCCAGGTAGGTCTCAGCTTCCCTCTCTTCAAGTGGCAGTCTGTCTCATATTTGAAACTGTCTGTTGTTCTCAGTGGAACACTTTGAATCTTTGCCGCTCTTTCTAAACCCTAGATATCCTGGTCACTCTCCTCTGTTTTAAAACGAGATAGAGCATAACCCAGTGGTCCAGATGGGCCCAACCAAGGTGGAATATAGACAGGCTGTTTTTTTCTTCCTTCTAATTGTACCCTTTTAAGACTTCTTTCTCTTCTTAGTAGCTGTGCCACCATATTGAGCTTGTGGTCAGCTCAGACCTCAAGATCTTTTTCTCATAGATCTCTGCCAAGCTAGAACTCCTTTATCTTGAACTTGTCCAGTTGATTCTTTGAACCTAAATGTAGGACTTCATACTTCACACTACTAGATTTCATCTGTGTGATTTTGGCT
Source organism: Piliocolobus tephrosceles (assembly GCF_002776525.5). Taxonomy (NCBI): domain Eukaryota; kingdom Metazoa; phylum Chordata; class Mammalia; order Primates; family Cercopithecidae; genus Piliocolobus; species Piliocolobus tephrosceles. Next base: position 106,033,002 of record NC_045446.1, on the reverse strand, counting down.
CATATTCTAGCCTGCTGAAATAGTGAGAGTCTTAGTCTGCCATGCAATTAATTTCTCCAAAGTTTATCATATGCAGATTAGGTAATCATCCTTTCTCAAACTTCATCCATGCCATTGGTAAAAATGTTGAATGAGACATAAGATGAGCTTTGTGTCTCTTCTCTAGAGAAAGATTTCCCACTGGGTGGCAGGAAATCATTCTTTTGAAATACAAATGTTTGTGATTTTTGTCTTCATAATTCTATATTAATCCCACATTGAATGCCTAACTATATTTCAGGCAGAGTGCTAGGCACTGAGCAAGCACAGATGTTCAAGTCAAAATCCTTGCTTTCCCAAAGCTCCCCCCGGAGTTGGAGAGATGCACAAAGACAAATAATGATGCCATCTGAAGTCAGGAGTGCTGGGAGCGTGTGGGGAATGGGCCCTGAGGGGCATTTTTGATTTGATCATCTAGCTATTTGGGTACCATCATCATTTTAACTCAGTCATCCTCTCTACTTTGTGACTCACTCTCTGGCTTTATTTCCTCTGCATTTAGAGTGATAACCCCAAATTCAACAGTGCCCCTGGGAGCCTGTGTGTGTAGGTGTGGAGGGCAATGGAGATTAGAGATAGAAAGGAAGGAGTGTTAAGTTTCCTGTTTTGAATCGACAGAAGGGGTGAGTCAGACACAGAATATGTTAGAGACAGGCTTTGGCTTTGGAGGGATTTCCTGGGTGATCCTGACACTGGTCATCCCCTAGAAGAGGAGAAATGAGGAAACTGAGCTGTGAAGGGGGTGAGGCCTTTGCTTTGGAGGGGTTTCCTGAGTTACACTGATGCTGCTCATCCCTTAGAAGAGGAGAAATGGGGAAACTGAGCTGTGACGCGGGTGGGGGTTGGGGTGAAATATGGGGGAAGATGGATATTTTCTTGCTCAGCCCAAGTGAGGTTTTGCCCATGGCTTCACGACTTGACAGTTGTGACGTTCCTGGTCATCGAACACATTCATCTTACCAAATATACAAGTCACTCCAAAGACAACCCGAAGTGATTTTTGAATTGTTTGGGCCACAGCCCACTTTGACCTCTGTTGGCCCTTGTGCCCCTATTTCATGCTGGGTGACTGCTCACCCCAGGCCACCACAGACCACATCTGGTCCAAGAAGAAACCTTGATGGGAATGCTTTATAGTAATGTTTGCCCCCCAGCTCGGAAAGCTCAGCTGGGTGTTAGAGCACGGTAATTCATGCCAAAGGTTGCTCCTTGCAATTTCTCTTTTTCTCCCTCTCCCCCTGCTTTCCTCCCCCAGTGGGAGAGGAAAAGCAGCTATGCTTATAGAAAGATTGATTAGTTAAGCAAGTCAATTATATCTCTTGCCGAGAGCAACTGTATATTAAGTAATGCAGCAAAAATGATTGTCTGCACAGATCCATTTTGTGGAACAGCTGTTCCAGAGGCCCGGAAAGAGAAGACGAAGGTTAAAATCCCCTAATAGTCTTCGCTCCCCATCTCACCCCACCCCATCATGCCTGGCCCTCCGGGGCTCCATTTATTATGAGATGGAATAGGGTTGGGTAATGAACATGCTGGCTGCCTGCTCCATTTTGCGGGGAAACTCCCCCGCCATGCCACGTGCTCCAGGGCCTCCAACAGCGCTGGCCCTTCTGCCCTCCTGCCTGGGGGAGTTGACTGAGGCCTGCTGACAAGTGGGCACTCTCCACCTTGCTCCCGGTTCAGCCCAGCAGCTCTGATGCAGTGGAAGAGCTCTGGATGTAAAGTCTGGATGAGACCTGGGTTCAAATCCAGTTGTTGCATGCCTGATCTCACTTAAGTCTTTTAATCTTTCTGAGCCCTAATTTTCTTGTTAGTAAAATGCAAAAATGCAAAAATATTTAAAAGAGATAATAAGTATGGACAAAATTTGGGGTCTCTGACATATAGCTTAGAATAATGACTTAATGCTGGATGTTATTACATGAAACAAGGAGGAGATGGAGAGAGGGAAGTCCATGTATGATTTACTAGGTGCCGGGCAGGGCCACCAGGTAGTTTAGCCGGAAGTATTGGAAAAGACCAGATATTCATATGCCACATGTAATCAACCCAAGCTCCTTTTTCCTAGTCACTGAAGCAAATGGGTAGGTTTTGCTTCCCCGCAGTTACGCCAGCCCCTTCCTCTGGGTTACAGATACTGTTTTTAACTTCCATCCTGCAAGTCTGCCCTTGGTGTTTATTTTAAACCAGTATCTCTTGTATACAGAGTGTGATTTGTAGGACCTCTCAGCCCCACAGCCGTGGCATTGGCAAGGAGTAGCCAGCCCCTTTGTCTCCAGTGGACAGTCCAGCAGCAGGGCTGATGCTCAGTGGGCAGTGGGGGCATCTGGGGACACCTGCCCCTTCCTGAACTTGTCCACAGGAGTGTTGGGACCAAGACCAATGACTGCCTCTGTCTTCCTGACTGTTCTGGGGAGAGACTCAGCCAAATCATGAGGCTGCAGTTTCTACTCCAGGTCAAACCTTTCACCCTTATCAGAAGACATCTCTCACCTCTTTTCTCTGTCTCAAGAGGGTACACCAGCTGGATCAAGCGTCCACCTGAAGTTTATCATTGTCCCTTAATGCCTCTGGTAGAGTTCCTTCTCCCTGTTAGAAGAGGGCTGAGTTTGGAGAGGTAATGCTTCAGCTTTATCGCTGAGGTGTACCTCATTGTAAATGAGCCTATCGGATCGCCTGCTAGGACGACATCCTGTTGAAAGATCTTTGGGGTTGGTGAATGAGCCTATCGGATCGCCTGCTAGGATGACATCCTGTTGAAAGAGCTTTGGGGTTGTATAGGTTAACCCCCTCATGGGGCACCTGAGGCCTAGAGAGGGGCATAACCTGGGTGATATGGTGGCATAGTTGGAAGAGCCCTGTGTCTGGAGTCCTGGGTTTTCTTCTTCCATTGGGCATGCCTTTCTCCTCTAGGAGAGTCAGTTTTGACAAGGAGAAGGCAAGGGCAGGCTGGCTGTGTGCCACTGTGACTGTGCTAAGGGGGTCAAGTGCTTTTCCGATCTTGGGCACAGCAGTGTTCCAAGTGCAGTCACAGTGGCTGCTGGCTTCCAGGGCTGGCAGCCTGGATGGGCCCTCAGCATCCGGGGCCAGGGCTCAAATGCAGGTCAGACCCAGGTGGCCCAGGCTCTTCTTGGCCTTCAGGGCTGAGGGACTCCAGCTCTCCTGATTTCTGAGCAGTTTCCCTGATTCATTTTTCAACCCTCAGGCCACATGTGGGCAGTTAGCATAGAAATGGCTGTTTCCCGATCTGCTTGCCTCTCCCAGGTCCATAAATAGGAATCTGCCAGTGTGTGCACAGAGGGGTGGGTGGTGGAGGGTGGTGGTGATGCTGACAGTGACCCACATGGCCATCCAGCCTTGGAAACTGGGCCCTTGGCTGGCAGAGGTCTCCAAGCAGGTACGGACAAGGCGGGTATTGCAGCTACTTCAAGAAAATGGCCTGGGGAAATGACCACCTGGGCCCCACCTCTCATAGGATGCCAGGACTGAAAGAGGTCTTAGTGGTGAGTGAGTCTAGCTCCTTGTCTGAAGCTTGAACCCCTTTGCCAACCCTCTTGGGAAATGATGGTGCAGCCCAGCCTGGCAAGACAGGAAGCGTGACCCTGGCCTCTCTCTGTCTATGTATCTTGTGCTGGAGTGAACTCAGGACTGAATGTTTGTTCAAATTAGGATCTAATTGGGTTAGGGCATCAAGTTCAACCTCTGGGACTTCCTTTCCGCACTCCTCATCCTATGCCAGGAGGAAAATACCAAATTGATCTATTAGTGATATTAAAGAGATTTTCTTCCTACTTCCCAGTTCTTGTTCCACCAGTATCTCCCAAGTGCCTGGAAAGAAAGGGCCTGAAAAAAGGCAGAGCCTTCAAGCACATGTTTTGTGAATCTTCTTTTCTGTTGAGGGTGAGGAATGGAGGTCACCAGGGAGAGATGGTGTGGGGGAAGATAAGGACAACCTTTCCTACCAATAAGGGAGTATCAGCTGTGGCGTAGAGACCCAGGCGACCAGAAGGGCAGAGAGGAAATGGCTTTAGGGACCATCTAGTTTAAGCCCCTTATTTTACTGAGGAGAAAACCAAGCCAAGAAGGGGAAGAGCCCTTCCCCTGGTCACATGGTGAACCTGTGGTTTGGCTGGGGTGGGATCTAGCCAGGGATATCTATGGTTGACTGTGAATACTGGCTCACAAGTTGCGCTGTGAATAGGGAAAAGGGATCTCAGTGGGTGCCTGCTGTGTTTTGACGAGATTCCCAGCCCCGGAAGAGAGCTTCATGGGAACCAGGGGCGGTCCCACCGGCAGTGGGACTATAGAATCTTGGAAGCATCTCCTTCCACTTGCTGAACCACAAATACTTTCCCTACCCATGTCTTTTTTTTTTTTTTTTTTCTTTGAGATGGAGTTGTGCTCTGTTGCCCAGGCTGGAGTGCAGTGGCATGATCTCAGCTCACTGCAGCCTCCGCCTCCTGGGTTCCAGTGATTCTCCTGCCTCAGCCTCCCGGGCAGCTGGGATTACAGGCACGCGCCACCGCTTCTGACTAATTTTTGTATTTTTAGTAGAGACAGGGTTTTGTCATGTTGGCCAAGCTGGTCTCGAACTCCTGACCTCGGATGATCCACCTGCCTAGGCCTCCCAGATTGCTGGGAGTACAGGCGTGAGCCACTGCACCCGGCCACCCTACCCATGTCTTGATGTGTAAGATTCCAAGGTTGAATGTTTATTCCCTTAGTTGAATGCACCTGTGTTTTAAAAGGCACTGTGTAGCTGTGAGTGAGCTCTGTCAGATCCCTTTGTGAGTGCTTTTAGATGGGGGATGAGCAGGAGGATAGAGAGAGGGGAGCCTGGGAGTGCGGAAGGAAAGCTGCAGAAAGGGATACTGAGGCTCATGAAGAGGGCTGGTCCTCCTTTTACAACGTTCCCCGGCCTCTAGGACTGGAGCTGGGGTGAGATGGCTGGGCTAGAGGTGTGGGGAAGGTGGGAGCATGGACCTGAGGGTAACATCCGGTGGGTGTTTGCTGTTACAGCCCTGTCCAGGCCAGCATCAAAGGAATTGCTAGAACGGATGTATTGGCTTCAGAGATCCACCAGACCACCCACTTGTATCCTCCTGGGAGAGTTCACTTTCTCTACAAGATTCCTCCTCTAGCCTTTCCTGTGCGGTTAACTCCCTGGATGGCCTATACCCCATCTCTGTTGCCTGTTGTATGACTGAACTCTCCACCACCAGGGTGTGATGTGTTCCTTAATTGACTGTAAGACCTTGGGGACAGGTCTTAGAAGGCATACAAAATTTGTGAGGCAGGCAGCGGTCCCAGGGCCCTCCTGCCCAAGAGCTGCCCCTGGTGTCCCCTGCATGTATCCTCAGAACTGGTGTGATGTCACAGCTAGGCTGCAGGAGGAGTACAGTTTGCTCTTCCGGTGCTTCCAGCCTCGTGGGCAGTCAGGCACACTGATTGTATAACTATGGGGAGCAGGAATGAGCCACATGTGTGGGTTCAGGCTGAACTTCAAGATGTGCCCTTCAGATCTGAGGGATTTCCCACAATGTGTGGGTGATGAAGTTTCCTGCCACTCTTAATCTCTGGGCAAAGGACAGTTTCTACAGATGTCCTCAGATAACTTTGCCATGAGTCTCAGCATCCCAGCATGTAGTCCAGGATATTGTCCCATCCTCTAGCCCAAGTCTTTGCAGCTTCTCTTATAGCCCCCCAAAATATAGAAGAGCTCATATGGCAGGAAATAGAGGAATATCCTTGAAAATAAAGTATACACTTCCAGCTGTAGAGGCAGTTGGCATGGAAGTTGTTACTTGCCCTAGACTGCCCATAGTATGTGGATGAAGGTAGTACTGTGGAATTGAAGGGGCAGATTGTCCCACAGCAACACCCAAAGAGTTCTGAAGTTTCTGAGCCCATGCCAAGTCCTGGCAATGTAACCTGTTCTGCTTGTATATGCCCGTCTCCTCTAGCAATGGCTGGTAGCAAAAGTCTCTGCAAAGTGGTGGTGGGGGCCTGGCTGCACCCCTGATAGAGATACTAACAATTGGCTGCCAGAGCCCATGGGAGTGCCTGGGAACGAGGCTACAGCACCTGGTCTAACTTTTTCTTTGTGATGAACCTGGGAGAAAGAGAAGGAGAGAGAGAGAGAGAAAGGAAGAAGAGGAGAGGAGAGAGAAGAAAGAGAGGAAAGAGGAGAGAGCTGTAGCAAATAATGACCCTCTTGTACAGTACACTGAACAACTTGTCAGTGGCAGCGATCAAAATGGGGTGGGAGGTAAATGCTATCTCTTGTTGAAGATGGTTGAAGAGGATGTAGATGTCTGGTCTGGAGGCCAAAAGACAGGTGGAAGTGTCATAACCATCTTCTGAGGGCCTGTATGTGCAAGAGAGGACATGCTTGTTTTCCATATTCCTAATAGGCAGAAATAGGACATGTGTAGAAGCCATAAGGGACATAGATAGCCTTGGGCTCCATGCAAGAAAGAGCTTTCTCCAGCTAGAGCTGACCAAGGGTGGCCTGGGCAAGTTCCTGATCACTGGATGTAGGCCATTGAGCAGAGGCTGGGAAACTTCTCAAGAGGAGAAGGAGAGTGAGAGGAAGTTGGGGTCCGTACGGAGATGACTTCAACTGAGATGTGGCATTGGATGAGATGGCCTTGAAGGCTCCTTCCAACTGTAAGCTTCTCAGGTTTGAGAAGACTTGGGTCACTGATGATTTAGCTTCTGGGCTAGGCTGGGGCTCATTGTAGCTGCTCTGGGCCTGCTCCACAGTGTGCGGGAGGTGGCAGATCCCAAAGGTGACTGGGCAGATGCAGGGTGAAAGTCTCATGGGATGAATGTTCTTTGCGTGTGAGCCAGAGAGCCAGGCACAGAATCACAGTGACTGAGGGATTTAACTGAGTGAGGCTTCCCATGAGGAAAAGGAAAATTCCACCAGAACTGCCCCTTCCATACACATTCTACTGAATTTCTTGGGTAGGTTCACTTGCTGGGGTCTAAGAGGCTGGTAGATGTTCATACAAAGTGTAGTGACTTTGTAGTGAAAGCATTACTAAAGAGAGAGGGGCTTGGTTTCCAGTATCGCCTCTGATGAATCCTGAAAAGAGGACCTTGGACAAATTATTTTCACCCTATGAGTCACTTTAATTTTCTCATCTGTGAAATGGGGTAACAGTTTCCATCTCACAGAGCTGTGCTGAAGGCTAAATTAGGCAATGCCTGAAAGGTGCAGTGTTTCATGGTAGGATTCAAAGGTAGTTAGTTTCACCTCTCCTAGGATCTGGGCTTTCTTATCTCCCTCACTGTCTCTTAGCTATCCCCTCCTAGGTCTCATTTACAGTGATATCCCTGATGTCCATCATGGGGCCTCCTATGTACTAAAGCCCTGTTGGTGATCTGACTGGCAGGCACCTTCCTTGGGTAAGATGCAGGGACCCAGGAGCTATTGCTTACCTCTGGCTTGTTGGAAGATGAGCAGGCCAGGAGAAACCCGAGGTCATGGCCTGCCCTCTGCAGATGTGCCACAGAAGGGTGCAGGGTGACTGCTGGAGCGGGAATCCAGATGCTGGGAAAGGGAAGTGGGTGGGAGCAGGTAGAGGTTCTTATTGCAATGCCAAGTGGCTGAACAAGAACAAAAGCATAAAACCCTGCACATTAACAACCCCCTTTACTGGCTGGTGCTTAAATCTCGTATCTCTAGGCATGTACTGTAGACAGTCAATATGCTCCCCTGCTCCACACCTGTACTTCTGTTGAGATCCGATGCAGCAGGTGAGACATTGTTTACCTGCAGCTCTCCAGAAGTTACTGGTTCATCGTGGTACTGTGGTCCCTTGCTTGGCACTGGGCAGCTTGGAAAACAGTGGGCACTCCAGAGCAATGTGGAGCAAGACAAGAGAAAGAGGTGATCCAGAAAGTCACAGAGGATTTTTGGTAGTTGTCTCTCTCATGCCACCCTTTCGTTCCTGTAGTATTGGGCTTACCTGGATTCTGCACCTTTGAGTTACGTGGACACATCCTCATCGGCCCTCTGCACCCTCTAGAAATTTTCCCAACCTCTTCTTGAGTGCAATGTCTGTCTAAAGCCAGAATAAGCGTCAAGGGATTGGACAAAGCTAAACTCTTGAGGCTAATGTGTTGCTGCTCTAGAGACCCCTAAGTGAGTGGTACACAAGCAACAAATCCTGTCTTGGGTCACAGAGCTGAGTAGAAGCTTTTCTTAGATAGGACAAGCCCTGTGAGTTGTACTCACCACCCTACATCCGCTAATACCTCTTTATATGCTGTGATTTTTTTCAGTGTCTGTTACATAGTGGCTATTGAACAAATATTGATTGATAACAAAAAGAAAATAATCCATCTTTTTGCATCTACCCTGGGTAAGGCACTTGCTATGCACTGTGTTTTACCTCATTTAATCCTTATAGCCGCTAAGAAGCAGACACCATTATTCTATTTTATAGGCAAGAGAATAGAGACTTGAGACATCTCAAGGTCAAACAGTATTGCTCCAAAGCCCACACTGCTTCGTCACATCATCCTGCCCATTGTCCCTTACTCTGAAACTGCAATTAATTGCATCATGTTGTATTTTTTCCCAGATTTGTCTTTTTGGTATTTCATTGAGCTCTTTTCATTTTCTGGGATTACCTCCACAAGTTTTGCATGTGGAAGCATGATTATATTTTCCTTTGAGTACTTTGCTGCTCACTGAGAGAGGGTTATGTGGTTGGAACCACCAGGTTTCCAATGACTTTTAAGAGATACTAGCACACCTTTACATGTCAATTATACTTTAAATATATAAATTATTCAACTTTATTGAAATAGCCAAGTATCATCATTCAACATGAATAAAATAGATTCTGGGAACAGCCTGATAACGTTTTTACCCATTCCATAGCTATTGTCAGTTATTCCTTCATGTAGATCCAATCTTATCTCAGGACTTGAATAGAACAAGCTCACCAGTGATTTCTCCAGGGCTTGTGCATGGCTGGCATGTGGAGGACGTTAGGACACTTTATGATGGAATGTCCAGTTCCTCAGCTATAATAGTCTTTGGTAGTCAGAACAGATTAGTTCCCTCCTTGGCTTCTAGTGCTGTCCTTGTCCAAGAAGATGGTTACTAGCCACATGTGCTATTGGATTATTGAAATATGGCTATTCTGAATTGAAATGTACCCCAAGTATAAAATATACACTGGGTTTCAAAGATATAGTACAAAAGAGATGTAAAATATTCCATTAACTTTTTAATGCTTATTACATATTGAAATAATAATATTTTGGATATGTTAGACTAAAGAACATACTACTGTATTAGTTTCACCTGCTTCTTTTTACTTTTAAAATTGCTTATGAGGCTGGATGTGGTGTTTCCCGCCTGTGATCCCAGCACTTTAGGAGGCCGAGGTGGGCGGATCACCTGAGGTCAGGAGTTCAAGACCAATCTGGGCAACGTGGTGAAACCCCATCTCCACAAAAATACAAAAATTAGTCGGGCATGATGGCTGGTGCCTGCAACCCCAGCTACTCAGGAGGCTGAGGTGGGAGAATCACTTGAACCTGGGAGGCGGAAGTTGCAGTGAGCCGAGGTCGCTCCATTGCACTCCAGCCTGGGCAACAGAGCGAGACTCTGTCTCAGTAAATAAATAAATAAATAAATAAATAAATAAATAAATAAATAAATAAATAAAAAATTGCTTATGAGAAAGTGTAAAATTACGTATGTAGTTCACATTTGTAGTTGGCATTATATTTCAATTGGACAGTGTTGTTCTAGAGAATGCCTTAGTTTGCTATCCTTGATCAATCCTCATATCCAGGTTGTTCCCAGATTAAAAGCCGAGGTGTAACATAAATTTTAGGCAGCAGCTTAATTCTTTTTTTTTTGTGAAGCATAGCAGGCTTTTCCCTAGTTAGAAGGTTTGTCAGCTGCCTTACTGACTCCTCCTACTTAACATCCCTTTCCAAAAGGAATTAAGGTCTTTGACCTGTGCTTGAAATTTGTTGCAAACTCAGCTAGTGGTACTTTTATCCATTAGCCAAAAGAGGTTATAGAAAAGACTATAGCCTCTGAGAATGTCAACACAAGGTTGGTCAAAAAGACAATTTGAGGTGTGGTTGTACTCAGATCAAGGCTGGATCAGGCTTAGGTGACCAAAGAGTAGACCAAAGTTAGGACCAGAGCAAATCAGATAATCTGAGCGAGGATCTCAGGGCCACTGTAGACAGCACCCATGGGCCTCTAGTCTGGCCAGAACTCACAGCAGCCACGGTGGCTCACGCCTGTAATCCCAGCACTTTGGGAGGCTGAGGTGGGTGGATCACATGATGTCAGGAGTTCAAGACCAGCCTGGCCAACATGGTGAAACTCCGTCTCTACTAAAAATACAAAAAGTAGCCGGGCATGATGGTGGATGCCTGTAATCCCAGCTACTCGGGAGGCTGAGGCAGGAGGATCGCTTGAACCCGGGAGGCAGAGGTTGCAGTGAGCCGAGATCGTGCCATTGCACTCCAGCCTGGGCAGCAAGAGTGAAACTCTGTCTCAAAAAGAAAAAAAAAAAAAAAAAAAAGAAGGCAAGAAACTTCTAAGATAGGTTCTGATTCTCTGTGAAATAAGTTGCCCTTTGTCTTCTTTTAGAAAAGCCCTAGAGAAGGCTCAGGTATTGGTGATCTGTCTTCTGTGTGACTGCACTTTCCATTGCTTAGATCCTTTCTAGGTTGGTGGGAGGCTATGGTCCCATGAGTAGTTTCCTCTCTTTGGGGCAGTTGTTCTATGAGGATGGACTCTTGAACAAGGCTTGGATCCCAGAGGACCTTTAACAAGGCATAAACACAGTCTCCATGACATTTTTTGGTGGAATCCAGCTGCCCTCCACCCAGTTATTGAGAAAATGTCCTCTAATAATCCATCTTCTCTCTGGCTATATACAGATTATGCATAGCTTTTGCTATGGGTAATGTCTGCCATGCATAAGTTCTATGTTTATGAAAGACTATTTGTTTTTCAAGTCTTTATTATTCAAACACACATAGGTAGAGGAAAAAGTATAATGAATCCCCATGGACTGTCACTCAGTCTCAGCAATTACCAACATACGGCCATTAAAAAAAAAATCTATGTTTCCTGCTTCTCCCTACCCGCTGCTAGACATTATATTATTTCATCTGTAAATGCTTCAATTATGTGTTTCTTGGAGATAAGAACTCTTACTCTTTAAACATAACCACAATACCATTTAACCATCTCAAAATGTGAACTTTATTTTAGCTTTTATGAAAGCAATACATTTTCATTGAAAGTATTCAGACAATACAAAAAGGTACAAAGAAGAAAGTGAAAATGACTCATAAACCAACAGCCAGGTATAATTACTGTTTGCATTTTGTTAGATATAGTTTTATATATTATGCGTAGTACATATTATTTATACAAACTTACATATATAGAATCATGCTATGGTTGATGTTTATAACCTTTTTTTATTATTTTTGGCAAGTGTTTACAAAATTAAAGTATAAAATACATACAAAGAAGGGCACAAATTACAAGTGTACAAGTCCACAAATTTTTACTGTCATTTAAACAACTATCATCCAGATCAGGAAACATTATTACCTGTAGCCCCAAACTTCTGTCATTCCTCTCGTAGTCATTAACCCCATTAAACATAGCCACTATTCTGACTCCCATTGCTACAGATTAGTTTTGCCTACTTTTGAATTTTATACAAATAGAATCATGCAGTGTGTGCTTTTCTCTGTGTGACTTCTTTTGTTCCATTTTATATTTATAAGGTAAATCTGTGCTATTGTATGTAGTAGCACTAATTCATTTTTTTGTTGTTGTTGTGTACTACTCCACTGTGTGAGTATATCACACTTTGTTTATCCATTCTACCACTGACGGACTCCTCCTGCCCTGACCCAGTGTGTTGCTATTAGGAATGCTATTTGGTACACATATGCATGCATTTCCACATATATTTTCTACATGACATTTCCTAAGATATATACTTAGGAGCAAACTTGTGGTTTTACCAACTTATGCTTATACCAGCAATCTATAAAAGTTTCATTTGCTCCACATCTTTGCCAATACTTGGTTATTATCAGTGTTTTAAATTTTTTTATTCTGGTGAGTGTGTAGTAATAATTCATTGTGGTTTCTTAATTTACATTTCCCTAATGACTAATGAAATTGAATGTCTTTTCATAGGTTTTTTGCATACACGCATATCATCCTTTGCACAGTACCTATTCATATTTTTCACATTTTTCTGTTGGAAAATATGAAATATGTGTACTTCTTCCTACTGATTATAGAATTCCTTTATATATGTTGGACATGAGTTTATTCACAGTATATAGTGTGAATACCTTCTCCTACTATGTGAACTGCTTTTTCACTCTTTTTTTGAGACAGAGTCTCGCACTTTTGCCCAGGCTGGAGTGCAGTGGTGCAATCTCAGCTCACTGCAAGGTCTGCCTCCTGGGTTCACGCCATTCTTCTGCCTTAGCATCCCAAGTAGCTGGGACTACAGGTGCCCACCACCACGCCTGGCTAATTTTTTGTATTTTTAGTAGAGATGGGGTTTCACCATGTTAGCCAGGATGGTCTTGATCTCCTGACCTCGTGATCCGCCCACCTTGGCTTCCCAAAGTGCTGAGATTACAGGCGTGAGCCACTGCACCCAGCCTGCTTTTTCACCCTTAAGGTATCATTTGATAAACAGAAGTTTTAAATTTTGATAACAGCCACTACCAATATTTTTCTTCATGATTAATGTGTTTTGTGCCCTGTTTAAGAAATATTTGCCTACTCGGAAGCCATTAACATGTTCTCCCATGTTCTGAAAGCTTTATTGTTTTACTTTTCACTTTTTTGTTTACAACACATCCAAAATTAGTTCTGTGTATGGTGTGAGGTAGGGATCAAAAAATTTTTTTTCTTCCATATGAATATGCAGTTGATTAAGCTTCATTTCTTTAAAAGACTATTTCCCATTGTTCTGTCATCTTACCTTTGTGATAAGGCAAATGACAGCACACATTAGTCTGTTTTAGGTTTCTCTCTTGTGTTCTGTTGTGCATTGGCTAACTTTGTGCCCTTTCCACAAGCATCTTAATTATAGGAGCTTTATAATCTATCTAAATATCTCATAGTTTAAGACCTCCAAATTTGCTACTCTTTCTCAAGATTCTCCTAGCTATTTTAATACTTTGTACTTTTGCACAAATTTTGGATTCAGTTTGTCAATGTCCACAAAATTTTTTTAAAAGTTGAAAATTTTGATTGTAATGGCAATGAATTTTATATCAGTTTGGGGAGAATTAACGCATTTATGATATTGATTTTTTAAATCTATAACTATGTTGTCTTACCCCACCAATTTTGGTCTTCTTTAATTTATCTTAATCAGGCATGTTGGTTTTTTGTCTTCAGGTTTTGCATATATTTTGTTGTGTTTATTTTAGGGTACTTATGTTTGATGCTACAGAAAAGGATATTTTATACTTTTTTTAAAAAAACGTTTGTTGTGTATAGAAATACAATTAATTTTTGCATATTGAACTGTAACCTTATTTGACTTGGTTAAATTAATTTAGCTGTATCAGTTTATTTGTACATTATTTTCAGTTTTCAGATACACAAAGTGACAGCTTTATTTATTTATTTCTTTTCTTTATTTTTCTTTTTCAGATCAGATGGGAATGTGCCAACATCATAACAAGGTTCATCTCATACGAGTGTGAAAAGGCAATCATCATGCTTATGAACCACAAGATTATCCTATTTATTTATTTTCAATTATTTTATCCTTCTCTGCCTCTTGCCCTGCACTATATAAGACCTGCAATATAATGTTGAATAAGGTGAAAACGAACATCATTGCATCACTCCTGATATCAAGGGTAAGTCTTTCAATATTTATCATTAAGAATGGTATTTGCTGCAATTTTTTTGTAGTTGTCCTTTCTGAAGTTGAGGAAGTTTCCTTCTGTCATTAATTTGCTAAGTTTTTATTCCTTTCTAATTTTAAACAAGAAGAGGTATTGAATTTTATCAAATGACTTTCCTATATCTATTGAGATAATTATGTAATTTTTTTCTTCTTCATCATTCTAATTGGTGAATTACAATCAGTTACACTGATCAATTTCCAAGTAGTAAACAAACTTTGCTTTCTTAGAATAAGCCCAAGTTAAATGTAATGTATCGTTCTTTTTATAAATTGCTGGATTCAATTTGCTAATAATTTGTTTTGAATGTTTGCATCTATGTTTGTATAGGATTGGCATTATTTGTTTCTTCAATGCATGGTAGAATCCACTGGTAAAGCCATTTGTACTTGACTTTTGCTTCAAGTGTGATATTAGGTGCAGGTTATTACAGATGGACTTTATCAGGGAGAGGAAGTTCTCTTTGATTCCCAGTTTTCTGAGAGCTTTTAAAATAAGAAATGATCATTAAATTTTGTCAAATACTTTTTCTGTATCAATTGAGAGGATTATATCGGTTTTTTTTTGTCTGTTAGCATGGTGAATTATAGTAATTTTTGAATATTAAACCAACCTCAAGTTCCCAGTCATGATGTATTATCCTTTTTATATATTATTGTATTAGATTTGCCTAAGATGTCTGCTATTATTTGTGAGTATTTTTATTATTTCATTTTATTACTTTCATTGACTTATTTGTTATAACTCTTTGTTTTGTCATTTTAATGTTTTCTTAAGGATTTATGGTATACATTTCTAACTTACTGCAGTCTAACTGAAGGAGAGGAGAGAGTCACATGAAAGATAGAAAGAACTTCAAAAATCTTCTTTAACTATTCATCTGGATACTACTAAGAGCATGCATTTGAGGAAACTACCTGAGGCCAGGGAAAGAAATACCTGAAAAGATTAGATAGGACAATCTATGGCTCTCATACTTGACTGATGTGGTGCCTATTCCCACTATACAAAGTGGAAACCATAATTCATAGAGCATCAGGGACAGAATCCAGAAGTGTTTTGCCTTGGTAATGGAGAACATTCACCCTAGAATAAATGATGCTCTAGTCTTATCTAACAAAGCTGAAAAGCAAGCTTCAAAAAGGTCAACCTATTTTCAAATATTTTAATTGCATCTCAGAAAAAAATCTAAGGAATACTTATAGGAATACAAAAATATCCAGCATCTAACAGGATAAAATTTATAATGCTTGGCATCCCATAAAAAACCAACTGTGTAAAGTAGCAGTAAAATTATACCCATAATGGGGAGAAAAATCAATGAAAATTGATCCAGATGGTAGAATTAGTACAAAAGGGCATAATAGCACTTGTTATAACTACATTCCATATGTTCAAAAAGCTAAAAGAAATATTATGCTATGTAAAGTGGAGGCATAAAAGATAACAATAGACTCAATTTGATCTTCTAGAGATGAAAACTGCAACGTTTGAGATAAAAAATACACTGAATAAAATTATGATAGCTTAGACATTGTACAAGAAGATACTAGGAAACCTGAAGACGTAGCAATAGTTTCTACTATTGCTATGAAATTATTTATTTTTCCTTGCTGCAAATTTTGCATTTTACATTTTGAGGCCATGTTATGAGGTGGATACACAGGTAAATGAAATACAGAAGTAGAATAAGACTAAAAAAATAAAAAGAGAGAATTAGTGAGCTGTGGTATGAGTGAACCCTAACTGCCCTGGTCTCCTCTGACTCTTGGATCTATACCCTCAATTCAGAGATCACTGGACTCTACCTGGGTTCCCCTCCTTGCACCACAGCCTGGAAACTCTTTTTAGGCAATGAGCCAAGGGCAGCTGTAGAGTTCACTTACCTCCTTTATTTCCCATCTCTCAGAAATCACTGTTCTTTGTTGTTTAATGTCCAAAGTTTTAAGAAACATTGTTTCATAAACAAGAAAGTAAAATTTTCTTAAAAATCTTAGTTATTTTCGGTAGGAGGGTATATCTGGTACTGGTTACTCTACCTTGGCTCCAAGTGGGTGTGAGGTATAGTATTTTTATATATTTTAATTAGTTTAGATTTGTTAAGTATATTTTTCAAATCTTCTATATCCTTTGTGTTATTTTTATGTGCTTATTCTACCAGTTACTGGGAAAAATATATGAAATTACTTTTCCTTGCTCCAAATTTTGCATTTTACATTTTGAGACCATGTTATGAGGTGGATACACAGATAAAATTTTTATATCTTCCCAGTAGATTGATCCTTTTCTTATTATAAAATGTATAATATAGGTTTTTTTTTTGTTATTGTAAAACATATTTCATTTTCTCTGTCAACTCTTCTTGCCTCAAAGTCTACTCTATCTAAAGATAGTATAACCATACTATCTTTTTTTGGTTAGTGTTTGCATAGCATATTTTTTTCCATTCTTCTCCTTTCATCCTTTTTGTGGTCTTATATTTAAGGTACATCACTTGTAAGCAGCCTATAGTTGTTTATTTTCATCATAGTTATTGAAAAGCAATATGAATATTTCCATGTTCCTGCATGGTTAGAGCTTTTGGAACAAAGAAAATTGGCATGCTGTAACAATGGAGCATTTCTCTTTTCCCCAGACACATTTGCTCCTCATACTCTAAGGATGATAGACCTGGAGCCACCTTTTTCCTTTGTAATGGAGCCATCTGCTCTCATTCAAAGGATAAGTAAACTTATCTTACCCAGAGCCAAATACTTGTACTTCAGAGTAGAGACTTTTTCCTTTCTCTTCCCTGAGAAAATTTGTTTGCATTAGAAAAGCAAGGTTCCTCTCCCTGTCTTAGAAGAGGACAGGGAAGGCAGCTGTATCTGTTTCTATGTAAATATCCATACTTATAATTTTGAGACTTATCTCCTGTAAAGCCACAAACCAGAAACCATACTGCCGCCCCACCACCCCACTCCTCACCTTGCATGCACGGGCCTAATCATCTGGGTCTCATTGCCCCACCTCTCAGTGGGAGAATTGGGCATGGGAAACTGATGTAGTTATTGCTGTAAGTAATAATAGTCTTCTCCAATTCAGATACTTTATGTTTGTCTTCAGGATAATATAAATATATGTAGACATTAAGATCTTATCAATAGTTTTACAATTTTTGTTTTTAATAGAAAGATTTAGTATTTTATCCTTTTAAGTAATTACTAATATTTTGGGGTTTAAATGCACTACATGTTTTCTATTTGTATCTTCCAGATGCTCCTTTTGTCCTCCTTTCTTTTCTTCTTTTGAGTTAATTCAGTATTTTTTTTTTTTTTTTTTTTTGAGATAGAGTCTCGCTCTATTGCCCAGGCTGGAGTGCAGTGGCATGATCTCAACTCACTGCAACCTCTGCCTCCAGGGTTCAAGTGATTTTCCTGCCTCAGCCTTCCAAGTAGCTGGGATTACAGGTGCCCATCACCATGCCCAGTTCGAGTTAATCAAGTATGTTTTCTTCTTTCTTTTTCTTTCCTTCTCTCCCTCCCTCCCTCCCTGCCTTTCTCTCTCTCCCTCTCTCTCTTCCTCCCTCCCTCCCTCCCCTCTCCCTCCCTCCCTTCCTTCCTTCCTTGCTCCCTTCCTTATTTTTTTTTTCGGAGTCTCGCTTTGTTGCCCAGGCTGGAGTGCAGTGGTACTCACTCTTCACTCCTCCCACGTCAGCGTCATGAGTAGCTGGCACCACGAGCGTGTGCCACCACATCTGGCTAATTTTTGTATTTTTTGTAGAGAGGGGGTTTTGCCATGTTATTCAGGCTGGTCTCGAACTCCTGAGCTCAAGTAATTCACTCACCTTGGACTGCCAAAGCACTGGGATTACTGGTGTGAGCCACCATGCCTAGCCTTGTTTTCTTATTTCCATTATTGTGTTAGTTATGTAGTTTTTTTGCTATCCTTTTAGTGGTTATTCCTGAGATTACACATGCATCTTTGATAAATGGTAATAAATAGACAATTTATTACTTTGATCACTTTTATCATTTCTACTGATAAGTTATCTATGTATTATTGTTACTAATTTGAAAATAATGTAGGTTTTTCTCTGGCTGCCTTAAGTGTTTCTCTTGGTTTTGGATTTTTGGCAGTTTGGGTATGGTATGCTTGAGTATACATTTATCCTGCTTAGAGCTGTCTGAAAATCTGTAGCTTGGTGTCATTGATCAGTCTTAGAAAATTCTCAGCCAGTAATTTTCAAATATTGTTTATGCCACATTTTTTTTCTCTCCTTTTCCTCTGGGACTCCAATTACAAATATATTAGATATTTTAATCGTCCCATATGTTTCTTACACTCTTTTCTATATTTCCATCTTTTAAAAATATTCTCTCTTGTTATAATCTGGGTATTGTCTTCTAATCTATCATTCCAACCTCTTCCTTCTTTCAGTGGTGTTTAATCTCTTGTTAAATACAACTTACTATTTTAGTTATATATTTTTAGTTTTGGAATTGTAATTTGGTTCTTTTTATAGATCTCAGGGTGGTTTTTTGGCTGAAATTTCCCATTTTTGATCTATTTCCTTATAGATATTTATCACAGTTATTTTAAAATCTGTGTCTGAAAACACCAATATTTGGTTCAGCTGTGAATCTGTTTCTATAATTTGTTTTTTATTTTGGTTCTTAGTTATTTCATTTTATGTCCTAGAATGTCTAGTTAGTTCTTATTAAATGTCACACATTGTTATGAAAAATTGTAGTCTCTGGATGATGTTATCTTTTTCCAGTTAAGATTTACTTAGTCAATTAGGGTGGGGGCAGGTCACCCGTATCTCAAGCTTGGTTCAGTTCTCTGTGAAGGTTCATAAATTCCCACTTGCTTTTATTCTTTGGCTTTAGTACTTCATGTGTCCCAAATTAAAGCCTGAAATGTCTACCAGGTCTCCTCCTTGGTGGTCTTCAAGTCTCCCTAGCACTGTAAGAGTGCTAAAATGCTCTTTTTAAATTTTCTAGCCTCGTAGGCACTTTTTGGTTAGGTTTCTCAGCTCCTCAGTTGCTGATTACAGATCACAAATGGCTTGAGAGAAATTGGCATTGAATATTGGGTTCACTTATTTGACCCCTTCTCTCCAGGATCTCATCTCCTCATGTCCTTGCTGCCTTAGTAGCTTTGAACTTCTGTTTGTCTCCTCAGCCACATGAGACTGTCTAAAACTCTGCTTGGCCTTACATATCTTAGCTCCTGTCTAATGCTTATCTTTTCAGTCTGAGCTGCTATATATGATTCAGTGAATACACCAAGGGAAGAGCAATCATGAATGGAGGGTGCTTCTCAATTCAATTCTCTTCTTTTTGGAATTTTGGCTCATATGTCCTGGCTGCTTTGGTAGATCTTCAATAATTGTAAAAACTTTTTCTTTTTTTTTTTTTTCCTGGCCGGGCATGATGGCTCATGCCTATAATCCCAGCACTTTGGGAGACCAAAGCAGGTGGATCACGAGGTCAGGAGATTGAGACCATCCTGGCCTAAATGGTGAAGCCCCATCTCTATTAAAAATACAAAAATTAGCCAGGCGTGGTGGCACATGCCTATAGTCTCAGCCACTTGGGAGGCTGAGGCAGGAGAATTGCTTGAACCCAGGAGATGGAGGCTGCAGTGAGCCAAGATCACCACTGCACTCCAGCCAGGTGACAGAGTGAGATTCCATCACAAATATCTATATCTATATCTATATCTATATCTATATCTATATCTATATCTATATCTATATCTATATGCATGAGAATCTGTCTGATACAAGCCAGTCTATCACAGACAAGAAATGAAATCTTGTAACCTGCTTTTATGAAGGAGTTTGTGACTTTGTGTTAGACCTGGAGATTAAGGAGAAAAAGAATAAAAAAAAAAAAAAAAAAACATGAAGGAGAAGCGTTAGGAAAAGATTAAGTTGCTTGACATCCAAGAGGCTTGGCATTGCTGCAGTCCACCTTGTTCCTCAGATTAGTAATTATATTTTGGTCTTGCCATTGGGTTGGAAGGAACCTGGAAGCTGTTTTCAGATATCAGAAGGATTCTACTGTGACTTTAGTAATAATGGAGGAAGGGTACAGAGGAACAAGGGCCAAGGGTATAAATAGAAACTGAAAGGAAACAAATTTTGTCTTGATCAAAAGGAAGTTTTTTTTTTTTTTTTTTTGAGGTGGAGTCTCGCTCTGTTGCCTGGGCTGGAGTGCAGTGGCCGGATCTCGGCTCACTGCAAGCTCCGCCTTTTGGGTTCACGTCATTCTCCTGCCTCAGCCTCCCGAGTAGCTGGGACTACAGGCGCCCGCCATCTCGCCCCGCTAGTTTTTTGCATTTTTTAGTAGAGACGGGGTTTCGCCGTGTTAGCCAGGATGGTCTCGATCTACTGACCTCGTGATCCGCACGTCTTGGCCTCCCAAAGTGCTGGGATTACAGGCTTGAGCCACCGTGCCCGGCCAAAAGGAAGTATTTTTAACAAAGATGGGTTAGAGTGAGGATCAATGTGAAATAATGCATTTCTTATTCATAAGGTGCTCAAAGATTGGCTACCTGGGGTGAAGCCAGTTGGCCAATAGCTCTATGGCTATTCAGAATTCAGACAGTAATTGTAAGGGTCCCATCCCTGAGAGAACATGAGGGGTCTTAAGGACAGGCTCTCAAATGCCAAGTGCAGGGCAAAACACCACTAAGCTTTGAATCAGAGAGACTTAGAGTTTGATTTTGGCTCTTCCTTGGGCAAGTAACCTAACTTTTCTGAGCCTTAAATAGAGGAGATTAGAATATCGAATGTGGGATGGACTAGCTAACCTAGTATGTACTTGATCATAGTAGGTTAGGAGCTCAATAAATACTTTCTTTTCTTTTTCTTTTTAAGAGACAGAGTCTTTCTTTGTCACCCAGGCTGGAGTGCAGTAGCATGATCATAGCTTACTGCAGCCTTGAACTCACGGGCTCAAGTGATCTTCCTGTCTCAGTTTTCCAAAGTGCTGGGATTATGGGCATCAGCTACCATGCCTGGCAGGAGCTCAATAAATGTTGAGCAAAGATGTGATCTACAGAGTCCCATCTAATGCCAGCATTCCATTATTTTACAAGTGAGGAAGCCAGTGTGGTGTGGTGGTATGGTATAAAGCACACAGGGCTGGGATGCTATGTTTCCAGAGTAGATTGGGAGGAGGAACAGAGAATACCATCTTTTCCATTCCCTCCTCTCACAATCCCATGCTTCAGCCAACTCTACATGTCCTTGTTAAACTTACATGTTAAGCTGAGCTCCAATACAGAGCATAAGAGCCTAGAAGAGGTGGGGATGAATGAAGACAACAGGAGCTCTTTCCACAGTGGTGGGTATCCCTGTTTCATGCCCTCTAAGGTACTGCAGATGTGGTTTTGCAGAGCCTGGCATCTTGCCTTCCTGAGACAGTCCCAGCCTGCCCTGGGAAAGGTGCCAGTTAGGAGGTCATGTCCTGGCCAGTCCCCGCCTCCCTCCTCTCTGCGGCATTTCCTCAGCTCAGGCTGGTGCTGCCTCTCCCGCCATCACTGCAGACTGAAACAGACTAATCAGTGCCCCTTGCCTGGGGAGCTCAAAGCAGGCACCCTTCCCCCATTCCCATCCCCAAGCAGTGCTAAGAGTACTGCTCCCACCAGCCGAATCCTGCAAATGGTGCTACTAAATATTTCATTTGGGCTTAACAACTCAATCTGCCTGCCATTATCCTGAGGGCCCCCACAACCCCCAGCCCCTTTCTGATTAACAAAGTAGTCGGCCCGGAAGATCTGCCGAAGCCATCATTGAAGGCTGTGTTAGCTGCTGCTCAGGGAGGGCTTGGGCAGAGGCGCAGCATTAAGCAGGAAGCATCGATTGCAGCATTAGCTGGCTTTTTACATTCCCAGGCAGACAATGCAAGTACCTTCAATTATCTTCAAAGCAACTGAAGGGAAGGAAATTGGTCTTAGATGTGGTAAATAGACTCCACAAAGTTCACTGAAGCATGCAAAGATGTGCACACCGTGGACAGAGAGGCCTATCTGCCAATCCCACTCCATGGCTGTTCAGAATTCAGACAGCCATTGCAGGGGTCCCATGCCTAAGAGAACATGAGGGGTCTCAAGGCCAGGCTCTCAAATGCCAAATGCAAAACAGCACTAAGCTTGGAATCAGAGAGACTTAGATTTTGATTTTGGCTCTACTGATGTGTGACCTTGGGCAAGTAGCCTAACCTCTCTGAGCCTCATTTTCCTTAATAGTGATATGGGACTGGTAATATCTACCTTAGAAAGGAGCAGTCCTGATTTCAGGGCTCTATCCTCTCAGATTGGGCCCTCCTTTATGTCCTCAAGCATCTTGTGCTGATCTCTGTCCCAGAGCATAGCACATTGTTGTGGTGGTTGGTTTTCACATCTGTTCTTCCTATTGGACTAGCAGTTGTTCCTTCCTTTTTTAGGGAGAGGCCACGGCCCCGTGAAGGAGCTGGTGAAAGCCATGGACCTTCTCCCTTTGAACAAGCACGTAGAGATACAATTTGCCTATAGTTTCCAGAAACTCATAGGAGCTAGGCTAGCATCCCTGTGTCAGTGTTCACACAGTGTATGGCACATACGTCACAGTCAGAATATGCCTGTTGGCTGCTTGCATAACTTCAAAGATGCTTTCTTGCTCTATAATTTTGGAATTCAATTCTATCCCAAAAGAATTTGGTGAGCACTTACTGTGTTGAGGGTCCTCGATTGGGTCCTGTGGAGAATATGAGAACATGGGTCCTGCCCACATGATGGAGAATGAGACACAGACATATATAGGACATGTCTGCCAATGACTCAAGGGGCTAAGATTCAGCCATTTGAAAACTCCCTTACATGAAACAACTCCTGGGACAGGGTTTCATCACTTTCCCTTCCAGCCCTGACTTTGGAGATCCTAGAGGGTAGGCTGTTGGGACTGATTGTGGGAGAAGAGGCAAGAGTGTGTTTGGGATAGAAGTGTGTGGTAGGTATGGTAGGTGGGGAAGAGAGTATAGTGTGATGAGAAGGCCATTAGCACGTGTGATCCAGAAGCACTGCCACCACCCTTGGTGCTGGGGCAGAGAGTTGAGGGCCCAGCAGCCAGCATCTGCTTGCCTTTGTCCGGTACCCCCTGCTGAGTTAATCTGTTCAGCAAGGACATCATTATGCACAGGCAATTTACATAACTCTGCCAAGCCTCTGATTGCAGGGCACAGAAGTGCCTGTTGGGGAAAGCTGCCAAGAGAGCATCCCTTTGTCCTTTTCAGACCATGGAGGGGGTGTGGCCTGGGGGGCTGGGCCTGGAATCCAGGATCTAGCAGAGCTGGCCAGACCCCTTAGAGCCAGCTCTCCCAGGTGGAATCTATGAGAGTGAATTGGGACTCCCCACAGGCTTGTTTCAGGGGGATTAGCCGATTCCCACCCCATAGCCTGTTGCATCTTCTCTGCACTTAACGACTTAATTTTAAAAAGATAAAACCCCTTGCTGATATTTTTAAGGAGTTAAATAAGTACCAGGAATGGCCCCTGTTGGGGCTGTTTGGATTTGAAAAGAAAATACTGAGATGTAAAGATATCAATATTTAATTGTCTCTTGAAGCTTGCATTTTCAAGCAAGCAGCAGGGAGCCGAGAGTCCCTTTTAAATATGTGTGTGTGTGTGTGTGTGTGCGCATGCACTCACATACACATGTACCTATGCATGCATGCATGTGTATGTGTTTAATTGAGGAGAAAGCTTCAGGAGCTTTGTGCATGTTTGCTGCTCTTTTCCTATTTAATTTTGCTCCCCACGACCTCCAGATATAATAACAGAGGATGAATTCTGCTTTTGATTAATTCAACAAACAGGTACAGAACACCTGTGTGGATCCTCCTCACCCTTAAGGCATTTGCAGTCCAGTAGGGGTTATGTTCTTTACACAAATTGCCATGTTACCCATTAGACAGACTGGAATAAATTCTACAAAGGCAGGAGAAGTTTGTGGAACTGCTTCATACAGCGGCTAATATGCCCTCAGAAGCTAGGTTGCTGGAGGGGCTCGCCCAGCCAGAGCCCATCTCTCTCAGGTGCTTTGCATAGTTCCTGGAACATGACAGATGCTCAATAAATCTGTGTTGGATGGTTGTTGGACTTCTTAAGCATTCCCTCTAGCTTTGTGGTCATTTCTGCCCATACTGTCTCCCCCAAGTGCTTGGCAGTTTCCCAGGAAAAGATACATACATTCCAGAGGAAGAAAACAGACCCAGAGTAGTTCATGGGGCCCTGAGAATGGCTGAAAGTCCGGGCTACAAGGGAATGAGCCCAGAGAGGAGTCATTTGCCCTGCTTCACACAGCACTGTTAATGGGATTTGGGTTAGACCCTGGGAGGAGGCTCTTGGTCTCTTGATGAGGGGAGTTTGTGAAATGCCCATCCTGGGAGTCTTTCAGGGCAAGAGATAAATGAGATTCACAGGGCCAAGGACAAGAGGACCTCCTCATTTCCTTCCAGTATGGGGCCATCCTCTAAGCCCCTGTCTTAGTATGTTTGCGCTACTGTAGCGAAATACCAGTGACTGGGTAATTTATACATAATAGAAACTTACTTCTCACAGTTCCAGAGGCTGGAAAATTCAAGATCAAAGCACTGGTAGGTTCGGTGTCTAGTGAGGGCCCCATCTCTCTGCTTCCAGGATGTTGGCTTATGGCTGCATCCTCCAGAGGGACAAACACTGTGTCCTCACATGGCTAAAGGGATGGAAAAGGGGTGAAGCCACTCCCTCCAGCCCTTTTATAAGTAAGGGCTGTCATACCATCCATGAGTGCTCTGCCCTCATGACTTAATTGCCTCCTACAGGCCCCATCTCTTGATACTATCACATTGGTGAGTAAGTTTCAACACATAAATTTCAGGGGACATTCAGATGATAGCAGCCCTCAGCTTATAGGCACTGGAAAAGGCCTTGGATAGGGGCCTTCTAATTGGATAGAATTTGCATGTGGTATCAGTGGGGAATAAAGTGATGTGAGTAATAAAAACAGAAAAACTCAAGAATTGGCCAACCATAACTTTACTGAGCTGGGTTGCTGATCAGCTTTTTTCCCCTTGGAGGATTCCAGAGACCGCAGGGAGATGCCAGGCAGGCCTCGGTTAGAAGAAAAGAGTATAGTACCACCCTGTACCTGAGTGCGGATTACAAGTATGAGCTAATATAAAGTAAAATATAAAGTAAAAAGCAGTCTGGATGCACCCTCCCCTCACCCTCTGGGCACAAATCTCCTCTCATGCCCAGAAGAAGGAAGCAACCAGAGTTTTAGAGAAAGCAAGAGGCTCTCAGAGAATCTCTGACTCCTTTAGCTGTGAGGATTGAGAATCGCCCATCTCTAGGGAGCACCACATGTAATATGAGGAGAGCAAGCCCTCCAGCTGGGCTCCAAAAGGCTCTAATCACATAGGGCTGAACAGGGCTCCCTGGAGTTGGGCTGCATGGAGGCCCTGGGTGTATGGTTGAAGGAGTGGCCAAGAAGCCATTGAGACCATTCCACGTGCTTTAGGGCAAATCAGCACCCAGACCATTCCTGTCTCTAACCATCAGGATTTTATAGCTTTCCTCAATGACTTTGATGCTTCATCTTGCAGTGACTCCTGCTTAAATAAAGCCTGTTGCTTTAATAAGTGGAAGACTCTGGTTCAATCTGCACATGGATGGAGAGTTGCCACTCAGTATCTTTATGTCAGGGGTTCTCAATTCTCAATATCTAGTAGGTCCCAAACCTCCTAGAGAATATGTTAAAATCTGTTGGCCCTCTTCTACTTCAAAGTGCACACACACACACACACACACACACACACATATATATGTACAATTTGGCATATAGCTTCAAGGCATTTATGGACCTCATAGAACCCACCAATAGATCCCATTAATAATATACCTCCTTCAGAATAACATTTTTGAGATTTTAGGGCAATATAATGATGTTGAATAGCATTTTGCAGTTTGCAAATCACTTTCATAGTGCCTTCTGTTAATTAAGTTTCATAATAACCCTGTTAAGGTAGGAATTACTGTATTATTGTCTTTATTTACAGATAAAGAAAACAAGCCTCAGAGGAATTACATCAGTTTCCCACAGCTAGTAACAGAAGAAGTAAAAATTGGAATCAGGCCCTCTGCTTGCATTCCCATGAACTTTTACCTGGCTACACTTGTGCCTTCTCTTTGAGTTTTTTCTTTTCTTTTTTTGAGACAGAGTCTTGCTCTGTTGCCCAGGCTGGAGTGCAGTGATGGGATCTTGACTCACTGCAACCTCTACCTCCCAGGTTCAAGTGACTCTCCTGCCTCAGCCTCCCGAGTAGCTGGGATTACAGGCACACACCACTAAGCCCAGCTAATTTTTTGTATTTTTAGTGGAGATGAGATTTCACCACGTTGGCCAGGCTGGTCTAGAATTCCTGACCTCAGGTGATCCACCTGTCTTGGCCTCAAAATGCTGGGATTGTAGGAGTGAGCCACTGCACCCGGCCCCTTTGAGTTTTTTCTAACAATGGTTCCTGTGACATCTTTTCTTGTTTTGTGAGTGCATGATGGTTTGGGATCTGGGGTTTAGGAGAGAGAATGGTCTTCAGGAGTCAAGGCTGTTTTCTGAGTTAGTGATTGCAGTTGATATCCCTCAAACACATCTGTGACTCCTCGTGATGTTAGGGAGAAGCATGGCAGTCTTAGGATTCTGGGACTGGAGGTGACCCGTAAGTGGGTTAGTCAGTTCTACTTCCTAGACCTCCAGATCCACAGGGAGGAGAGCATCTCTTCCATCTCCACATCTGCTGCATCTGAATGGCAAATGTAGCTCTATCCCTGAAGAACTTTTAAAGCTTTCTTTGAAAATAAACAGTTCTCCTTGCCTGAATTTCTTAAATCTGTGGCTTGGCAGACAGTAGTGATGTTAGAACAATTTTCCCTTTAATTCTTTTCCATAGATTTCCAAAGGAATTTTTATATTAATAATATCATTTGCTCAATTCAATTCTAATGAATATGGATTAATTTTCTGCATTATAGCTATTGATCTTAGGCCATTGATCTCAGGAAGGGAGAGTTCATAAATCCCTCTGTTCTGACTGAGGGTTCCCTGGGGGAACAGATAGGGAGGTGTTAAGTAGCAAGAGATGGAAAGCTAGAGTGGGTTGGCTCCAGAGGGATGAGGCTGGGGAAATGATTGTGAGGGGTGGAGAGAGAGGAAGACCCTCCTGGTAACACTAGACTCTGTCCAGATAATCCTACTTACTCTTCTCCATCCATGCCCCAGGATTTCCCATCCCTTTGCTTAGTCTGTGCTTCCCTTCCTATGCCTATAGCCCTTCCTCTTCCTCTCTGACTTGTTCAAACTCTACCTGCATTTCCAAATCCAGATCAAATGCCATGCTTTCATGAAGCTTTTTTGGTTATCTCCCCCATCTATTGATAATCGGAATTTTTCTCTTTTTTTTTTTTTTTTTTTTTTACATTCCTATAGTGCTTTATCTCTTAGAACACTTAACACTTTCTGCTAGGTCCACATCTTTTTTTTTTGAGATGGAGTCTTGCTCTGTTGTCCAGGCTGGAGTTCAATGATGTGATCTTGGCTCACTGCAACCTCTGCCTCCTGGGTTCAAGTGATTCTCGTGCCTCAGCCTCCCGAGTACCTGGGATTACAGGTGTGTGCAACCACACCCAGCTAATTTTTATATTTTTAGTAGACACAGGGTTTCACCATGTTTGACAGGCTGGTCTTGAACTCCCGACCTCAAGTAATCTGCATGCCTCAGTCTCCCAAAGTGCTGGGATTACAGGCATGAACCACTGTGCCTGGCTTATGTCTACACCTTAATTTCTGACTATAAACTTAATGAAGGCGAGCATACTGCCTATCTCTTTTAATACTATGAGCCCAGCATCTAGCACAGATAGACTCATTGAAATACTTTTTTAATGGGTAAAGAGTTTGGGATCATAGGGATCAGGAAGTAAACTCTTCCTTCTGTTCCCCAATTAGCTTTTCTTAAGTTTCACCATTCCCTGTTGAGTAATGAAGTGGTATAGATTAATGGAAAGATTGTCCTATGAGACATTCTCATTCCCATTAGATTTGCAGTATTAAGTTGCTCTCAAATGAAGAGAGCATAGCCTTCTGCTAAAAAGAGAAGGGTCTGAGCAGTGTTTGCCCTCTGTCCATTTTGCTCTGTGGTTATTGAATGGATCCATTCACTTATTAATGAGAGCACATTATTCTCACTAAGGCCCATCTCCTATTTCTCCTCTTATAAACTTCTTTCTTTCCTACTAGTCTCTCTCTTCTAGCCTCCTCTCACATCAGCCTCTACCCTTCCCTTTCTCAATCTTCCACCTCCTTTGGCCAGGTTTCTCCCTTCCACTACTGGTAACTTACAAAATGCAATGGTGCTAGTGGTGGTCATGATGATGGGGATGGAGGGTGTCTCCTCTGGTGGCAAAAAGGTAGAAGCTTTGCCCTCAGAGTAGCACTGACAGGGTAAGGAGAGGAAGAAAAAGTTGCATAGCTTTTGGGACATATTTTCCTTAATAGGAATGTCAGAATGGGGAGGGGAAATTTTGAGCTGGAAGAACATCCCAATATGGCTTCCACATGTAGCTCCTGAAATACTGCTGTTTTCATATGAATCTCCAGCTTAAAATCTTTCTGGAAGTCTAACCTCTCAGCAGCAGAAAGTCAAACTCTTAGTGATCCATTCAAGGCCTGGTCCAACCTGTCTCCAGCTCCATCCCTTATTACTCAACTTTGATCTAAAGGGATGGTCCTGTCATGATTCCTAGAAGAGGTAGGTCACATAGACGTAGACACCACATGGTGGATGTGGAGCTGCAGGCTGTTCCGATGTTGCTATAGCATAACATATGAGATAGGGAGTGCTGTACTCAAGGTTGGATGAGATCTTGTGGAGAACGAAGTGTGAAGGCCAGATTCAAAGGTAAGGCTTCCACTTTTGTCTCACTGCCTCATCATACAGTTCCCTTTTTAAGAGACATATTAGCCAGGGTCTAATCAGGACACAGAAACCATACTAGGTATCGTCAGAATTGTAAACATAGCCAATTCACACAAAAGACTTTTAAATACCCAAGAAGAATTGCTGACTAACTGAAAAGGCAAAAGAGAACACAAGGGTATCATGGACTTAGCAACTTCAGGAAGCAGCTACCATCCCTAGAACCGGGGGCCACACAGAGCTGAGAGTTAAACCTTTGAGAAGGGGGAACTGCTTGGCTGGAGCTAATGTCTCTGAGCTTGCAGAAGGGGCCCCATGGAGCTGAGACTCAAACCTTCTAAGGAAGAGGTCTACAACTGATAGCTCTGAGGAGGCACAGAGAGTCCGTGTTGGAAAAAGTTCAAACTGTATTCAACTGCTGCTATGAAACAAATTGCTATCACTGGACAAATAAGTCTGACAAACAAGACCCCAACAGTTAGGACCAAATTCCCTACTCCTCTTCCAGCTCTTCAGTCTTTCTTCAGCAGCCTTGATTGACAGAGCCTCAGTTGATAGGGGCCAGTAGCCAAGCAGAAGCCCCAGCATCATAAAGCTGAATTTAGGAGGATGGGTTCAAATTGAAAAGACAATTGTGTGACAGGTTACCACTTTGGATACTCAATATTTATGCAATCCTTTCTTTGAACTTCTTACAACCATTAAAACCATCTTGTTCTTTTACCTAACAAGATGCAACCTTCTATTGTACAAAGAAAGACATTCTCATTCTTTCCTTCAAAATAAGGAGTTGCAGTGGTTCAACAGTCATTGGATTCATTTTTGGGAGACAGTCACACTATCTACTACTAGGTCATGTTAATTCTTACCTGAAAGGTAGTCACAGTTCCATCACCTGAATTTTTTTTTACTCCAAGAGGAAATTGCAAAGTTAATCTCCAACAATGTGTATGGTAAAAAATAATAAGGGAAGAAAGAAAATAAAATAATACATACACACAGAAGGAAGAAAATATGTATAACGGCTATAGTCCTTGTTGATATAACTGGTCATAAAGTGTGTGTGTGTGTGTGTGTGTGTGTGTGTGTGTGTGTGTCTGCCTGTCTATGCATGTGCAATTCTTCCTTTTTCCACTACCTGTTTTCTGTTTTCATCGTCCTCAGCCAGGACATCAGTTAGTCTGTATTTCAGTATTTCTTACTTGGTGGGATGACTCAAACCTTTATTCCTAAAGGGTCTGAATCCTTAGAGATCCTGTGTATTTTTGTTTGCTATGATTTCTACTAACTTTTAACTTCCATTAGCATGGAAGTAGTGTGGGATGCCCCACAGAATTCCCTGAGCTCTAGGTCTAGTCATTCCTGCAACCAGCTCTTGGATCAATTACTCCAACTAGTAGAGTAATTCCCTTTTCTTATCTGTTGATTCAGTGGCACAGGAACCCAAAATGGCCAGAGAGGAGTCCCAACTTCCAATTCAATGGAATCATGGTTACTTCTCCTAGTGGGAGCTTTTCTCCTTGGGATCCAAGATCTCCGAACTAGCAGAGCTCAAAGTTGCAGTGACAGGAAGCAAAAATTCTGTGAGTTATTAAGTGTAATGGTGAGAGGAACCACTTCCACTCTACCCTTTGATTCTAAGATCTATGTATTCCAGCTATGAAAAAATAGCACCATACATTGGTCCT
This sequence comes from Piliocolobus tephrosceles, assembly GCF_002776525.5. Classification (NCBI taxonomy): domain Eukaryota; kingdom Metazoa; phylum Chordata; class Mammalia; order Primates; family Cercopithecidae; genus Piliocolobus; species Piliocolobus tephrosceles. Next base: position 106,002,332 of record NC_045446.1, on the reverse strand, counting down.
TGATTCAAAGTGTATACTCTATGCTGTATGGCAGAACACCATTATTTCAGAGGGCTATCTCCTAATTGGAAGAACCACAGCTGAGACTTAAGTAGCTCATTTCACCATTATTTTAGGCCAGTTGTTTCTGGGTGATGAGGTATATATTAAGAGTGAATTCCATGGAACTGAGCCTGTTGCCACACTTCTTTTGCTGAGAAATGAATTCCTTGATTAGAATCAATGTTGTGAGGAATACCATGATGGTGATTAAGGCATTTTGTAATCCTACGGATAGTGGTGCTAGCAGAAGCATTACAAGCAATGACGGCAAATCTATAACCCAGAGTACATGTTTATCCCATGTCTAACTCTCTGCCCACTTCATGATGGAGGGAATCCAATGCACTCAACCTGCTACCATGTGGTTGGTGGGTGTCTCTGGTAAATAGTGCCATATAGGAGGCTAGGTGCTGATTTCTGCTTTTGGGAGGTTAGCCATTTGGCAATAGGGATAGGCAAGTTAGCCTTGGAGAGAGAAAGTTCATGTTATTGATCCCATGAACAGCCTGTATCTATGCCATCATGGCACTTTGTACCTAGGCCCCCCAATCAAGTACTGGAGTGCCTAGGGAAAGAGTCTGACTGAAATCCAAAGAATATGTTACATATTTTCCCTGCTTATTAAGAGCCTCATCTGCACTGGATGTCCTTTGTCGAGCATTTGTATGGCACACAAACATCCTCCTAGCTTCATAGCTGGCACAAGAGTTATACCCAAATGAAAGGTCACTGCATCTACAAGAACAGCTCTCTCTCAACCTTTGCTTCTAAATGCTTCTAAGACAGTGGTAGTTGGTAAAGCCAAGCACAGGCTCAAACTCAGCAGGTGGCACCTACCCATCTGGCCCTCCTTGGGGAAGTATTTCTTCTTCAGGAGCTCTACTAGCACTGTCTGACTGTATAATTAATTTTCTTGGCACTTAGCTCTGGCTGCCTTGTGTTATTCTTCTTTACTTGCATATACATGCTTAAGGACAAGTTTAAATTAATCCTCAAGGATGGCGCAGTATATACATCTCTACATCAACAGAGGCTTGCTATGTGGTTTTTACTCAGTAAATACCAAGATGCAGGGGAAAGAGTTTGGTATTTAGGATAAGAAGCCCTAAGTTTGAGGTCTCTTACATTCTTTCTCCATGTGCCCTTAGACAAGACTTCACATCACCCCTAAATACAGTTTACCCAGCAGTGTGCTACTGCTTGATGGTTTTTGCCTCCACACTTCTGCTTATGTTGAACACTCTTTTTATGAAAGAAGATGCCTTCTTTATTCCCTTATAGAAGCTACAAGTCCCACAATGCACAGAATTCCCTTCAAGGAAGAGGCTAGTCACAATCTCTGAAAAGACCCAAAATGAGAGGTTTGTAAAGCAAACTGCTATGTCTGTTACTTCAGCTGGTCCCAAAGTTGTAATTGATATTCCTCATCTTCCTCCAGATTTCTTTGCCCTCAGTGAGCATTCTGACTCATCTTGGTAGGGTCACACTGCCTTTCATCCCTGAGGAGTCTAAGCCTTTAGTAGCCTTTTTTGGGCTGTGGTTGCTATAATGCATATTTAGTGTTATCTCTGGGCATGAAAGCACCAAGTGACATACCTGCAAACCCTTAGATACCAGACATATTTCTCCCTATTCTTATTGTGTAGCAATAACTCCAACTCCTCATCGAAATCAGGGTGTGTTTTCCAGTTTTCCAGTTTTCCTTGGCCATATTTTTGTGGCCTATTGGTCCACTGTTACAAGTATCCCAAAGGAGTTAGATGATAGTCACAGCTTTCGGTTCAGCAAAATCTTTACTGTGTTTCCTGACACATGTATTCTGCCCCTGGGAACCTGGGCCTCTAACCTGGTTTAGTGTAGTGTTATGGAGTTAAGACGGACAAATTCCTTATGTGGGTTACAGGAAGTGATGGTGAGAGTGACCATTCCTACTTCTACCCCTTGATTCCCATTTCTGTAAATTCTAGCTATTGGGGCTAAAGCACCATACATCAGCTATTATTTCTGCACATCTAATGCACCTTGGAGAATGTCATTCCATTGAGTAATGACCTTAGCTGGCAGTTTAGAGCTTTAACAGGTCAGTCCACTCTTTGACTGGACTGGCTATTTTGGGGTAATAGAGTACCATGTTAGATCAGTGTATCCCATGGTCATGGTCATGGTCATGGTCATGGTCATGGTCATGAGCCTATCAGTTCACCTTTTTTTGGGTCATAAAATGGGAGCTTTGGTACAAAACAACATTGTCTGTGATATGTCTATAGGTCAGACATCTGGTAAGCCCTTGGGTGGTAGCGTCAGTGGAGGTATTGTAGGTATTATAGGCAAGGAAGGCAAAATCATCCAGAGTGACAATTCTGGTAAGGAAAAATTGGTGTAAGGGTCTGATGTAACAGAGTATCTCCAAGTGGCTGGCTGGTTTCTGGAAAAGTTGTGCCATATCAAAGTTCAGCACAGGTCTCTAATGTCGCATGTCAGGCAGTCATCTGTGGAAATAGCTCAATCAATCACGATGAGAGAGAACCCATGCTTTGGGGTCCATGTGTAGCTTCCATCCCTTTGATCATTGCTGCTACTCTGTTTATGGGATCATTGCATCCACACTGGTTGGCTGAGGAGATGGGCTGGCTGATTCCACAGGACAAATCTATGGTTATTGAGCACTTCTTCAGTAGTAGATGATCTCTGGTGTGTATCAGGAAGTACAGAGGTCTTCATGCTTTATGCCTACTCCCATAGGCCTATTTACTTATCTCTTCACCAGACCTCCTTGCTCCTAATCTTCCAATTGTGTTCCTTCCAGCCAACCCACTTGCCACTCAGGAGTCCATGTATATACATAGCTCAGGTTTCTTTTCCTTCACCTGTGGTGAATGACAAAGCATAATGTTCCTTGTCTGCCCACTGGGAATATTTACCACTGGGAAAATTTTCTTTAGTCATTCTTGAGTAGGGGTTTAATACAACTACAATTTTTGGCTAGTATTAATTTATTGTACTTTTTACAAACCAGCCTGAGGTCTTCCATTTTCCTTAGTTGGTCATATGAGGTATTAAATGTGAATTAGAGGTATGAAATATGGAAGTCTAGCCCACCTATTAACGTACCGTGACATAATTAGAAATATATATTTGGTCTCTGTCTTCAAAGACCTGTCACAGAGCTTCCTGGCATAGAGCTTCTAAGACCCTTGGAATCTCAGAACTGATAAGACTGTCTTTGTGTATGTTAATGAAATGATGGTGGCTAAAAGCCACTAGATAGCTTCAGGGTGGGGGCTGGTGGCTAGAGGAATCAACCATGTGATTAAAGGGTTGGAACTTTCAGCCCCATCCCCAAACCTCTAGGGAGGGGAGAGAAGCTGGATATTGAGTTCAATCACCAAAGGCCAATGATTTAATTATCCATGTCTGCATAATTGAACCTCCATTAAAAACCCTAAACAACAGGGCTTAGAGAGTTTCCAAGTGCATCTGGAGAGGACATAAAAGCTCTGTACCCCTTCCCACTTACCCTGCCCTATGTAATTCTTCATCTGTACCCTTTATAGTCTTCTTTAGAATCAAGCAGTCACAGTGAGTAAAGTGTTTCCCCGATTTCTGTGAGGCATTATAGCATATTATTGAACCTTAGGAGCAGGTTGTGGGGACCCCTGATTTGTAGCCAAGTGGGTCAGAAGTACCGAAGATCCAGACTAGTGATTGACATTCTGAAGTGTGGACAGTCTTGTGGAACTGAGCCCTCAACCTGTTGGGTCTGATGTCAATTCTAACTAGATAGCATCAGAACCGAATTGAATTCTAGGACATGCAGTTAGTGTCCAGAGAATTGAAGAATTGTTTTTTGGTGTGGAAAAAAAAAAAAAAAAAAAAAAAAAAAAACCCACACATTTGGTGACATAAGTGTTGTGAGTAGAGAAAAAAGAACTATTTTTGTTTTTTTTCCTCTAGTAATTCACTTGTGTCTTCTGGACCTGCTCTGGCTCAATCCAAAATGTGCTATGTCCATTATATGATGAATTTCTGTTGTGCCCACTCAACCTTATAGCTTGGTAGATCTGATAATGCCCAGATCCTAATGGACAACTCTGGTTACATAGTTTCTTGATTTCACACATGTCTCTAGGGCCCAGTAACATGTCAGGGGTCTCTCCAGTTGGTGCTTACAAAAGACTCCACAAAATAACCTTGTATACTATGGATAACTCTCTCTGCCTCTGGTTTACGTGGCCTGAGTGGCATGACAGCTTGTACCCTTAGCCTAGATATGCTGCAAAGCCTGTTCTTGTTGAAAGCCTTCCAAGGCACCTGATAATAGGTCAAAGCAGTATTCCCATGTACAGTTTATATCCCAAATGCATGCCTTTTTCTTAGTGGTAGGAGATGTTAGATATAAGAACTTGTCACTTATCTTAGAGACAATGTCTCAGCCTGTCCCAGATCACTAGAGTACTGAAAGCTTCACCTATCTGACAGAATTCTCAATCTTCATGGAATTTTTCTCTTATTTGTTGCACTCATTTTCCTTAGTAGGCTATCTAGAGCAGGAATATTCCAAGTATGGTTTGTGAGTGAAGCTGACTTATGAACTATCTGTCCCCATTCTGCAGTGAGATAAATGCAGAAATTGAAAGGTAAGCTTTTAGAAAATTTTATAGCAACTTGACATTGTGGTGACATCTAAGTTCATGGTGATAAGTAGATTTGTCTTACTTAACCAGGTTAGACGTATTTTGGCTGTTATTGAACTCACACAAGGAGTTCTGTGTAGTATATACTGTGTATTAGTCACATTATAATGTGATATTTTAAGGATAGTTTGTCAACTGTAATCTCTGTATGTAAAACCATGAATCAACTGCTTTTATTAAAAGATAATCTATGTTTAAGTATAGTTTTATAAGATAAAGTATTTGGGATGAATAATGAAGAACTGAAGAATGATTTTGAAAAGATATGTTAATATGTTAAAAAGATATGTTAACTCATATGTTAATTGCCATACTACTTACAATAGCAAAGACATAGAATCAACCTAGGTGCCCATCAATGGTGGACTGGATAAAGAAAATGTGGTACATATATACCATGGACTACTATGCAGCCATAAAAAAGAATGATATCATGTCCTTTGCAGCAACATAGATTAACCTGGAGGCCATAAGCCTAACTGAATTAATGCAGGAACAGAAAACCAAATATGGCATATTCTCACTTATAAGTGGGAGCTAAACATTGAGCACCCATGGACATAAGCATGGAAACAGCAGACACTGTGGACTACTAGAGTGGGGAGGGGAGAGAGGGGGTCATGGGTCAAAAAACTACTTGTTGGGTACTATGCTCACTACCTGAGTGGGATATACCTGTGTAACAAGCCTGCATATGTACCCCCGTATCTAAAAAGTTGAAAAAAAAAAAAAAAGATAATATAGCATCACTTGTTTCCTTTTGGGTAAAAGGTGAAAATGAATACCCTGAGATTGCTCAAAATGATTTTAAAATCTTTTCTTCCATTCCTGGCTATATGCTTCTTTAACATTAGTTTCTCTACTATGAGTGTTATATCATTGAAATAAATCATAGAAATGGTTTACATATACATTATTTCTTGTGAGTAGGATTATCATCAATTTAATCTAGTTTAGATAATTTTATAAGCAAGAAGCAAGCATGCTTAAAGGTATTTAATATGGGGAAAATCAATATTTTGCTCATAACTTTTTGTTTAGTTATAAACAAAGAATGACAAAAAGCTTGGGCCAAGCATGGTGGCTCACGCCTGTAATCCCAGCAGTTTGGAAGGCACAGACTAGAGGATTTCTTGAGCACAGGAGTTCAAGACCAACCTTGACAACATAGTGAGACTTTATCTCTACAAAAAATAAAAAAATTAGCTGGCATAGTTGTGCATGCCTGTAGTCCCAGCTATGTAGGAGCCTGAACTGGGAGGATTGCTTGGGTCCAGGAAGCTGAGGCTGCAGTGAGCCATGATCATGCCACTGCAATTCAGCCTATGCAACAGAGTGAGACCCTGTCTCGAAAAAGAAACCCAAAAAACTTGTGAGTGTAATAGTGATTTTTAGATTAATAATCTAATGTATACTTTCAGTGAACAAAGTGTACAGTTTTAAAATCTTTTTTCTATATTTTTTGATTATAATTTATTGAAATGTAACATTATATATGTTCAATCTAGTACTTTAAAATCATTTTGTATGTCTTTGTTTCATTTTTCTAGTAATTCATTTTTGTTGAAGTTTATAAAAGTGTCAGTCCATCATGAATTGAAGAATAAAACTTACCTTTTCTGGCCGGGCGTGGTGGCTCAAGCCTGTAATCCCAGCACTTTGGGAGGCCAAGACGGGCGGATCACGAGGTCAGGAGATCGAGACCATCCTGGCTAACACGGTGAAACCCCGTCTCTACTAAAAAATACGAAAAAAAAAAAAAAAAAAAAAACTAGCCGGGTGAGGTGGCAGGCACCTGTAGTCCCAGCTACTCGGGAGGCTGAGGCAGGAGAGTGGCGTAAACCCGGGAGGCGGAGCTTGCAGTGAGCTGAGATCCGGCCACTGTACTCCAGCCTGGGCGACAGAGCGAGACTCTGTCTCAAAACAAACAAACAAACAAACAAACAAACAAAAAAAACTTACCTTTTCTAAGAATGTTTGAAAAGCACTCATTTAGGGTACTTTCTACTTTAATTTACCAAGTATAATCACTAATATAGTGGGCTCCTTAATGGTCTGCAGAATGTCAAGATGAACAAGGTCCTTATGGATGACATATGGCAAAGAGTTTACAACATAGCTTTTGGGAAAGATTGTGCCTGTATACTGCTGTCCTCACTGTGTAAATGCACACTTTCAAAATCTTTTCTACTGATGGGAACCAAGAACACATTTGCCAGATCATTAGCTATATTGCTAGCTGGGTTGATCTAACCCTATATGGATATAACACCTGACACATCAGCTACATTTGGGACTACTATTTGGTTAAGTTTAGGTAGTATATCATTATCTGTCATAATCAATCAGATTTTCTCAGGGTCAAGATAGATCAGTTGAAAATAGACATGATGTGAATTACTCCTATACCATATAAATTTTTGATGTTGGTGGTGACACTTATGCAATTCCCTCAGTTGTAACATTGTTTCTGATATACTGTTTTGGTCAGAGGTGAGGGTAAGGAGTGTCAGGGGCTTCTACATGATTCTTTTTTGCCTACCTTAAAAGCCTTACTTGACAGGCCAGGGAATCAACATATGGGTTCTGCCAGATGCCAAAAATGACCACAGGATGGCTTGATACACTCAGGGGACTTACTGTGGATGGGCTTGGCCCAATCTCCATTTACTGCCTGGCTTTCATAAACCTCTGCTCTAACCAGAGGATCATGATAGCATTTTGAGTTCCCTGGTATCAGTCAGCTCAAATCCTATACCTAATGGTTCTTGAAAAGTCAAGGTATTTTCTTTTTCTCAGGGCACAGTTATCCTGGCAAATATTCTCATGTCACTGTTACCAGGGGAGGGTGTCCAGTTTCCAGGTTCTTGGCATCCTGAACAAAGAATTGGACAAAATGTACAAACAAAGCAAGGAAAGAATGAAGCAACAAAAGCAGAGATTTACAGTCCCCATTTTCTGGGGTTTAAATACCCTCTAGAGGTTTCCCATTGGTTACTTGGTATACACCCTACATAAATGAAGTAGTGGCCCGCAATTAGAGGCTGAAGTGAAGTTAACAAGTTACACTCTGTGCAAAGCATCTGATTGGTTGTGGAAAGCAACCAATCAGAGGCTAAAGTGAAGTTACAAAGTTACACTTCTGTGCAAATGAAGACTTGACCCACAGTCAGTCTGATTGGTTGTGGGGGATTTGCAAAGGGAGTAGCCTCTGGTCCTTTTTTTTTTTTTTTTTTTTTTTGAGACAGAGTCTTGCCATTTGTTACTTAGGTGTGGAAAGTTGGGGTTTTCCTTTTGATTTAGCTATAGAAAGCATGAATTGGCCTCAGGTTCCCTGCCTCCAGACTCTATTCTCCTGTCTCATCACTTTGGGGAAGGGCTGGGATAGTAAAATTGTGTATATTTGTAGTGACATTGTAGGATTTTTCCACAAGGTAACCCAGACTCCACTTCATCTAAGAGCTCTGGACCTGCTCTAAATATTGAAACTGGGTGAGGGACTGTAAATTTCCATTGTGGCAACTGATGTTGGCCTTCTCCTAAGCTCTTGGTTTTTTTTTGTTTTGTTTTGTTTTTAATGCAATCAGCATGATATTGTAGGTAGCTTTCTATATCTCCATGATCGATTACCTTTACTACAGATACCTGCAGCCCCTCCCACAATGCCTCAGGTCTTGCAAACTGTTTTGATAATTACACCCATTTTGCCTGTAATGGTTAAGCACTGCCACCTGTCCTTTACTATGTAAAATTATATGATCCCCCAATTGTATCACTTTGGGTTCAATCAGGGAAGCTGAGCAAGTGAGAGATGTATAGAAATTTATGACAGGGAGTTAGCATGCATGATGGTGAGGACTGAGTAGGCAGGTCTGAAATCTGCTGGGCAGGCTGTCAGGAAAGCAGGCTGGAACTCTCAGGCATGGCTGAAGTTGCTGTCCACAGACAGAATTTTTTCTTCTCTCAGTGAAGCCTCAACCCTGCTTCAATGGGCTTTCAACCAATTAAATGAGGCCTGTCTAGGTTATCTATTGCCATTAATTCAAGTTACCCGATTAGGAACTTTAAGCACGTCTACAAAATACCTTTACACCAACAGGTAGATTAGTGTTAGATCAAATAACTGGGGACTTTAGGCTAGCCAAGTTGACACATCAAAAAGACCATCACAGACCAACCCTTGTTAACTTGGCACTCATATACATCTCCTTAAACCATGCTTAATCTCCAAATAAAGATAATAACAAGGTTGTACTTTTCCTAACATGATACAACACACAACTGAAAACACATTGACACTTGCCCTAGAAAAGAATGCAAAGTCCTTGGATGATGTTCACTGCTTTTGTCTTGTATCTTAAGTACTGAAATATAAAGCTAACTAATAGTAATATAACTTATGTTAGATGATAAAGACATAAGTGAAAAATATTTGGTGTGTTTATATGTATATCTATATGTATTCATAAAAATAAGGGAGAAATGCTCATAACTATGACAAGCCTTGTTTATTCAACTGTCACATGGTCATAGCTGGTATGTAATCTACTTTCTTCTACCCAGTCCACATTCCTTTTGTCTTCCACAAGCACCTTTGCTGGTCTTGGTTCTTTGCCTGCTGAAGTGACTCAAACCTTCATTCCTGAAGAGTCTCTGCTGTTAAAAATCCTGTTTGAATTGAGTTGTAGTTTTCCACTGACTTTAATCACAGGACATGGGAGTACTAAGAGGGGCCCTAAAGGATCTCTTGTATTCCAGATATACTTTTCCTTATCTTCCTTGTGTAGCAACAATCCACATTCCCCTTGGCAATCAAGATTAATCACCCCAACTCATACAGTAATTTCCTTCTACTGATTTCAGAGACATGAGAAGCCCAAAGTGACTGGGTGGCAGTCATCAGTTCAATGGGATCACTGTTGGGTCTATGGGTGGAAGTATTGTTGTCTTTGGAGGTAAGACCTCTAGACCAGCAGAGCCTAAAGTTTCAGGGATGGGAAGCAAATGTTTTGCTATGGATCACTAGCAGTAATAGTTAATGAAGCCACTCCCATTTCCACTCTGATTTCTAGATACATGAATCCTGCCTATAGGAGAAACAACACCATATATTAAATGCTGATTTAGAACATATACAGCCTTCTCGGGAACCTTGTCCTAGCCCTGCAAGATATTGCCACCAATCCAGCACTGTAAACCAAGTTTATGACAACCCTTTGTCATTCTCCAAAATCCATCTATCTTCTGCCTAGGTAAATTAAATGGGGGATGTGGTGGGAATCACTATTCCTGCATCTTTCAAGTCCTTAATGGTGGCATTGTTGGGGCTTAGAACAAGATACTCTAAAATGTGGCACCTTGGTAAATGAGAGAATAAGAGAAGCAAAAAAGTTACTCTGATTTTCTTTCACCTTACTCCCCTGAAGCATGGTCATAAAGAAATCCTCTGAACTTTCTCACCTGAAAGTAGGTCATAAGATTCTTATTCTAGAGGGGTCTTACCCTATACCCAGAGGCCAAGAAGAATATGAAGAAACAGGCCTTATTAAGTTTCCCCCAGTTACTACCATTAGGTTATACCCCCTTTTTGTCCAATTATGTGTCTCCACAACCATCTACTTCTTTCATCAGACAGCATAAAAATATGCGGTTTTCCCTGGGTCTTTGTGTCCTCATTTCTGAAGGCTCCTGTGTTATGTACAACTTTGGTTAAATAAATTTGCTATGCTTTTCCCTTGTTAATCCGTCTTTTGTTATAGGGGTGTTAGCCATGACCCTCGAGATAGGTGACGAAAAGGTATTGCTTTCTCTCCCCTGCAGCATTAATCTCTGTACTTCCTCAAGGAAAGTTGTATGACTTTTGGTTTACTATTTCTATAGGTAGATGCAGTTCTAGTGTCTCCCACTTGACCTTTCCCACCAAAATAGCCCTCTCTCCACAAGACAGGCACCCAATACAGGCATCCTGCCAGTTGCTGAGAATGTCTGTTCCAATTATGCATTCCAGAGCTGGGGAAATAACTACAGAATGGGTTCAAAGCTCCACTGGGCTCCCTCTAAGATAGGGATGAGCTAATAATTCTGTTGATTACCTGGCTTGTAGAAGCTCCTATTCTGATTAGTGGACCACAGTGACATTTTAGAGCTTCAAGAATTAATGTCAACATAGAACCTATGTTTAGTAATCCCTGAAAGTTGTGACTGTTTCTTTCCCTGATGCAGCTACCTTGTTACATGACTGTAGATCCCTTTGGAGAAGGTTTGGGTCTGGGGGGTAAGGGGGTGGGGAAGATTAACAGTATAAATTTTTGGCAACATAGTAGCATCTTTCCTTAAGGGGACCTGGGCTTCCTCTCATTCAGTGAGTTCTGAGTCTATAAACTGTCTCAAATCTGAGAATTGAGGGGCCATGACTATCTGTTTTTGTAATTCAAATTAGACTTCTGTTCACTAGACCTAGAATTCTTCTGTTTATATAGGTCAGGTAATAATTAGTGGACTGTACATCAATTTTTTTCCCTGGGGACGCCATGATCAACTACTAAATGCCATAGGTCTCTGAGAGCCAGGCTATTCTGATGACTGTTTTGACTTTATTGTCCATTACAGTAACCATGCCCACTGGCCTTTGGAAAGACCAAGTGCCACCCTGCTTGGGTCCTGCCATCCAGGATCCCATTGAGCCACTAAATTTGGGGATCCCAGTTCAATGGTAGCAGTTCCCAATGTAATTTCTGATCTACTGGAGAGAACAGTGAACTCTTTAAGAAAGCTGGGGCTCCCGTCATGAGTTTTGTTTTTCACAGTCATGGGGGAATATGTTTCCTCTGGACCCCTCCTTGATATGGTTTGGCTGTGTCCCCACCCAAATCTCATCTTGAATTGTAACTCCCACAATTCCCATGTGTCATGGGAGTAATCTGGGGGGAGGTAATTGAATCATGGGGGTGGGTCTTTCCTGTGCTGTTCTTGTTACAGTGAATAAGTCTCATGAGATCTGACAGTTTTAAAAACAGGAGTTTCCCTGCACAAACTCTTTTTTCTTGTCTACTACCATGTGAGATGTGCCTTTCACTTTCTGCCATGATTGTGAGGCCTCCCCAGCCACATGAAACTGTAAATCCAATAAACCTCTGTCTTTTGTAGGTTGCGCAGTTTCAGGTATGTCTTTAACAGCAGTGTGAAAACAGACGAACACACCCCTGGTGTAGTGAACAGGTCTCACATAATAAATTCACTCTAGTATTCCAGTCTTCCTCAGTCTTTGGATACCTTCTTCTATAGTGTACCAAAGTATTTTGGGCATTTCAATTTCATCTGGTGGAGGCCATATTTGGGTCCTTGTTTCAGCCAACTAACCAACCAACCAACCAACCAACCTACTAACTAACGAAATTGTTAAAGGTCTTCTCAGCCCTTCAAGCTGAGCTTGCATCCAGAATCTCTGCTTAGTGGGCCCTGTTAAATCAAGTTTAGCCTAAAGTTTCCTCCTTACATGCTTTAAGTCCAACCTAAAGGTTTCTCTGTACATCATGAACTGCAAGTTTTGGCCAAACAAAGGTGGTCAGCTGTTGAAACTGTTCAAATAATGGAAACACTGAGTTGTAACTAATCCAGCTTTCTCTGTAACTCACTTCCATTTTCTGTGCATCATTTTTCTTTTTCTGTCCATAAATCTTCCACCACATGGCTGTAGAGTCTCTGAGCCTACACCACATGGCTCTTCCACCACATGGCTGTAGAGTCTTCCACCACATGGGAGACTCTTCCACCACATGGCTGTAGAGTCTCTGGTTTGGGAGGCTGACTTATTTGTGAATTGTTCTTTGCTCAATTAAATTTTTAAAAATTTAATTGGGCTAACTTTTTTTTAAACAGCCCATATCGATAAATTCAGTCTGACCCAACTTTATGTTCCTTTCACCTTGATCCCACACTCTTAGTATTCATTCCCACACATATTCTCCAGATTTCTATCTGTGTAAATTAAAAAAAAAAAGTCACTTTTTTTTTTTTTTTGAGGCAGGGTCTTGCTCTGTCACCCAGGCTAGAGTATAGTGGTGAGATCATAGCTCACTGCAACCTCAAATTCCCAGGTTCAAGTAATCCTCCTGCCTTAGCCTCTTAGGTAGCTGGTACTACAGTCATGTGCCACCATGCCCGATTAATTTTTAAACATTTTATAGAAACAGGGTCTTGCTATGTTGCCCAGGCTGGTCTTGAGCTCCTGGGCTCAAGGGATCCTTCTGCCTCAGCCTCCTGAGTAGCTGAGACTATAAGCATATGCCACCAAACTCAGCTATAATGTAGCTGTTTTGATGTGTAGTGAACCTTCTTGTGGCTCATACTTTGTACCTTACCCTTTGAGGCCAGTTGAGAGCTGAGTCTATTACAGGTCTAGAAGCAAAGAGAATTGCCAGGGGTAGGTCCTGAGAAGAATAAGCAATGCCTTGTAAGGCAACTACTTTAGCGAAGATCATTAGCATTTCTTCAGGCAAAGGAGGGCAAACTCCTCAGGCAGGGGTAGAAGAGCTGCTTCTACAAAGAAGACTCAGCAGAGTTTAGGGGTACAAGGTCCTAATATTCACTGGGATCTGCCCATATCTCCCCATTCTAATTTTCAGGATCTTACTTCTTCCCAATTCATGCCATAACTTTACTGGAAGATGCCATGCATGGTTGGAAACACAATCTGTATTGT